>NC_052152.1:177327490-177657134 GCF_902713615.1 Scyliorhinus canicula
TATCCCAACTCTTTGCTTTCTATTAATTGACCAATCCTCTATCCATGCTACTACTTTACCCTTAATGCCATGCATCTTTATCTTATGCAGCAACCTTTTGTGCGGCACCTTGTCAAAGGCTTTCTGGAAATCCAGGTATACCACATCCATCGGCTCCCCGTTATCTACTGCACTGGTAATGTCCTCAAAAAATTCCACTAAATTAGTTAGGCATGACCTGCCTTTTACGAACCCATGCTGCGTCTGCCCAATGGGACAATTTCTATCCAGATGCCTCGCAATTTCTTCCTTGATGATAGATTCCAGCATCTTCCCTATTACCGAAGTTAAACTCACTGGCCTATAATTTCCTGCTTTCTGCCTACCTCCTTTTTTAAACAGTGGCGTCACGTTTGCTAATTTCCAATCCACCGGGACCACCCCAGAGTCTAGTGAATTTTGGTAAATCATCACTAGTGCATCTGCAATTTCCCTAGCCATCTCTTTTAGCACTCTGGGATGCATTCCATCAGGGCCAGGAGACTTGTCTACCTTTAGCCCCATTAGCTTTCCCATCACTCCCTCCTTAGTGATAACAATCCTCTCAAGGTCCTCACCTGTCATAGCCTCATTTCTATCAGTCGCTGGCATGTTATTTGTGTCTTCCACTGTGAAGACCGACCCAAAAAACCTGTTCAGTTCCTCAGCCATTTCCTCATTTCCCATTATTAAAACTCCCTTCTCATCCTCTAACGGACCGATATTTACCTGAGCCACTCTTTTTTGTCTTATATATTTGTAAAAACTTTTACTGTCTGTTTTTATATTCTGAGCAAGTTTACTCTCATACTCTATCTTACTCTTCTTTATAGCTTTTTAGTAGCTTTCTGTTGCCCCCTAAAGATTTCCCAGTCCTCTAATCTCCCAGCAATCTTTGCCACTTTATATGCTTTTTCCTTCAATTTGATACTCTCCCTTATTTCCTTAGATATCCACGGTCGATTTTCCCTCTTTCTTCCGTCCTTCCTTTTTGTTGGTATAAACCTTTGCTGAGCACTGTGAAAAATCGCTTGGAAGGTTCTCCACTGTTCCTCAACTGTTCCACCATAAGTCTTAGCTCCCAGTCTACCTTAGCTAGTTCTTCTCTCATCCCCTTGTAATCTCCTTTGTTTAAACACAAAACACTAGTATTTGATTTTACTTTCTCACCCTCCATCTGTATTTTAAATTCCACCATATTGTGATCGCTCCTTCCGAGAGGATCCCTAACTATGAGATCATGAATCAATCCTGTCTCATTACACAGGACAAGATCTAGGACCGCTTGTTCCCTCATAGGTTCCATTACATACTGTTCTAGGAAACTATCGCGGATACATTCTATAAACACCTCCTCACGGTTGCCTTGACCGACCTGGTTAAGCCAATCGACATGTAGATTAAAATCCCCCATGATAACTGCTGTACCATTTCTACATGCATCAGTTATTTCTTTGTTTATTGCCTGCCCCACCATCTCGTTACTATTTGGTGGCCGATAGACTACTCCTATCAGTGACTTTTTCGCCTTACTATTCCTGATTTCCACCCAAATGGATTCAACCTTATCCTCCATAGCACCGATGTCATCCCTTACTATTGCCCGGATGTCATCCTTAAATAACAGAGCAACACCACCTCCCTTACCATCCACTCTGTCCTTCCGAATAGTTTGATACCCTCGGATATTTAACTCCCAGTCGTGACCATCCTTTAACCATGTTTCAGTAATGGCCACTAAATCATAGTCATTTACGATGATTTGTGCCACCAACTCATTTACTTTATTCCGAATACTACGAGCATTCAGGTAAAGTACACTTATGTTGGTTTTTTTACCTCTGTTTTGAATCTTAACATCTCCAGTTTTATTCCTTTTGTTATTACTGGGCCTATTCACTGAGCTCCCCTCAGTCACTGTACCTTGTACTGTTGCCCTTTTAGATTTTTGACTATGTCTTCTCTGCCTTGCACTTTTCCCCTTACTTCCTTTTGTTTCTGTCCCTGTTTTACTACCTTCCAACTTCCAGCATTGGTTCCCATCCCCCTGCCACATCCAGCACTCGCCCCTGCCCCCGGCCCTGTCACGCCGGCGTAAATCGAACCACCTATATAACAGCGTCAACCAGTGCTGATGGTTGACGATGGACAGCGTGGAGGTAGGTCACTGCGTGGGATGGCCGCAGGAGAAGTGACGGTGTGGCCGCAGTCGGTGTGCAGGGAGGGTTTCTGTGTGTGGAGGGTGTGTGTGTGTGTGTGGGGGGGGGGGGGGGGTGGGGGGTGGTGGGGGGATGGGGTGGGGGGGTGTGGTGGAGTGTGTAAGGGGGGGAGAGGGCGAGTGCCAAGTAGGGGGGTGAGGGCGTGTGCGGGGGAGGGGGTGAGTGCCAGAGTGAGGGGGCGAGTGCCGGGGAGGGGGCGAGTGCCGGGTGAGGGGGCTAGTGCTGGGGAGGAGGGGGTGAGTGCCGGGGAGGGGGCGAGTGCTGGGTGAGGGGGCTAGTGCTGGGGAGGAGGGGGTGAGTGCCGGGGAGGGGGCGAGTGCTGGGTGAAGGGGGCTAGTGCTGGGGAGGAGGGGGCGAGTGCCGGGGAAGGGGGAGATGGCATGGGAGCTTGTCCGCCTTGCCAGGTGCCAGCTTCCAACAGACGCGTTCATGCAGCCCATGGCACCTGGCTGGGGGCGGGGGGGGGGGGGGGGGGGGGGGTACGGGCAATGCTGACATTTTGTCGTTTCCCCCCACCCCCACCCCCTGCAGGCCGTTATGCTTGCTGATCAGCCAGCGATGTTGGCCGCCGTGACAGATGCCCTATATGCCATTGCGGACCGCTACATCCAGTTCCCTGTGGACCGGGCCAGCCAGGATGCCCGGGCAGCGGGCTTCGCTGCCGTGGCCGGGTTTCCCATGGTCCAGAGCGCAATCGATGGGGTGCACGCCGCCGTGCGGCCACCTGCAGATAACAGGGCCGTGGTCACCAATAGGAAGGGGACGTATTCCATGAACATTCAGGTGGTCTGCGACCACCGCATGATGATCCTGTACGTCTGCGCCCGGTACCCGGGCAGTGTACATGGCTCATACGTATTGGCGCAGTCTAACCCCGGCATGTTCGAGCGACGCGCCCCCCCCCCCCCCCCCCGGGCTGAGGGGCTGGTTTGTGGGCGACAGTGGTTACCCATTGCGGTCGTGGCTGATGATGTCTATACGGAGGCCACAGAGTGACGTGGAGAACAGCTACAATGATGCCCATGCAGCGACCAGGGGTGTGATAGAGAGGTGCTTTGGGCTGCTAAAAATGCATTTCAGGTGCCTGGACCTCTCTGGAGGGCCCCTCCAGTGCCCGCCAGATAGGGTCGGTCACATCATTGTGGTGCGCTGCGTCCTGCACAACATAGCCCAGCAGAGGGGCGATGTGCCGCAGGCAGTGGAGGGGAAGTGGAGGAGCAGCAGGACGAGGCGCAGTCCTCCCCAGATGAGGAGAATGGGGGCAATGGTCAGGACAAACGGGCTGGACATGGACGGGAGGCTGCCCACCATTACCGGTTCACTGACTAGGGGGGCATGGGAATCACCGAGTATGGGCCCAGACTGCACACCACAACACCAGCCGACCACGCTCACCCCACCCCCTACCCACCCACCACCAACACCCTCACCCCCCCACACCCACCTACCACCAACACCCTCACCCCTCCACCCACCCACCACCAACAACCCCCACCCCACCCGCATGCATACCACCCCTCCATTGCACACCCACCTGTGGCACAACGGGCTGGGCTCACACGGCGTGTCTATTGCAGGCCATGGAGGATGATGACAACCTGCTCTGCGATGAGTTCTGGGCTCTACATCGTTGGACAACGTCTGACCCATGGCCGCAGTACCACCCTCCACCCAGACTGTCCCTGCATGCGGCCGTGACACTGCAGCGCACGGTCCCGTCCTCTGCCCGGGAGGATGGTGAGGGCGACCCCGGGGGGGGGTGTGGCACACTCCACGCTCACCTGGGGCTGACGGAATACCACCCCTCACACACACACTGGCGCTCAACGCACACAACTCCCCCGCATGCTTCGGACAGAGCACAAAGGCAGCTTCTGTAGGTGTGAAAGTGATTTTAATAACAAACAGTCCATAGACGTGCCCTCGCCCCTGTAACCCGTCTGTGCCCTGCACCCGTGCCAACTTACCCAGTGTTTAATTGTTTGGCCTTACAGGCCCTTTGACAACGTCTAGGTGGTTCCCCAGACGGTACAGCAGAACTGGAGGTGGACTCCTGTGATTCCTGCCCTCTGACTCGGGATCCCTTTGGCGGCCATTTCCTGGTCCGGCCTGGCCTAGATGGGCGACTGGGATGGCGAGCGGCCAGCCTGTCCTGCCCGTTGCCCACCAGATGCACCTGGGACGGTATGGGGGTTGGTGGGAGTCCGAGGTGTCGCGGTGTTCCGGGGCCTCCCCTACAGGGGGACCCGGAATGGGCCCCAGCACCTCCTCCTCCCCCGGGGTGCCCAATGCCCCCGGGCCTCTACATGGGTCAGGGATGCGAACGAACCGGCCATCCAATGCCCCCCAACACCTGGCGCTGCCAGTCCTGGAGGCCTACCCTGATATCGACAAGGGTCTGCAAGTCTGCAGCCATGGAGCTCAGGAAGTTGGCCATCCCTGTCTGTTTCTGGGCGACGCCGGCCAGCACCTGGGCAATGGTGCCGATGCCCTCAGCGATGGCCTGCTGAGACTGGGCCACTGACTGCTGAGACTGGGCCATGGCCTGCTGAGACTGGGCCATGGCCTGCTGAGACTGGGCCATGGCCTGCTGAGATTGGGCCACTGCCTGCAGAGACTGGGCCATGGCATTGAGCGCCTCTGCCATCTGCCGCTGGCTCTGGCTCATGGTTTCCTGTGAGAGGGCAGCCATGTCCTGGGCCACAGACGCCGCCTGCACTGAAAGCCCAAGGCCTTGCTTACTGCTCCCCATGTTTGACACCGTCACAACCATTGCCTCCACCGCGGACGCAACCCTTACGGTTTCGGCCTGGGTGGCACGCATGACCGGCACTACTCCCAGCTCCTGGACACAGGCACACTCTTCCACCTGCATCTGCAGCCAACGCAAGCCAACCGTTACCCCCCTCGATCGTCCCTGGTTCCATGACTGGGTCGGGTCTATGGGTGGGTGTGGTAACTCCAGGAACCCGTGACCCGCCTGGGCGGCAGATGGTTGCTGTGGCTGGCCTGCCCTCCGACCGCCCGGCTGCTCCAACCTCCACTTAATGTACTGGTACGGCGGTGTTGTGCGCATCAGTGAGTGTACCAGAAGCCTCATCACTAAAGTGCCCAACCGAGGTGAGTGTTTCTGCGATGGTGGAGGGTGTTGGAGATGGCAGCGGCGTTGTGTCGTGATCAGCATTCATGGTCTCCTGGGGTGGCGATTCCTGTCCACCTGTCCACTGAGTGCCAGTGTCATGTGTGTCAGTGTCCCAGGTAGTGGTATCCTGGGTAGTGGTGTCCTAGGTAGCGGTATACTGGGTAGTGGTGTCCTGGGTAGGGGTGTCCTGGGTAGGGGCGTCCTGGCTCGGCTGCGACGAGGGCCTGTGGCTGCCCCCTCGTTGCTGAGTGTCACATGCCTGCGTCGCCGCACTTGCATGAGACGGGGGCATCGTCTCCCTGTTGCTCTGGGCCTGTCCCTGTCTTGTGGCAGCCCTGGGGCGTCCTGGGGGCGGTTGGCTTCCGCGGGGACGGGTGCCTCGATGTTTGGTCCTGCAATACACAATACAGCAGCATGGTTAGACACGCAGGCGGTGATCGGGGGAAATGGGGAAGGGGATATTGGGGAGGGGGGATATGGGGAGGGGGGATATGGGGAAGGGGGATATGGGGAGGGGGGGATATGGGGATATGGAGGATGGGGTTATGGTGGATATGGGGGAGGGGGGATATGGGGAAGGGGAATATGGGGGATATGGGGAGGGGATATGGGGATATGAGGAGGGGGATATGGGGAAGGGGGATATGGGGGGTATGGAGGATGGGGTTATGGTGGATATGGGGGAGGGGGGATATGGGGAAGGGGGATATGGGGGATATGGGGAGGGGATATGGGGATATGGGGGAGGGGGATATGGGGGAGGGGGATATGGGGAGGGGTATATGGGGGATATGGAGGATGGGGTTATGGTGGATATGGGGGAGGGGGGATATGGGGAAGAGGGATATGGGGGTTATGGGGAGGGGGATATGGGGATATGGGGAGGGGGATATGGGGAGAGGATATGGGGGAGTGGGGGTATGGTGGATATGGGGGAGGGGGGATATGGGTAAGAGGGATATGGGGATATGGGGAGGGGGATATGGGGATATGGGGGAGGGGGATATGGGGGAGGGGATATGGTGGAGTAGGGGTATGGGGGATATGGGGGAAGGGAGATATGGGGGATATGGGGGAGGGGGGAGGCTGGTGGGCCCCCGACCTCTGCATCGGCAACCTCCCGGTCCTTGGGCCAGCCTGCCACTTCCGCCTGCCTCTCCTCATGAACGGTGAGTGGTCTCTCATCAGCTGGGCCCCCTCCGGTCCTCTCGCGCTCCCTGTTGTTGTGTGCCATTTCTCCTGTGGGGGGCGGGCAGATGGGTTGTGGGGATAAAGGGCAACAGTTTTAGGCAGGAATATACATGCAGGCCAGCGGTTGTGCGTATATTGGCAGAGGTGCGATTCCCGTAATGCCAATCCAACGCCGGGCCACCGATTCTCCGGCGACCAGAGAATCGGCGCCAATGGTGCCGGCGCTGTCATGTTATTCACCCTGGGTTAACACGGACTGCAACCGGATGCAGTTGTACTGGAAAGTAGACACCAAACTTAGACGTTGGTTCAATATGATTTATTGAACTTCTGTAACAGTGCACACAGCTTGCTGTGGGTTGACACTCTATTATCTAATTATGCTAACTATATATACCTAGACCAGACTAGCTCTGGGCCACGTGTAAAAGGTGCTAACTGATATATACACCCTGACTGTCACTACAGTTGTCACCAGTGGAAAGATGCAGAGTGCTGATGCCTCGTGTGTTTTATAGTGCGAAACCCTCTTCTCGTATTCTGCCTGGTGATTGGTTGTGTTCTGTCCCATGTGTTGATTGGCTGTACTGAGTGTCACTGCCTGTCTGTATCTCATTATGTGCACAAGAGCATATTATGACAGGCGCAGTCGCCACGGCGCCAGGCCCCCCCGGCAATTCTCCACCGAGTGCCCGCCGAGTTCCGCCGAGTCCCGCCAGCGTTGTTCGTGTGTGGTCCTACTGGCAGGACCTCGGTTCTGCTGCGGGGGCCATCCTGGTGGGGGGGAGGGGGGATCATACTCTGTGGAACCCTCCACGGTGGTCAGGTCCGCGATTGGGGGCTACTGATCGGCGGGCGGCCTAATCTTGGGGGGGGGGGGATCTGTTCCTCCACGCCGGGCCCCTGTAGGGCTCCGCCATGTTGCGTGTAGACTGGTGTGGAGATGGCAACCCACTCGCATGCATGGACACGCGCTGGCCGTGGCGCGCAAGTGCGGACCCGCGCCGGCCATGCTGGACCCGGATCGGCAGCTGGAGCTGCGTGAAGTGCTCCAGCACTGTGCTGACCCCCTGTGGGTTGGGGGATCGCTGCTCCGAGCGGCCAGATGACTCTGTCGTAAAACACTCTGCCGTTTACAACGGCGTCAACACTCTGCCGCTATAACGGAGAATCCCGTCCTAGAGATTATAAATGCCACCATTGCTTAGTACATCAGAGTATCACTCAAAGAGCAAATTTCTAGTATTTCAGTCATCATATAACAGAAAAGTTAATTGAAAAGTTTTCTTTATTGTTTAAAAGTTTCTCATGGGAAATTAGGGATGGGCAATAAATGCTGGTCTAGCCAGTGACGCCTACATCCCTTGAATTAATTAAAAACACAGCATACGAGAGCTGAGGGGTCTAGGGGTTATGTATGCAAATTGTTGAAAGTGGCAGAACAGGTTGAGAAATTATTAAAAATACATCTGGGAAGTTGGGCTTTATAAATAGTGGCATGGATTACAAAAGCAAGGAGGTTATGCTGAATCTTTATAAAGCACTGCATTATCCTTAACTGGAGCACTGTGTCCAATTCTGGGCACCACACTTTACACTCAGAGCTGTGAAAGCTTTGGAGAGTATGGAAAACATTTAGAAGAATGATTACGGGCTGCAAGGACTTCAGTTATATGAATAGATTGGTGAAGCTGAGGCTGCTCTCCGTAAAGAAGTTTGAGAGGCGATTTTATAGATGTGTTCAAAATCATGAGGTGTTTGGGCAAAGTGGATCGGGTGAAACTGTTCCCATTGGCAGAAGAGTTGAGAAATGAGAAACAGAGGACATTGATTTAAGTTGAATGGCAAAAGATCCGAAGCTGACATGAGGAAACGTTTTTTCAATGGTGCAAGTGGTTAGGATCTGGAATTCCCTGCCTGAGAATTTGTTTGAGGGAGATTCTATAATAGCTTTTTTCAAAGAGAACTGGATCATTATCTAAAGAGAATTTTTTTTCAATGTTACAGGGACTGGGTGTGAAAGTGGAACTCCTTTTTCAGAGAGCCAGTGTGGGCAGGAAGGGCTGAAAGGCCTTCTTCTAGGTTATAATCATTTCTATGACCCCCTCTTTGGAAGAAGTTCATGCTCTAAAGGCTAATAATTACCTTAACAGAAATAATCTGTTTCTGGATCAAGGGTAGTTAACATTGAACACATTACATATTGTTTGAGTTCGTTGATATCAAACACAGATGATTTTTTGGAAGACTTATTCATATTTATTTACAATACATTTTATGGAAGTGAAGATTTTCAGGAAATGCAATATTGCTTATAATGGACAAGATTACATACTAGTAACTAGATTGGTCCAGAATTATTTCTGGAAACTTAACATCATAGCGCCTTATTTATGGCTCAGAATGAAAGGGGAATATGGCATCAGTGACTTATGACAATTCTAAGTTCCTTTTGTGTGCCAGTTGAAACAATAAAAAAGCTATTATCATAACTTGATGAATTTCTTAAATTACCACTTGTTTCATTGTTGCCACACTTAAATATCCAATAACACTGCTGCTGCTTGATGACCTGAGAGTGGCCTGAAGTATAGATTTAAAGAATCCATCAGCTGTTCAATTTGGTATTTTTCAAATATAATTGTAGGAAATTGCTTCGGCTGGTAGATCTATGATGATTTCATCATGTTCGTGAATTAATCACAACTTTATTATTGTATTATGACTTAATAAAGGAGTTTAAAGCATGGCTTAAGGTTGCAACTTTTCAAAACCTGCAAATCGTTAGCCACGTTTGTTTGTGGAACTAAATTAATTGCTAGTTGATTGCAACAAATACTTTTTGTCTTTAGCTGATAGCTCTATTGCTATTTACTGGATCCTTTTACCCAGTGAACCAAAATCTGTTTCTAATCCTAGTTCAACAATTCTCCATTGAGAAGAAACTAAAAATACTAACTCAGGTATAAGGCTAGTGTAAGGTGATCAGAAATGTAAGTGCATTCACAAATGTGATATATCAAATAATTTCACAAGGATGATGTGCAAGGGATGTATAAAGGTGTCCCATTGGATCCAGGTCAGTAAGTGTTGCAGCCAATCATTGAAGTGTAATGCAAAACTCAATTCTCAACAGTCCATAGACATTATGTTATACCTCTCATCATTCATGGTATCAGTTACATGTTTGTTTGGCGGCGTAAGCAGAAAATATCGCAAGAAGGGATATATTTTCCAACAGAATAAATGCAAGATACGATCGCCTTCTTCACCCATCATTTCCCACCATTCAACCTCGGGAGCATCATTATATTGTATTAGCATATCCTGGAATCATAACCACCGTGTCAAATTGAGCGTCCACCGTGATGTGATGTCAGAACGGTGCAATATATGGCTGGCGAGCAGAATTCCAAGGGGAGCTCAGAGGAGGCTGTATGGAAGCTCGCACAGTGCTCGTACAGTGACTCCATGGGGGGTAAGTGGGGAGGGTTGGGGTGACAGGCAAATCTGAATATCAGCATATTTAAGGCTTCATTCTGGTGCAAAGCCATGGGCCTCTTTGAAGGGCTGGAGAGAGGGAAGTGAAAGGAAGCCTGGGACACGGGTTTTAGTGCAGTGGTGGGGTGAGTAGGGGGTGGGTGGGTAGAAGTCAGCCAGGATTGAAGGTTCCATGCAAATTACAGGGTTGGGGGTTGCCAAGGAGACCGGATATAGACAAGGGAAAAGCTAATATGCAAACATGATCAGTATCCGTTGCAGCTGAGACCATTCGGCTGGAGCTCAATTGACATGCTTGGAGTCAGACTAGTCATGTAATTGTGCCCGCTCAAGTAGCACTTATGTGTGAGAGTGCCTATGATTGCTACTCAGCATTTAACCCGCGGTGTGCAGACTTCCAAATTCAATGATTCCACAGTGTGGCTGTACCATTGCCTAAGTGGGCAATAAACTATATCCTCTTAGAAAGTTGCCCATGGCACACAGCCCAAGGAGAGCACTCCTGATCCTTGGAAGGTAGGATAATGCCTGCGCCTGAGATGATAGCTCAGAATGCAGTAGTGTGGCCAAAGCTGTTGTCACTTGGACATGTGGTGTGGGGCAAGACTGTTGTGGAGTCTTACCCAACCAGCATGTGAGCTAAGCACTGGGCATCAATGGCCATTTCACAAGTGGAGCTGCAGACAATGAATGAACGAAGAGTGGTCCTTAGCAGACAAATAATAACCATCAGGTCTGTCTCTTTGAGACTGCAGTGAGAAGATTGTCAGGAAGATGAAGCTTGGTGATCTCACTGCCATTCTTCTCACTCATAAGCGGGAGAGAAGAGGAAGAAGAAGACACCTGCAATGCTTGGCTCGTCAAAGGCAGGAACAGGACCATCAAGAGGGAGGAATAGCAGGGCCGGATCCAGATGTGGAGGATAAACCCCAGAGAGCCATTGCATGACTTCTACATTCTGAGCCATGTTCACATTCCTGACATCTTTCAGGGTACACATAGGCTGTAGGTTTAGCTCTTCAGGGACATGGATTACCCACTTACTAATGGTGCCTGTATGAAGGCCAGAGAGTGCAGCAGAGACAATATATAATAAAGTTCATGTTGCAACGAGAAAACCTTTGGGGTATTGAAGATTCCGGTGCCTGGACTGGTCTGGTGGAGCCCTGAAAAACAATCTACATGAGGTCACATGTATTATCATCATCTGTTGCACCCTACACATCCTGGCACTACAATGGAAGGGGGGTGGGGGGGGACTGCCTGAGAAAGTGATAGGAGCAGCACGTCTCCTCCAATGAGGAGAATATTGAAGTGGATAAGACCGAGGCTGTCCTCGAGCCAAGGATGTCGCCCATGAGGCCATGGTGATGTCTAGATGAGACAGATGAGCTCGGGACGCACTTATTGTCACTAAATTCATGGGCGGTGATGATAACATCCAGCGAGAACATCCCATAATCTTCATGTGGCATCTATGAGCATTTCACACTTGCCTGACTGATGGCAGTGCAGATACCCTGTGTGGTAAGGTTCCAATTACAGAGACACAGCCGATGCCCATAGTCCCTATATTCCGATTTTAGTGGGGATAGTTCATACATCCTCACAGACTTAGAGGAATGTTTGATGTCCGTCTGATGGCAGCTCATTTACTCTCAATGATCAGAGTCATGTCATATAGTAATGCAGCGGGAAACGTTTACCCTCTCCTGATCCTATGGCGTCCTTCATGAGCTGAACCCTTGAGGTTCACAGTGTCACCAGAGGGAGAGCTGATGGGATTGGTGACCAGCCTCACCTCAAAGGTACGGAGAGCACAAATGGAAAATGAATGAACTTGTGTGAGCTCAGTATATAACAATCAGAGAAGATTGATGAAGGTAGTGTAGTAAATGTATACATGGACTTTCCAAGGTATTTGATAAGATACACCCTATAACAGATTTATCTGAAAACCTGAGGCACATGTTAGTGAAGGGACAATGGTAATCTGAGTAAATAATTAGCTAAGGGATACATGGCAGAGAAGAGAAGTATGCAGTACTTTTTCTTGGACTTAGCAAGGGGAGTACAATTTTGAAGTTTGTGGATGATATAAATCCTGTAGTAAATAATGACCACGGTAGCAGCAGACTTCACAACAGCAAAGACAGATTGTTGAAATTTATTTGTGTAAAGTGAGGTACTTTGGGAGAAATAAAGTTGAGAGATCTTCAATTTCTGACCCAGTGCCTGCATGGAAGAGTGGCAAAGAGAAAATTTGGTGACATGCCAATTAGAAGATCGAAGTGGTACCATTTTAAGAGCAGAGGGACCCAGTTGAGGGACTGGGGAAGGCAGGGTGCAATATATGTGTGCCTTTATTAGGGGATGTACAGCAGTACCTGTATTACAGGTTTGCCGGTAAGCCCCTGCAGGCTAGCTCCGCCCACAGCGAGCAGTATAAATATTCATGAGTTCTCCTGAGCTGCCATTCTACCAGCTGCAGTCGGAGGATAAACATCTCATGGTAATAAAGCCTCTCTTGTACCAATTCGAGTCTTTATGTGCAATTGATAGCAAATCAATTTATTACCGTGAGATTTTCCGCATCATGGACATCAGAATAAAACCCAATCACTTGCAGCTGGATCTGCAATCGCCAAATGCCAGAAAAGGCCCAGGCAATTGTTGAGGCGGTGCAGCACTGGAGGCATTACCTGGCCGGCAGGAGGTTCACTCTCCTCACTGACCAACGGTCGGTAGCCTTCATGTTTAACAACACGCAGCGGCGCAAGATCAAAAACGATAAAATCTTGCGGTGGAGAATTGAGCTCTCCACCTATAATTTCAAGATCTTGTATCGCCCCGGCAAGCTCAACGAGCCACCGGACGCCCTCTCCCGAGGTACATGTGCCAGCGCACAAGTGGACCAGCTCCGTGCCCTGCACAATAGCCTTTACCATCCGGGGGTCACTCGGTTGTACCACCTAGTCAAAGCCCGCAACCTGCCCTACTCCGTCGAGGAAGTACGGACAGTCACCAGAGACTGCCAGGTCTGTCAGAGTGCAAGCCGCACTTCTACCGGCCAGACTGCGCGCGCCTAGTGAAAGCGTCCCGCCCCTTTGAACGCCTCAGCGTGGATTTCAAAGGGCCCCTCCCCTCCACCGACCGCAACACCTATATCCTTAGTGTGGTCGATGAATTCTCTAGGTTCCCCTCCGCCATCCCATGCCCGGATATGACGTCTGCCACTGTCATCAAGGCCCTCGATTCCATATTCCCTCTGTTCGGTTTCCCCGACTACAACCGCAGTGACAGAGGATCCTCATTCATGAGCGATGAGCTGCGTCAGTTCCTGCTCAGCAGGGGTATCGCCTCCAGCAGGACGACCAACTACAACCCCCGGAGAAACGGGCAGGTAGAGAGGGAGAACGGGATGGTTTGGAGGCCGTCCAGCTGGCCCTTCGGTCCAGGAACCTCCCAGCCGCTCGCTGGCAGCAGGTCCTCCCTGATGCACTCCACTCCATTCAGTCACTGTTGTGCACCGCTACTAACAACACACCCCATGAACGTGTTTTTACCTTCTCTAGGAAGTCTACATCCGGGGTGTCGCTCCCGACTTGGCTCGCAGCTCCAGGGCCGATCCTACTGCGTAGGCATGTCAGGCTCCACAAGGCCGACCCTCTGGTGGACAGGGTACGCCTGCTCCGCGCAAACCCCCAGTATGCCTACGTGGAGTTCCCCGACGGCCGCCAGGATACAGTCTCGCTCAGGGACCTGGCTCCCTCAGTTGCCGATCCCACTCCTACACACCTCCCCACTCACGTGCCACCCTCCCCTCCCCCGGCACTCTCAGCATCAGCCCCACCAGGTCCATCCCTCGTTCCCCTGCCCACACTAGAGGACATGGAAGATTTTGGTACGCTCCCGGAATCGTCCAGCCACTGGCCAGCACCGGCACCGCCAGCACCAATGCCGTCGACACCGACACCGCATGTGCAGACGTCGCCACCACTGCTGCGTCGCTCTCAATGAACCGTCAGACCACCGGCTAGACTCAACCTCTGACGGGCACCGGGTTGCAAGATGGACACTTAATTTTATTTCCCCTCCCCTCTGTAAATAATTCACGGATTATGTATACAGTTCCACGTCACTCCCGCCGGACTCATTTTTAACAGGGGGTGAATGTGTTAATCCACCACTGTGTAAATATATATGTGCCTTTATTAGGGGATGTACAGCGGTACCTGCATTACAGGTTTGGCGGTAGCCCCTGCCGGCTAGCTCCGCCCACAGGGAGCAGTATAAATATTCATGAGTTCTCTTGAGCTGCCATTCTACCAGCTGCAGTCGGAGGATAAACGTCTCACGGTAATAAAGCCTCTCTTGTAACGATTCGAGTCTTTATGTGCAATTGATAGCGTATCAGTGGTTAAGAAAGTGAACGGGATACTTAGCTTTGCATTAAATGCAAAAACAATGGCAAGCCTTTACAAATCTCTTGTTTGGCCTCAGCTGGAGTATGGTGTACAACTCTGAGCAACACACTTTAGGAAGGATGGTGAAGTCTGGGAGAGGATACAGACTTACCAGATGATGCCAGAGATGCTTCACTCAAGTGAAGCAATGTGAAAAGCTGGCACCATTCTCCTTACAGCAGCTAAGATTAAGGGAAGACCAAATGAATGAGTTAAGATTATGAAGGTTTGAAAGACACCATTTCCTCTGGCAAGTAGAATGGCCTGCCACAGATTTAAAATACCTGGCAAAAGAAGTAGAGAGGAAATTAGGAGAACTTTTTACACGTATTAATATCTGAAATGCACTGAATCAGATTCCACAGGAACTTTCAAAAAATCATTGGGTACGTGATGAGGACTAATGTTCAGAATTAGATGATGTGGTATTTTTAAAATACAGGCTTGCGGACCAGGGAGGTACAAACAAACAAGAGCTTTTTTGGAAAGATTAATCCGCATTCTCTGGCCTCCCAGCCATGTGTTTCTGGTGGCGGGATTCTCTACTCCAACCGCTCTCAATGGGATGTTCCATAGAAGCCACCCCTGCTTTTGGGAACCCCATGGATGGGATGCGCTGATGGCAGGGCCAGAGAATCCTGCTACCAGTGAATGGCCAGAGAATTCCAGCCGGATTTTATCATCAATTGCTGGAATAGACTGACTGTTCGCCCGCCTAAACTACCAACGACGTCAGCAGTATGTCACGTGTTTGACGCTTAAAGTGAACTAGGAACAAACATAAATACGCAACAAGTGAAAAAGCTGGGTGTGGGGCTAATTTGGATAGCACTATAAATAAGCTGTAATAGGCAAGATAGTTGAATGACAACCTTCTGTGATATAACATTCTATGATTCTCCAGCCAAACAGTAATACACAGAACTCAGCAATATGGCACCTGTCTGTTGTCTTCATGTCACTGCCAAATTGTTACCTCGAGTAAGACAATGTCCTTGAGTTCCAGACCGGGATTTTCCGCTCCCATTCAAGTACGGTAAGTTGGTGGTGAGAGCAAAAAATATCACGAGAAGGCCAAAGTCACAGTTCCTGTCAAAGTAAAAGCAGGAAATTATCATCCCCTCCCCTTGTGAGTGGCGGGTCAAGTTTCTTGTCATTCAACATCAGAAACCCCATTGTAATAAATTTGCCTTTTTTTATTGGGCTCATACACTGGAATCACACCCCCACATCAAATAATGCTTCCACGGTGGCATGATATCAGAACAGCATGAAGCATGACTGGTCTCAGAAGGTGCAAGCGGTTCTCACAGGGAGCTCAGAGGTGAGTGCAGTGCTCAGGGAGGGTCATGGTAGGGGTGCTAGGGTAATGTTGACTTGGTGCCAAGGGAGTGCACCTGGGTGAAGATTGTTTCCTGGTATGCTTGCTGCGCACAGGAGTGGCCTTTAAAAATGGTGCCCGGATCATCGATTCGCTGAGATGATGACTGGGCGGGTGTATCATTGTCCGCCTACTAGTGATACAATGTGGAACTCCTGCCTGCCTTCTTTTCCCCCAAAGTCCCGCACTATATGATGGAAAAGGCTGCCAGTGCCCTAGGTGACCTCAACACCACTTTTCCCACTCGATATCAGCCTTTGCCAAAACCAGAGATAATCTCACCCTCAAAATATACTTTCATAAGGATCGTCATAACAGTTTTAGAACTAAACTGAACACTCCTGCGGTCACTCCAAATTAAGTAATGAATCAAAGAGGGCTGAGCTTAGGCAGCTATCATCAAAGAGTCCACAAGGTACTGATCCTGTGCAGGGCCAGTGCAACCACTAGGAAAAATAGGCGTAATTTTAAGCGGGAGCAGCAACATTTGGGTGGGGGAAAAAAATTTAATATATCATTCATGAAATTACATTAGTAAAAAAAAACAGGCTTCAGCAGTGGGAATGAAAGGTCTAAATCTGGATCCCCATATACACATTGCAGTCGTTCCCAAAATTTCATATCTTCTTCACTCTGTTTAAGCCACAAATTTACACATGTGTACATATACGTGACTCTTCCAAAACAGCAAATAAGTAAATAATATCAAAGAACGTAATTCAATCAAGTTCACTCTATCATTGTATTTATTGATTGTGTATATCATTTCATAACTGTTGCAGGAACACATAGTATTACATCGTGAGGCATATTATACATTGTAATGTGCATTTCTTCTAGTACATATCCTGAAAAATGTAGAACAATGAGAATATACAATCAGTTTCATCGTGTTCTCTTTTTTCATGTAAAATAAATCTGTAATTATATATGCAGAATTTTTGTCCACACTTTGCACAATACCCGTTTTCAAAAGTTAATTGTAGGGGTGTGTGTGTGTAGGTGGAGGGTTGTTGTTGGAGGAGGGGGTGAAATAAGGTGGGCAATGCTGAGGCTTCACCTGGGACACCGAATAGTCTTGTAGCAGCCCTGTTCCTGTCACTCTGCTTTTCCTCAAACTGTGGCCCTGGCTTAAATTTATCCAGATTTATGGGACAAAACATCCTCGAATGACAGAAAAGGATGGGCACGGAATTCATTTAAGCAGTTTCAATGGAATTCCTAGCTGGAATAAAAAGTTCAGAATAAATGCACAAATATTGTCTCAAATTGATATACAAATATTAGGAATCTCACTCAAGATAGCAATAAGCTTGACTGATTTAAGAAATGAAAATGCATTGTTTAATTGTTACACAACTCTGAGGTAAGTATTAAGAGAGTTGAAACATCATACCGGAAGCTTGGTTTTGCATTCATTACAATGATTATGTAGCCTTCGAGCTTTTAAGTGTGCATGACGTTTTCAGGTTTCGCATTAAAACATTTAAGAATGTGTTGAGTGTTATATTTTTTACATCATGCTGGCTTACTTCATATGTTCAAATTATACACAAATTTGTCATTTAAAGGAAAGTACATTGTTCCCAAAAGAGCCTGTTTCATCCAGCTCATTAGTTTCAGATGCTGCACTACAAAACAATCTCAACACCCTCTATTTTTCATTGAAATTGGTGAGAAAGTCAGAATCAGCTATTCCCTGTGATTTACTTTTATTTCTTTGGCTATATTTAGACACATGGATAGTCTTGCTCGGTGCATTTGATGACAAAGTGAAAGAAGCAGGAAATTATAAATTCTATTGATTAGTTTTTGTTTGATAATTAGTATATGACCAGCACAGCAAATTATCTCTATACAGGCACATAGGATTAGTCAATTTAATATGAGCTGTGTATAAATATACAGACTACGAAATTCTATGAAAGGTCTTTTGTGTCTGCCCACCAAACTACACCCCCTCCCCCATCATATAGCCTTGCAGGAGTGTGCAAAGAATGGAATCACACTCCAATTTCCTGTACCTTCATTCTCAGTGCACCAATTATAACTAAATTTCTAGGCCTAGATGGCCAATGCTGTGATGTTGCAAGGCAAAGTCACTGCCTCAAGTGACTATTTATGATATGTTTGCATTACAGGCTGCTATATTCTTCAATGTAGGGCAGCCTTATGGCCCTACCTTCAAGCCAGAAGAACTTCAGGTTCCAGGCCCACCCCAGGAGTTGTTGGCCAAAGGAATGTGCCTTCATAACATGGCTAACGGGTTGAGTATGAATCTGCATGTCCTTCCAACACGTGATAAGAGAGACAAATTCCTGGTCAGCCATGTGATACATAAGTCTGAATCCTCTACCATCACTATCCATAATTTCAGCCTACATATTGGTCATTATATGGCCATTTCAGGGTCTCATTTGGTGGTGGGGCAGGAAAGTCTTGTGGCAGGAAGATGAACCATGGGACTTCCTGGAACTTAATTCTGGCCGAGGCAGGAAGATGCCAGGATTCTGGTACACCACCATTCTGCCTCCAACCTCGTCACCAGTTAAAGCAGAAGATCCTGCTTCCCAAGTAACTCACCACTATTGCATTCTTCAATAGACTGCAGTGGCAGTGTAAAACAGGGTGCATCACATCCAAGATATCAACTTCAAGAACAGCAAGTCCATGGCAGCCCCAGTCTGAATGTAAGAATTTCCTGAGCTGAAAGTTGAATAGCCTGGCAAAGTATGAAATTACATTTCATTGTCCATCCCTAATTGCCCTTAAGGGGGCAGTTAAGACCCATTGCTGTGGGTCTGGAGTCACATATAGGCCAGACCAGGTAAGAATGACAGATTTCCTTGGGTTTTTACAATTAACAATGGTTTCATAGTCATCATTAGACTTTTAATTACAAATTTTTATTGAATTCCAAATTCACCATTTGCAGTAGCGAAATTTGAACCTGGATGCCCTGAACATTACTCTGGGCCTCTGGTTTATTTGTCCAGTGACAATACCACTACACCACCGCTTCCCCGGCATATAGTGCACTATTTTGTTATTCACTGTCTTAAATTTAAGTATTCCTTTCAAATAATGGTGGACAACTTTACTCAGAAAGTATTTTGTATAATGAATATCTGATATGCTAATTAGATGACATTTACTTCACATTGTGATTTAGTATCATAAAGACAATATTTACGCCAGCACGGTGGTGCAGTGGTTAGCACTGGGACTGCGGAGCTGAGGACCTGGGTTCGAATCCTGGCCCTGGGTCACTGTTGGTATGGAGTTTGCACATTCTCCCCGTGTCTGCATGGGTTTCACACCCACAACCCAAAAGATGTGCAGGTTAGGTGCATTGGCCACACTAAATTGCCCCTTAATTGGAAAAAAAGTAATTGAGTACTCTAAATTTATTGAACAAAAGAAAAAGAATAAATACAATATTCATTGAATGCTTTCTAAAAATTGGATAGCAAGTCTCCAGTGTGCTGCTCAAATACATCACTTGTCAGTTGCTAAAATGGCATTGGTAAATACCCCAGGAACAGATCGCCATCCAAATTCATTGTATGTAAAAGAAAAGCAAAAAGTGAAAACGAGAATTAAAATAATATCGATACAAAATATTGAAAAACATGCTTTGAAAATATTGCAAAATATGCATTTAAAGTGTCAGAAAAAATACTAACTTTATATATTAGATTAATACAAAAAACATATCCCGGAGGACTGCGGAAGTTCAATCATTGAGCATGAACGACAGAAATCGATAGATTTTTGGAGATAAATGACATCAAGGGATATGGATATAGTGTGGATAAATGGTATTGAGCTGGAAGATTAGCCATGGCAGAACAGGCTCAATGGGCTGAATGGCCTACTCCTGTTCCTATGTCCTTCACATAGTCGGTATAGTACAAAGCATTATAAAAATCTAAATTTCTTATGTTTACTGAGAACCTTTTAAAATATGTATCTTTCCCCGGCTTTTAAATCATTATACTACCAACAATCAACTCAAAGTGCAAGTAAATCCTATTTCTAGAAAAAATTCCCATAGAGTTTGTCCTAGGAAACTTTCGCTCAGATATAGCATCCCATCACAATCTATCTCTGAGTAGAAAAGTTGACATTCAAATGATGAACCAGATACTCAATCAGGAGGAAAAGACAGAGTCTTGTGTCTGTTAAAATGTATTCATACTGCTGAGGTTGTGTGAAAACCACTTGAATCTGTGAACAGAGATCCTTCACTTCCTTTCAAAATGAACATGAGGTTTGACACCCTGAACTATTCTACTTTACTGCTTGCAATTTCTTTTTATTCATATTTGGTGTATGACTGGTGTACATAGTAATCCAAATGTTTTTTCATGACCTGTTTTTAATTCCTTATTTTTATTGAATTTGAATTTCACCATCTGTCGGGGGCGGATGCAAATCTAGGTCCCCAGAACATTGCCCTGGGTATCTGAATTACTAATCCGGTGGCAATGCCACTGCACCCTCACCTCCCCAGTTCAATCCCGATTTGAAATGAAATGAAAATCGCTTATTGCCACAAGTAGGCTTCAAATGAAGTTGCTGTGAAAAGCCCCTAGTTGCCATATTCCGGTGCCTGTTCGGGAAGGCTGGTACAGGAATTGAACCATGCTGCTGGCCTGCTTTGGTCTGCTTTCAAAGCCAGCGATTAGGCTGTGTGCTAAACCAGCCCCATTTGTACCAAATGAGCTGATCTCGCTATATTTGGAAGCAGCATCGCTGGACGGCAGGGATGGTGAAAGGAAAATGATTCTCTGCGTGGATCCCCAGTATTGTCCCTCTAATTTTTAATCACATATGGTTTAAACAAAACCCCTGCATGAGAAAAGTGTGGCAGGAGTATAAAAGAAGAGTGATATTCCCAGAACATGAATTGATTTGAGACAGCCAGCCCACTCCTCAGGTGGCCCACTGGCTTGTGACGTCACTCAAGCTCAACAGGTAACCAGCCGGGTGACCCGGAAGGAAAACTGTGGGCGGTCACCATGGCGACAGTTGTTTGGTTTCCCCTTTGGTGCCTTGAAAATTGCTCTGCACGAAAACACGTTGCTGCTCTCCCATAGCAAGTTTTACGAGTCTTTACTGGAAAGGTGTGTTTATGCGGTCATTGTTTACAATGTATATTGCTGATAATTATTTGGCCGAGTTAACCGGGTGTTTGCAGGAGGAGCGAGTGCAGTCCGAGTCGGTGCAAGAGGTGCTGTTGGGACAGTGATATTCGCCTGTGGGAGCGGGCCCCGGGTAAACTCCGGGGAAATACAGAAGAGCGCAATGTATTGCAACCCAGCTTAGCTTTGCACGGACTCTGCGCCTTTTAAAAGAGTGAGCGCACAGCAAAGAAAGGCCATGCCCAATTGGCGTCTCACCCGCGCACGTTGTGCACGATTAACTGATTTTTTACAACAGCAGGGGAATGTTCTAATCATTGCATGGTGCTATGGTAAATTCAGCAGTTCTGCAGACCAAACAAAGGAACCGTGCTGGAGGAGAGCGCAGTGGTGTTGACAACCCCTTCAGGAGTGGTCTGGATTCTACAGTTGTTGAAGATCAATCTCCAGGCCACGGTTGTGTGCAATCCTGGAGAAAAATCATCGGGACGTTGATGCACTATCAAGTACGACGAGACGAGAGTAGAGTGTAATCGAGGCTTTATTAAGCAGAGATGTGTAGCCTCCTGCAGCTGCTGCCAAAATGGCTGCAGCTCGGTGAGCACACATTTTTACTCTACCTGCTGGGTGGAGCCAGCAGGCAGGGATCTAGCCCGTACCTGTAGTACAGGAGTTTTACCGTATTACATCTCATATGTGATATATACAACCAGTGGTGACTACCACATTCATCCCCTGTTAAAAAAGAGTCCAGCGGGGGGGGTGGAAAAACTACATGCATTTTAAGGTTAACATTTTGGGGAAAGTTCACAAATTCAGCCGATCGGGTGCCTTGACCCTCGGTTGTGAGCGCCGCAGTCCCGGTAGCGATACAGGCATCGGCTCGGTCGCTGGTGACTCCGGGAGCGTGTAGGCCTCATCTTCATCCCCCAAGAGGACCAAGTGAAGGACGGATCGCCCTGGTCTGGGGGCTGTGGTGAGGTGCGCTGGGGGGGAGGAAGGGTGGTGCCGAGTCAGAGGGGGGGGGGGGGGGGGGAACCAGCTGGTGCCAGGTCCCTGAGGGAGACTGTGTCTTGGCAGCTATCGGGGTGCGCCACGTAGGCGTACTGCGGGTTTGCATGGAGTAGTTGTACCTTCTCGACCAACGTGTCAGCCTTGTGGAGACACACGTGCTTGCGGAGGAGAACGGGTCCTGGAGCTGCCAGCCATGTTGGGACCGAAACCCCGGAGGTGGACTTCCTGGGGAAGGCTAGGAGATGTTCATGGGAGGTTGCATTAGTCGCAGTGCAAAGTAGCGATCGTGGAGGATCTCCGACCAGCGGGAGACCGGCAGATTTTTGAACCGTAGGGCCAGCTGGACGGCCTCCCAGACCGTCCCATTCTCCCGCTCCACCTGCCCGTTTCCCCAGAGGTTGTAGCTGGTCGCCCTGCTCGAGGCGATGCCCTTGCTGAGCAGGTACTGATGCAGCTCATCACTCATAAAGGAGGTTCCCCTGTCGCTGTGGATATAGGCGGGGAAACCGAACAGGGCGAAGATGGTGTTAAGTGCTTTGACGACTGTGGCAGATGTGATCGGGGCATGGGATGGCGAAGGGGAATCTGGAGTATTCGTCGACCACGTTAAGGAAGTATGTGTTTTGGTCGGTGGAGGGGAGGGGCTCTTTGAAATCTACACTGAGGCGTTCAAAGGGGTGGGAGGCCTTCACTAGATGCATGCGGTCTGGCCGGTAGAAGAGCAGTTTGCATTCCGCACAGACCTGGCAGTCTCTGGTGATAGCCCTGACCTCCTCAATGGAGTAGGGCAGATTGCGGGCCTTTATGAAGTGAAAGAACCGGGTGATCCCTGGGTGACCGAGAGTGTCGTGTAGGGTCCGGAGTCGGTCCACTTGTGCGCTGGCACATGTACCTCGGGATAGGGCGTCGGGGGCTCGTTGAGCTTATCGCGGCGATACAAAATCTCCTAATTGTCGGTGGAGAGCTCGATCCTCCACCTCAAAATTTTATCATTTTTGATCTTGCCCCGCAGTGTGTTATTGAACATGAAGGTCAGTGAGGAGAGTGAATCCCCTGCCAGCCAGGTAATGCCTCCAATGCCGCACAGCTTCTACGATGGCTTGGGCCTCTTTCTCGATGGCGGAATGCCGAATTTTGGAGGCATGGAGGGTGCATGAAAAAAATGCCACAGGCCTGCCTGCCTGTTTGAGGGTGGCGGCCAGAACGACGTCTGATGCATCGCTCTCGACTTGGAAGGGGAGCGTCTCGTCGACCGCATGCATCGCGGCCTTGGCGATGCCGCCCTTGATACGATTGAAGGGCTGGTGAGCCTCGGCCATCAGTGGGAAAGCGGTGGAGTGAATCAGTGGGCGGGCCTTGTCTGCATAGTTAGGGACCCACTGGGCGTAATATCATTTGAGGGCAATGGGGGAGGGGTAGTTCCATGAGGGGGCGCATGCGATCGGTGTCGGGCCCTAGAACTCCATCGTGTACCACATAGCCGAGGATGGCTAAGTACTTGGTGCTGAACACGCACTTCTCCTTGTTGTATGTAAGGTTGAGGAGTTTGGCGGTGTGGAGGAATTTGGAACGGTTAGCGTCGTGGTCCTGCTGGTTGTGGCCGCAGATGGTGATGTTATCCATGTATGGGAAGGTGGCCCGCAGTCTGTACCGGTCAACCGTTCGGTCCATCTCCCGTCCGTTGGAAGACCGAGACCTTATTAGTGACGCCGAAGGGAACCCTAAGGAAGTGGTAAAGGCAGCTGTCCACTTCAAACGCAGTGTACGGGCAGTCCGCCTTGTGAATGGGGAGCTGCTGGTAGGCAGATTTCAGGTCCACTGTCAAGAAGACCCGGTACTGTGCAATCTGATTGACGATATCAGATATGCGTGGGAGGGGGTACGCGTCGAGCTGTGTGTACCGATTGATGGTCTGACTGTAGTCAACAACCATCCTGTTTTTCTCCCAGTTTTCACAACTACCAATTGGGCTCTCCAGGGACTGTTGCTGGCCTCGATGATGCCTTCCCGCAGCAGCCGCTGGACCTCAGACCTGATGAAGGTCCTGTCCTGGGCACTGTACCATCTGCTTCTGGTGGCGATGGGTTTGCAATCCGGGGTGAGGTTTGCCAACAGAGAACGCAGGTCGACATTAAGGGTCATGAGACCACATACAGTAAGGGGTGGGAGGGGCGCACCGAATTTCAGAGTGAGACTTTGGAGGTTAAACTGGAAGTCCAGGCCGAGTAGCAAGGCAGCGCAGAGGTTGGGGAGGACGTAGAGCCGAAAGTTGCTGAACGCCCTGGTTGGTGAGGGTGGTGGTGCAGTACCCCTGGATCTCCATAGAGTGGGATCCGGAGGCCAGGGAGATTCATTGTGTGACGAGGGAGCAGCACCTTACCGTATCGGGGTGGATGAAGCTCTCTGTGCTCCCAGAGTCAAGAATGCATGATGTCTTGTGCCCATCGACCTTTACCGTCGTCGACGTGGTTGCGAGGTTGTGCGGCCGGGACTGGTCGATCTTGATGGAGGTGAGCTCTAGCTGGTGTTGGAAGGCCCCTGGCTGGTTGGCGGTGGTTGCAGGTGATGATCGGCCTGATGAGGTGTCCAACGAGCAGGGGTCCTGAGGTGGGGAAGAGGGCGGTGCCCATGGGGCACACGTGGCGGGCGGCATTAAAGATGGCGGCACCCATGGGCCGCACGAGCCCTGATAGGGGAAGATGGCGCCGCTCACGGACCGCACGTGTCCTGAGACAAGAAAGATGGCAGCAGGGTAGCATGGTGGTTAGCATAAATGCTTCACAGCTCCAGGGTCCCAGGTTCGATTCCCGGCTGGGTCACTGTCTGTGTGGACTCTGCACGTCCTCCCCCTGTGTGCGTGGGTTTCCTCCGGGTGCTCCGGTTTCCTCCCACAGTCCAAAGATGTGCGGGTTAGGTGGATTGGCTATGCTAAATTGCCCGTAGTGTCCTAATAAAAGTAAGGTTAAGGGTGGGGTTGTTGGGTTACGGGTATAGGGTGGATACATGGGTTTGAGTAGGGTGATCATGGCTCGGCACAACATTGAGGGCCAAAGGGCCTGTTCTGTGCTGTACTGTTCTATATTCTATGGCGGCGCCCACGAGTCGCACGTGTTCTGAGGTGAGGAAGTTGGCGGCACCCACGGGTCGCACGTGGGGGTGCAGGAACAATGGGCCTGGTTACAGCGGCGATCGAGCGAACCTGGCACACAGCAGCGAAACGTCCTTTCTTCCCGCACGCCTTGCAGAGTGCGCTCCGCGCCGGGCAGCGCTGCCAGGGGTGCTTTGGTGCTTTGTCTGTCCGCAGAAGTAGCACTTGGGTCCTCCGGGGTTGGCTGGCTGCCGCGCGGCGCAGGCTTGGAGTTGGCTAGGGGATGTCGCTGGTGGGGTGAACAATAGGGCGGTCGCTGGTGGGGTCCACGATGGGGTGTTCGCTGGTGGGGTCCACGTTGTCCCGGGGGGGGGGGGGGGGGCAGGGCGGGGGCATACGTTTATACATTACGGGAGGTGACCGTTAGTGAGATCGCGAGTTTCTTGGTCGCCGCAAGGTCGAGGGTAGCCCCTTCTAGGAGGCGCTGGAGGATGTACACCGACCCTGAGCCCGTAACGAAAGCGTCTCTGATTAGGAGTTCGGAATGTTCAATGGCCGAAACGGCCTGGCAATCGCAGTCCCTCGCCAGAGCGTGCAGGGCATGCCAGAAATCTTCCACAGACTCACTGGGGAGTTGATGCCGCGTGGACAGGAGGTGCCTAGCGTAGAGTTTGTCGGTGTGCTGGGTGTAGTTCTCTTTCAGAAGCGCCATGGCCTCAGCGTAGGTGGGCGCGTCCCAGATGAGGCGAAAGATATTGGAGCTCAGCCATGTATATAGGATCTGGAGTGCCTCTGTGGCTGGTTCAGTCGCAGATCCGATGTAGGCTTCAAAGCAAGCTAGCCAGTGGCCGAAGGCCGACTTGGCGTTGTCTGCTTGAGGGTGCAGCTGCAGGCGATCTGGCTTGATGTGGAGGTCCATCGTTGTAAAATCTCGGCTTAATAAATTGATGCACTATCAATTACGACGAGACGAGAGTAGAGTGTAATCAAGGCTTTATTAAGCAGAGATGTGTAGCCTCCTGCAGCTGCCGCCGAAATGGCTGCAGCTCGGTGAGCACACACATTTATACTCCGCCTACTGGGCGGAGCCAGCAGGCAGGGATCTACCCCCGGACCTGTAGTACAGGAGCCTTACCGTATTACATCTCATATGTGATATATACAACAGTTGTGACTACCACAGACGTTTAAAAAAGATTGGGGATTCTTTGTAATTTTCTTTGTGCATTTCTCGATTGAAAATAGGCCGGGGGGGAAGCCGATTGACTGACAGTCAAGCATTATCCAATTGGGCAATGAGAAATGCTGGTGGCGAATGGCAAGAGTGTGTTGTGATCAAAACATTTAATCACAGTTGGCAACCCAACAAGATGAGTACTTCCAGCATTTAGTTTTTCTATCGGGATACTATATTTTGGTTCCAATTCTCTCAAGCTGTGCTGCCTACAAGTGCAGCTCCCCACAAAGAGCATTATGACATCAGTTAATTTATCTGACAAATGTATTGCTATCTGGCACTGTTCACAAATAAAATTACAATTATTTTCCTGCAATTGTTTCACTAATTCCCAAATTGTTTTTATGCCCTCTGCTCTTCCTGAACATGTTCCTCTCCTGATCCAAAACAGCATCAATAAAGAATATCTAATCCAGCAAATCTCAAACTCTCTTGCTAAAACAATCTGCCTCCCATTCCACTTTAATTAGGAATGGATTCTGGTATAAACGTAGACCAGAATCTCTGTCTCCTCCTGCATTAAGTTTGCCTTTTTGTCTCGTGCTGTCTGCATCTCTTCTGTGCCTCTACTTTAGTTTCTCCTTTCCTACATAATGTTTGCCTTTGCCCTTTTATCCACTATGCTTCTCACCTTCATTTTTTTATGTGCTCAAATGCCTGGAAAAGAAGCCAGAATTATCTTTGCTCTCCTGGATGATCTTAGTGTAGCATGTGGCACAATAGTGCTTTGTGCGGTCCAAGCTGAACCAGATATGCTTAAGTCTGTGCCAGGACTTTAGAGCGAAGGTAATGTTATACCAGGAAGATTGAGAGGGAGTAAAGCTTTGCTGTGGACAAGGGCTAAAAGTTGAAGTGAGGGTGTGATTGAGCAGATTGATAACTTCAGATTTATGTGAACAAAACAGTTAATCAGTTGAGAATTAGAAAGAATGTTTGAGGATGATTTGCGGGATTTTCATCAAGTGAGTTTCAAAAGGAGTGTGGGGGATGTGAATAAGAAATACAAAGAAGTGTTGAGAGATTACCATATTTGTGCGAGTAGGGGGAGAGACGAGGTTGTGATTTGGTGATATCACCACGGCTGGTTAGATGGATGGTGGAAATTATTAAAAGCAAAATAGTATAGATGCTGGAAATCTGAAATAATAACAAAAAACACTGAATAAACTCAGCAGGTCTGGCAGCATCTGTGGAGAGTGAAACTAATTAAATGTTTCAAGCCCATATGACTCTTTCGAACAGGTGGAAACTAATCGTAGGCTTCAGTCAAAGCTTAGATATCACCATCTGTGACCTGATTTTCAGTCAAAGCCAAATCATGTATTTTTTTTTTAAGTTAATTTTATGGGATGTGGATGTAACTGGTTAGGCCAGCATTTATTACCCATCCCTAGTTGCCCTTCAGAAGGTGGAGGTGAGTTGCCTTCTTGAACCGCTGCAGTCCCTTGGGTGCAAGTACACCTACAGTGCTGTGAGGGAAGGAGTTCCAGGATATGTTGGTTGTGAAATCTCTTGGCTCTGTCTATTACTTGATGCTTATGCTGTTTGGCACACAAGTCCTGTATTGTAACGTCACCAAGTTGACACCTCATTTTTAGATATGGCTGGTGTTGCTCCTGGCATGCTCTCCAGCACTCTTCATTGAACCAGGGTTGATCCCCTGGCTTGGTGGTAATGGTAGAGTGGGGGATATGCTGGGCCATGAGGTTGCAGATTGTGGTTGAATACAATTCTGCTGCTGCTGATGGCCTATAGCCCATCATGGATGCCCAGTCTTGAGTTGCTAGATCTGTTCGAAGTCTATCCCATTTAGCACGGTGGTAGTGCCACATAAACACGATGGAGGGTGTCCTCAATGTGAAGACAGCACTTTGTTTGCACAAGGACCGTGCAATGGTCACTAATACTGGCATGGACAGGTGCATCTACAGCAGGCAGATTGGTGAGGATATTTTTCCTTCTTGTTGGTTCCCTCACCACCTGCTGCAGTCCTAGTCTAGCAGCTATGTCCTTTAGGTCCCAGCCAGTTCACTCTGTGGTGCTACTACCAAGCCACTCCTTTTTCTTTTTAAATTTAGAGTACCCAATTATTTATTTTTCCAAATAAGGGGCAATTTAGTGTAGCCAATCCACCTAACCTGCACATCTTTGGGTTGTAGGGGTGAAACCCAAGCAGACACGGGGAGAATGTGCAAACTCCACACGGACAGTGACCCAGGGCTAGGATTCAAACCTTGGTCCTCAGTGCCCAGAGGCTGCAGTACTAACCACAGTGCTACATGCCGCCCCTCTACCATGCCACTCCTGATGATGGACATTGAGGTCCCCCAACCAGAGCGTATTTTGTACCATTGCCACCCTCAATGCTTCCTCCAAGTGGTATTCAACATGGAGGAGTACTGATTCATCAGCTGATGGTGGCCGGTATATGGTAATCAGCAGGAAGTTTCCTTGCCATGTTTAACCTGAAGCCATGCGACTTCATGGGGTCCAGAGTCGATTTTGAGGACTCCCATGGCAACTCCCTCCTATCTTTATACCACTGTGCCGCCACGCGCTGCCAGCTTCCTCCCTGTGGTCTTGGAGCCTCGTCTTTGAATTACGTATGCAAATTTGAAATAGTGGTGCTGACTGCACGCTTGCTCTCGCGCGCTCTCACTCCTCTTTCCTCCTTCTCCTCCCCGACCCCATGGACCAGAGGAGGCTGTACCAACAATAGCCGGCAGTGGTTCGCAAAGTTCAGGAACCTGGCATTGGGAAGAGAGCCTGAAATTGCATGTGGGGTGGGGGGAGGGGGGGGGGGGGGGAGGGGATCCTGGTCAGGCAGCCTTAAATCACAGGGAGAATGAGATTGTGTGTTGAGTGGGGGGTGGGGTCTCAGGAAATGTTTGAAAAGCAGTTGAACAGAGAGTAATGTATTTATTTGCATTCAATTAGCTAATACCTTTGCATATTGGTTTGAAGGATCACATTTATTTACTTTCACAAGTGACCAGCACACTGTTGATAAGACCCCTATAATAAGTCAAGTGGCTTTTATTTACAGTGAGTGTGCCACAAAAGAAATTCAAATTTTCAAAATAATTTAGTCAGGCTTGAATGTTTCACAGTGCCACCTACAGCATAATAATAAATGATGCAGATATGGACGTGTAAAATAAAATCAGTTTAGTTTATAACTGTAGAATTACCATTCAAGACAGACCACTGAAAAATGTTTGTTTTTCAAATTTGTCTTTACGATTAGAAGTCCAAAGTCTTTTTTAAATTCTTCAATATTATGTTGAAATATACCAAAAGGTTTTTTAAAAATTACTAATATTTGTATTTATATAGTGCTTTTCATAATTACTGGACTTTTTTAGGCACTGTACAGCGAATGAGGTACTCTTGACGTAGAGCCACTGTTGCAATGTAGGAACATAGGAGTCAATTTGTGTCCAGCAAGCTCCCCAAACAGCAAAGTGGTAATGATCAAATAATCCATTTTTATGATGTTGATTGAACAATTGGCTAGGATGAAAGGGAGGTAGTGGCATAGTGGTATTGTCACTGGACTAATAATCCCGAGACTCTGGGTAATGCTGTGGGAATCCAGGTTCGAATTCCACTATGGCAGATGGTGAAATTTGAATTCAATAAAAATCTCTAATTATAAGTCTAATTGCTAAAGTCAATATTTTTCCCGCTTCTGGACTGTGATAGAAAGATTCAACAACGCTTGTTAAGAAAACATAACAAAGCTTTATTTACGAATTACAACTGCATGCAGAAATGGCTGAAACTTGAAGTCAGAGAGCAGTCAGCAAAACTGCTGTTTCCTTCTCAAGTTCGCGCTTTCACAGAGAATCAGTTCAGTATTTATACATTATTAGAATCAGGATTACGTGACTACAGCTTGGTCAGGAATTCGATCAGAAGTACAAACATAAGCAATATCATAAAACAGGCGTCACCTTGCTGACCTTTCAGGACTCTGTCCCGTCACTCAGATCATTATTTTGTCTTTGGATAGAATGTTTAAAAGTTGGAGGAGACTTGCTCTGGCCCTATCTTGTTGTATTTAGACTGCTTTGGGTTATGACGAGTTAGTCTTATCAGAATTTGCGGAGCCCAGGCATTTCGGATCAGCTTGACCTTCTCTGATCTTATTCAGGTTTTAGGTCATGCAAAGTCAGCTTTTCTTACATTGTACCCAGTAGTTGACCAGTTTTCCCATCATGCCATTATTTGCTTCGTACAACATCACATAATGATGACGATGAAACCATTGCTGATTGTTGTAACAACCCATCTAGTTCACTAATGTCCTTCAGGAAAGTAAATCTGCTGTTTTTACCCGGTCAGGTATACATGTGACTCCAGGACCCCCACAGTGACGTGGTTGACTCTTAACTGCGCCCCCCCCCCCCATTGAAATGGCCCAGCAAGCCACACAGTTCAAGGGCATTTAGGGATGGGCAACAAATGCTGGCCCAGCCAGCGACGCCCACATCCCAAAGAATGAATTTAAAAAATGATGCAGGGGTGCAGTTGAAATGGAGGAGCTGCATTTTGCACTTAATTCCTGCCAAAGCACAATTTTAACACAGCTGGTGGTAGTAACAGATAAGAATACGTCCAGACTATAACAGGATCCTCATTAATAAAGATCACGTGATGTAAATAGGATCCCAATTGAAATTTAACCCACTTGACACTGGCTACACCCTGGGAAACCACCCAGCCACCATTTAAAAAAAAAATACTTATTGCATGTGGAACCACAAAGAGCAGAAATGCTACTCCTTTTCTCTCCCCCTGCCTCCCTCCTATTAAAGGACCATCCAGATTGCAGTCACTCCCTGCCTGAAGATCCCCTATCTTCACTTCCCTTGTCTGCTAAGTGAATGATTCTACTTGTCCTCCTTTTGAGGATCTCACCACGATTGTGCTCAGCTAATTCTGTTCAATCCATGCGACATTAAATAGCTGTAGACTTCGGACAGAACAAAGATTAAGGACCAAAGGGACCTATTCTATTTAAGGAAGATGTGCATAGTTATGGAAGGTTTATCATTACCACCGTGTGGTACTGCTGCATTACCCCTTCAGGACCCGATCTTTGGTACAACTTTATCAATGACTTGCGCCTTATCAGGAAGTCAGTGCGGAACTGATTTCTCACAGAGATCCATTCACAACTTCTCCAATAATGTAGCACTCTTTTGGGAAAGCTTTCAGGGTCGGGCTGGCAAGTGACATAACATTTGCACTGTGTGGCAGCAATGCTAACTGCTGTGCCACTGTGCCGCCTCTAGAAACAACAAATTCACTCAGTTGACAGTCCTGACACTGAATTCAGTGTCTAACTCCATCAGTGACAGTGTGGATGCAGTATGTACTAACTCCAGGATGCACTGCAGCAACTCTGTACAGCTACCATAATCAAATCTCCAAAAAAGGAAGAATAGCGATGTTGTGGAAAATCCATCATTTTACAAGTTCAACTTTCCAACTTGTAGTTGAATATCATCCCTTCACTGGCATTCGCTTTAAACTCTGTAGTATCCTCTGAACCCCATAGTTTGACAGGACAAGACTGCAGTTGTTCAAGGAGAAAACCCACCACCACCACTTCAGGAGACTGCCACCTTTTTCTGAGGTATTAGAACATAGAACATAGAACAGTACAGCACAGGCCCTTCGGCCCTCGATGTTGTGCCGAGCAATGATCACCCTTCTTAAACCCACGTAACCCGTATACCCGTAACCCAACAATCCCCCCATTAACCTTACACTACGGGCAATTTAGCATGGCCAATCCACCTAACCCGCACATCTTTGGACTGTGGGAGGAAACCGGAGCACCCGGAGGAAACCCACGTACACACGGGGAGGACGTGCAGACTCCACACAGACAGTGACCCAGCCGGGAATCGAACCTGGGACCCTGGAGCTGTGAAGCATTGATGCTAACCACCATGCTACCGTGAGGCCCCTGTTATTAGAGTAGAAATATAATACTAATGTGTCTCATCAAACTTTTATCTCAACTTAATTAATACTTTAATTATTAACCTAGTTTGTCATTTTAGTGAGAAGGAAATTTAGTTTCAAGGCATGCTTATAAATATAAAATACAATATATATGCATGATGCCATTTATCATCTTAGCATTACTGCAGTAACTAAAGTTTCATTTATGATTCAGTCATCATGGTGATTCAGTCATCATGCTTAATCAAGCTATCTGGAGGTTGTGGGAATTGTGGCACTGGCCCTTTATCCACTCATGCGTGAAAGTAGCATAGAAGGAAGGAATGCAAGTGAAGAAAAAAAGCAAGCTCAAGCACCTGCTAGAAAACAAATCGGTGTGGGTTGAAAATCCACAGTTGTTGAAACATGAAGAAGGATTCCATGATAAAGTATGTTCAAAAAACCTGATGTGCTTAATGCATTATAAACTATGCATTTGTAATTGACTCCAATGACAATGACAAATAATAATGCCTGTAGGTGGACCCCGTGGCAAAAATGGATGGTGTAAACGGTGGCACTCTATGCATATTCTTTCTTTCAGGCACAAGATTCCAATTGAGCTTACTATTTCCTATCATTTACCAATGAATTTTTTTCACTTTTTCATGGTTTCTTTAATGTGTCTTAATATTTTTGGCTCTACTTACAGATTGTATAAGTAAAATTGGAAACTCATTGGCCCGGAATTTACTGGGCTGAGGTGGTTCTATGCACTTGCTGAAAAGTCGGGGGGGCAACCCCACCGCAGCGGCCACTCATGGAAACTCCAACTACAATTTTCATGCAGAGTGCACCTAATTGCCCGTAGCTGGGGTTTCTGTCCCTTTAATGAATGAGGGATCCCACCCCAGGAGCAGTGGTCACTGCTGAAACTGCAACAGGTCCTTGCAGTCACATGGAGGCAGCTGCAGATTAAATAACTTGCCAGGGCCATTGAGGCAGGTTCCGACAAATAGTGGTAGTTTATTGTAGAATAGGGGGGCTCTTTCAGCAGGGGCAGCTTTTTCCACCAAGGATAAAGTTGGCGGGCGGAAGAAGGGATCATTGTGGGGTGGGGCACTCCTTGGACGAAAGGAAGCCCAATTAGGAGGCCATCCCGCAAAATATATTAGATGACTTAAAAAGTGGAATTACTAAGGTAGAACAGGAGTAGAATTCCTGATGGTCTCCCCACTTGGATGCCTTAAATGAAAAAATAGAATAGAATTTAGTCAGTCATTATAGTCTGTGTTCTACATCTTCGGTTTATATGCGGCACTGTTTGAAGGAACAGACTGGATTCTCTGCAAATATGTTAAGTATAGGTTAGGTAGATTGGCCATGCTAAATTGCCCGTAGTGTCCTAAAAAAAAGTAAGGGGGGGGGGGGGGGGGGGCGTTGTTGGGATACGTGGGTTTGAGTAGGGTGATCATTGCTCGGCACAACATCGAGGGCCGAAGGGCCTGTTCTGTGCTGTACTGTTCTATACATTTTTGGCATTCCTACCCCCACAAACAACACCCCGCCCCGGCAACTCCCTGCCACCAGTTTGAAGTAACAGACTAGATTCTCTGTAAATATGTTAAGTATATATTTCTGGCATTCCTACCCCCACAAACAACCCCCCCCCCCCCCCCCCCCCCCCACCCCCACTGCCCCGGCAACTCCCTGCCACCAGTTTGAAGTAACAGACTGGAATCTCTGCAAATATATTAAGTATATACTTTCGGCATTCCACCCCCCCCACCCCACCCCCCAACAGCCTGCCACCTTTCAGTTGTGGAGTATTCTGCCACTGCAACGCACAACATCTGGGGACCTAACATGGAATTACCAAGATTATTCAATGCTAATTAACATCTCTTGTCTCAATTAGTGTCCAATGCTTTGTTATTAGTACATACAATAGCTGAAGATTAACTGCTATCTTTTCCCTAGATTACTTTAAAATACCTGTATGGAATCAACCTAGATGAGGGCCGTTGTCCTCTTGAGTTTATTTTGTGTTCCCTTTTGTTATTTCAAATGCAACTAATGAGTAATGGGATAAGAGGAGATGAGCATCTTGTATACCTCAATTAGATCTCCTTTAATTCTTCTAAACTTAAGAGTATAGGCCTAAACGGCTCAACCTTTTTTCCGAAGACAAACCTCTCGGGCAGAATTCTCCGTGCCCGCGCGGAATTGGGAAGGCTGTCGTGAACTCGGCCGAGTTTCATGACGGCCTCGGAGGCCGCTCCTCGCACCTTATTCACCCACACCCGGGGGGCTAGGAGCGGCGTTCTGTAACTCTCGGCCGCCGGGCCTTGACGCTTGCATCAAGGCGGCGCACCGAGAATGACGCGACGGCGGCACCTAAGTGACGTCAGCCGCGCATGCGCAGGTTGGCCGGCTCCAACCCGCGCATGCGCGGCTGACGTCACAACGGCTGACGGCTCCAACCTGCGCATGCGCGGTTGCCGTCTTCCCCTCCGCTGCCCCGCAAGACGTGGCGGCATGATCTTGTGGGGCGGCGGAGGGGAAATAGTGCGTCGCTTGGACACGCCGGCCCGACGATCGGTGGGCACCGATCGCGGGCCAGTCCCCTCCCGGGCACGGCCGTGGTGCTCGCTCCCCTCTCCGCCCCCCACAAGCTACAAACAAGCATTTGGCGCCATGTTCACGATGGCAGCGACCAGGTGTGGTTGCCGCCGTCGTGAACCTGTCGGGAACGTCAGGCCGCTCGGCCCATTCGGGCCCGGCGATTCATCCGAGCGAGAATCGCGGGGGTGCCAGGTGGGTATGTTGTGAGTCGCCCGGCCCTCCCGCGATTCTCCCACCCAGCGTGGGGAGCGGAGAATCGCGCCCCATATCTCTGGAATCAATCTAGTGTACTTCCTCTGAACTGCGTCGGATGCAACTACATCCCTCCTCAAATACAGGGACCAGAACTGTACAGAGTACTCCAGGTGCAGTCTCACCAATTCCTTGTACAGTTGCAGCAACACTTCCCCACTTTTATACTCTTATTTCATTCGCTAGAAATTCATGCACAATGGCATCCAGATCCATGTGCACCCAAGCTTCTCTCCATTTAGATAATAAGTTGTCCTTCTATTTTTCGGAACAAAATGGATAATCACACACTTATCCACATTAAACTTGTGGAAGTCCAGGAAAGGCTGCCACCGCCTAAAGAACCCTTGTACTGATCCCCTCAGGGCAACTTTCACCTCCAATTTAATGAACCCCACCATATCATTGATCCAGGCCTCCATGCTTGGGGGCCTCACATCCTTCCATTGGAGCAAGATCCTCCGCCGGGCTACTAGGGACGCAAAGGCCAGAACACCGGCCTCTTTCGCCTCCTGCACTCCCGGCTCCACTGCAACCCCAAAAATTGCGAGTCCCCAGCCTGGCTTGACCCTGGATCCCACTACCCTCGACACCGTCCTTGCTACCCCCTTCCAAAACTCCCCCAGCGCTGGGCACACCCAAAACATATGGGCGTGGTTCGCTGGGCCCCCGAGCACCTAGCACTCCTGTCTTCGCCCCGGAAAAACCTACTCATCCTCGTCCCAGTCATGTGGGCCCTATGCAGCACCTTGAACTGTATGAGGCTAAGCCTTGCACAGGAAGAGGAGGAATTCACTCTCTCCAGGGCATCCGCCCACGTCCCCTCCTCAATCTCCTCACCCAGCTCCTCTTCCCATTTACCCTTCAGTTCCTCCACTGAGGCCTCGTCTACCTTCTGCATCACTCTGTATATGTCCGAAATCCTCCCTCCTCCAACCCACACCCCCGAGAGCACCCTATCCCGCACCCCACGTGGGGGCAGCAAGGGGAACCCCTCCACCTGCCGCCTGGCAAACGCCCTCACCTGCATGTATCTAAACATGTTCCCCGGGGGGAGCCCAAACTTCCCTTCTAACTCCCCCAAGCTCGCGAACCTCCCCTCCACAAATAGGTCCCTCAACCTCCTAACCCCTACCCTATGCCAGCCCAGAAATCCACCATCAATGCTCCCTGGGACAAACCGATGGTTCCCCTGTAACGGGGCCTCCATCGAGCCCCCCACTTCTCCCCTATGCCGTCTCCATTGCCCCCAAATTTTGAGGGTAGCCACCACCACCGGGCTCGTGGTATATCTCGTTGGAGGGAGTGGCAACGGCGCCGTTACCAGCGCCTCCAGGCTCGTGCCCACACATGACGCCACCTCCATCCTCTTTCATGCTGCCCCTTCCTCGTCCATTACCCACTTACGCACCATCGCTGCGTTGGCAGCCCAATAGTACCCACAGAGGTTGGGCAATGCCTGTCCCCCCCATCCCTGCCCCGTTCCAAGAACACTCTTCTCACCCTCGGAGCCCCATGCGCCCACACAAATCCCATGATACTCCTGTTGACGCTCCTAAAAAAGGCCTTCGGGATAAGGATGGGGAGGCACTGGAACAGGAACAAAAACCTCGGGAGCACCGTCATCTTAACGGACTGCACCCTCCCCGCCAGTGACAGCGGTAACATATCCCACCTCTTAAACTCCTCCATCTGCTCCACCAACCTTGCGAGGTTGAGCTTGTGCAGGGCCCCCCAACTCCCAGCCACCTGGACAGCTAGGTACCTGAAGCTCTTCCCTGCCTGCTTCAGTGGGAGCCTACCAATCCCCTCCTCCGGATCCCCCGGATGCACCACAAACAACTCACTCTTGCCCAGGTTCAACTTATACCCAGAGAAACCCCCGAATTCGCTAAGAATCCTCATCACCTCCGGCATCCCCCCACTGGGTCCTCCACATACAGCAACAGGTCGTCCGCATAAAGCGACACTCGATGCTCCTCCCCACCCCGCACCAGGCCCCTCCAGTTCCCTGACTCCCTCAACGCCATGGCCAGGGGCTCAATCGGCAACGCGAAGAGCAAGGGGGACAGGGGGCACCCCTGTCTCGTCCCCCGGTGCAGCCGAAAGTACTCCGACCTCCTCCTATTTGTGGCTACACTCGCCATCGGGGCCTCGTAGAGCAGCCTCACCCAAAGGATAAACCCCTCCCCAAACCCAAACCTCTCCAACACCTCCCACAGATACTCCCACTCAACCCTATCAAAGGCCTTCTCCGCATCTAATGCCACCACTATCTCCGCCTCCCCTTCCACAGCCGGCATCATAATAACGTTGAGGAGCCTTCGCACATTCGTATTCAACTGTCTCCCCTTCATAAACCCCGTCTGGTCCTATGAATGACCCCGGGCACGCAATCCTCTATTCTTGTGGCTAGGATCTTTGCCAGCAGCTTAGCGTCGGCATTTAGCAACAAAATCGGCCTATATGACCCACACTGCAGAGGGTCCTTGTCCCGCTTCAGGATCAAGGAAATCAGTGCCCGTGACATAGGTGGGGGCAAAGCCCCCCCCCCCCCCCCCCCTTGCCTCGTTAAAGGTCCGGACCAACAGGGGGCCCAACAGGTCCACATACCTTTTATAAAATTCCGCCGGAAACCCATCCGGCCCCGGCCCCGGCTCCTTCCCCGACTGCATGCTCCCTAACCCTTTAACCACCTCCTCCAGCTCGATCGGCGCCCCCAGTCCTTTCAGCTGCTCCTCCTCCACCTTTGGGAATCGCAGCTTGTCCAAGAAGCGCTCCATTCCACCCCCCTCCACCGGGGGTTCCAACCGGTACAGTTCCCCATAGAAGTCCCTGAAGACCCTATTAACATCTACCCCCCTCCGCACCACCTTCCCAGCTTTATCCGTCACTCCCCCAATCTCCCTGGCCGCGTCCCGCTTTCGGAGCTGGTGTGCCAGCATCCTGCTCGCCTTCTCCCCATACTCATACACCGCCCCCTGTGCTTTCCTCCACTGAGCTTCCGCCTTTCTGGTAGTCAATAGGTCGAACCTGGCTTGAAGGCTACGCCTCTCCCCCAGCAATCCCTCCTCTGGAGCCTCCGCATATCTCCTATCCACCCTCACCATCTCCCCTATCAGTCTCTCCCTCTTCCTCTGCTCCCCCCTCTCCCTATGGGTTCGGATGGAGATCAATTCCCCTCTAGTCACCACCTTCAATGCCTCCCAGACCGCACTCGGACCTCCCCGTTGTCGTTGGCCTCAAGGTACCTCTCGATACACCCCCGAACCCTCTCGGCCACATCCTCGTCTGCCAGTAGCCCCACCTCCAAGCGCCAGAGCGGACGTTGGTCCCTCCCTTCCCCCAGCCCGAGGTCCACCCAGTGCGGGGCATGATCTGAAATGGCAATGGCGGAGTATTCCACATCCTCCACCCTCGAAAACAGCCCCCTGCTCAGGACAAAGAAATCAATCCTCGAATAGGCCTTATGTACGTGGGAGAAAAATGAGTACTCCCTGGCCCTTGGCCTCGCCAACCTCCAGGGATCCACCCCTCCCCCCCCCCCCCCCCAAAATCTGGTCCATGAATCCCCTCAACACCTTAGCCGCCGGCGGCCTCCTGCCTGTCCGGGACTTGGATCGATCCAATGGGGGATCCAGTACCCTGTTGAAGTCCCCCCCCATGATCAGGCCCCCCACCTCCAGGTCCGGAAGGCGGCCCAACATACGCCGCATAAACCCCGCATCATCCCAATTTGGGGCGTAAATATTCACCAACACCACCCGCTCCCCCGGCAGCTTACCACTCACCATCACATATCTCCCGCCACTGTCAGCCACCACATTTAATGCCTCAAACGACACCTTCTTCCCCACCAGGATCGCCACCCCCCTACTCTTCACATCCCGCCCTGAGTGAAATACTTGGCCCACCCATCCCTTCCTCAGCCAAACCTGGTCCACCACTCTCAGGTGTGTCTCCTGGAGCATGGCCACATGCCCCTTCAGGTGCGCAAAGACCCGGGCCCATTTGACCGGCCCATTCAGCCCCCTCGCATTCCAGGTTATCAGCCGGATCAGAGGGCTCCCTGCCCCCCTTCCCTGCCGATTAGCCATAACCCATCCCTTGCCCACCACTGGCCAGCGTCCCCTGCTCTGCCAGTTCCCCGCGGCGGCAACTCCCCCCCCCCCCCCTCCAGCACTCCCTGCATCCTCCAGCTCCTTCCTGACCGTTTCAGCAGCAACCCCGGTCCCCCCCCCCCCCCCCCCCCCCCCCCCCCAAGGCTAGGACCCCTCCTAGCCGCGCCCCTCCCTCCATAGCACTCCCGTGAGCCAGCTAACTTCTGCTGACCCCGGCGACTCCCGTCCTACCTCCGACTCCTCCCCATGTGGGACTACCCCTCCTCCATCGTGCCCGTCAATGGATCCTCCACCCCCGCTCTTGCGCGGGAAAAGAAAACAGCCAGCAAACACCCGCGCTTCTCAGCCCCGACTCCGCCCCACCATCTCCCAGCGCGGGAAACCCGAAAAAAGCCCGTGCTTTCGCCCTGCCCAGCCCCGCCTCCTCTAGGGCAACTCCCATTGTCAGTCCCCTCCACCAGCTCCCCGAACTCCCCGTTTACCCCCCTGCCCGAACCCGTCCACCTGACCCATACAGAAAAACCCATATAGAAAAGACAAATTGACATCACCCCACCACCCTAAGGCCAACCCACATCTTACATTAAACCAAGCAAATACAAGTACAGTATTATACAGCATCCCCCATCTTAGACCCTCAGTTTGAGTCCAATTTCTCGGCCTGCACAAAGGCCCACGCCTCCTCCGGGGACTCAAAATAATGGTGCCGATCCTTATAGGTGACCCACAGACGCGCCGGCTGCAACATGCCGAACTTCACGCTCCGTCTATAGAGCACCGCCTTCGTCCGGTTAAACCCGGCCCTCCGCTTCGCCACCTCCGCACTCCAGTCCTGGAAGATCCGCACCTCCGTGTTCTCCCACTTCCTGCTCCGCTCCTTCTTGGCCCACCGGAGCACACACTCACGATCCACGACCGATGAAACCGCACCAACACTGCACCAATTCGTTCGGCTTGGGCCTCCTAGCCAGAATTCTGTCTGTGGGCCCCCTCTAACTCCAGGGGCCCCTGGAAGGACCCAGCCCCCATCAGCGCGTTTAACATAATAACCCCTCCATGAGGCCCAGGATCCGCAAATTCTTCCACCTCGACCGGTTCTCCAGCTCCTCGAACCGCTCCTGCCATCTTTTATGGAGCGTCTCGTGTATCTCCACCTTCCCCGCGACGGCCACGGCCTCATCCTCCCTTTCGGAGGCCTGCTTCTGCAGCTCCCGGATCTCTGCCCCCTGGGCTGTCTGGGCCTCCATCAGCTCTCTGGTGGTTACCTTCAACGACTCCAGCAGCTTCACCTTAAGCTCCTGGAAGCAGCGCAGCAGAGTCGCCTGCTGCTCCTGCGCCCACGGCCTCCGGGCCTCCGCTGGCCGCCATTTTGTCTTTCTTCCCCCGCTTTTCCAGGGGTGCTTTCTCCGTTTTTCTCCTCACCCCACTCCTGGTCCGGACCATAGGACCGTAGGGGTCGACTCCTGTCCACTTCCCACGTCGGGATTTGCCGATAAAGTTCCGTTGGGGGCCCTGAAAAGAGCCCCAAAGTCCGTTTTCAGTGGGAGCTGCCGAATGTGCGGCTTAGCTCCGCATTGCCGCCACCAGAAGTCCCGAGATCTTTAACCCTTGAATGCTCCAAGTGTTACAGGCACCAGATTTATAAGTAAAACATTAGCAAACTTTTTATTTGTAACAAGACTAAAAGATGAACATATAAAGGAAATGCTGGTCTACCTATTCCCAAAACCCCACCACACACTCCACAAGGATACGATAAGGGGCAGTGAAGCAGTAAAGTAACAGGAATTGAAGGAAAAGGTTGGCGATGAATCTCTACTTCTCCTCTGTAGGCGCCGGTCTTCTCTGAATGTGACCCTCTGGGGAATCGATTCTGTACTTCAACCACCAGATTGAGGCTCTGTCCCCCTGAGATATAGAGCTTTATAGCTGAGAATTTTACAGTCTTTTCCATTCACATGATCTCAGTTTAGAGACTCTAGCTGCAATATGAAGAGAGTGCTCAGTTTGTGCTTTTCCCAGCCATTGAGATAGAGAATCATAGAATCACAGTGCAGAAGGAGGCCATTCGGCCCATTGTGTCTGCACCGGCCCTTGGAAAGAGCACCCCACTTAAGCCCACGCCCCCACCCCATCCCTGTAACCCAGTAACCCCACCTAACTTTTTTGGACATTAAGAGCAGTTGAGCTTTGCCAATTGCCTAACCTACACATCTTTGGACTGTGGGAGGAAACTGGAGCATCTGAAGGAAACCCATCGCAGACATGGGGAGAATGTGCCGACTCTGCACAGACAGTGACCCAAGCCGGAAATCGAACAAAGAACAAAGAAAAGTACAGCACAGGAACAGGCCCTTTGGCCCACCAAGCCTGTGCCAACCATGCTGCCCATCTGAACTAAAATAGTCTGCACTTCCGGGATCGTATCCCTATATTCCCTGGAACCTGGGACTCTGGAGCTGTGAAGCACAGTGCTAACCACTGTGCTACCGAGATGATTAAAGTGTTACAGACCTGGTGAGAAGTTGTTTGAAGCCCTTTACTCCAGAAGTTCCCTTCACAGATCTAAGTGCTGCCTTGTTTTTTTTTTAAATTTAGAGTGCCCAATTAATTTGTTCCAATTAAGAGGCAATTTAGCGTGGCCAATCCACCTACCTTGCACATCTTTGGGTTGTGGGGGCGAAACCCACGCAAACACGGGGAGAATGTGCAAACTCCACACAGTCGGTGACCCAGAGCCAGGATTGAACCTGGGACCTCGGCGCCGAGAGGCTGCAGGGCTAACCCACTGCGCCACCGTGCTGCCCGCCTTGTTTTTTAAATGGGAATGCCTTCATAGGTCTGGCTGGGTGTCTTTTAAATCACCTGGCAGAGAGAGAGATTGTCTTCCAACTGTATTTTCACAGAACTCAGGACAAAATGGAGCTCTTCACATGGCCCGCCTTTCTTCTGGAAGATTCTGACTGGCTCTAACAATTGCACGCAACAACACGAGATGGCTCAGAATTCTAGATTCACCAATTGGCTACTTGCCGAGTCTCTCAAACTGACATCGTGGGCTCTGCCACAGAATCTTAAGGGGAAGTCCTGGGCTAGTTCATCTGACCAGGGGTGTTTTAGTTTGCCTAAATTTGTAGTTTAAGCCGGTGTTTTTCAAACATTTTTGCCCGCGGCCCATTTTTGGAAACCTTTGCGACCTACCATTTCCACTTATCTTTCAATGTGACAGGTGAACTTCCTTCGTCCTCGTGATCTCACTTGCTTTGTTATTCAATATTACATTTCTGATAATGACTTCAGTTGATGATTTAAGATCTCACTGCATCTGTTGGAAACAATAAAGAGGTTTGTCCTCAAACACACTACATTTAATCTTCAAATGTCTTTGAATTTTTGAGGGTTTTGAACTTTCATTTGCCAGTGCTTCCCTGCATATAACACACATGAACTTTGAATCCTGATTTGCAGTGGCACAACGAATAACCCATACCCATGGCTTGTTCACCAGAGACCCAGGGGTTCATACCACTGGCAACTACAAAATGTAGGAATCTCTCTCCGTGCCCGGAACATGTGATGTCAGCGTACAGGGTGCGTGACCTGCTCTCAGCTGTCGCTTCCGGTGGGAAGACTCCATCGTTTGCTGAAAAAAGCTGTCCCTGGACAGTGCTGACGTCAAGAGGAGGCAGTCCACCCCACTTGGCTCCAGGCCTGTGCAATGTTTGATCTGGCATGCATGCGCGAGATGGCCGGAAATCTCAAAAGTCCCGACTACCCTGAGTTTGAAAACCTCTGGTTGAAGCAAAAAATCACAATGTTGCAGCAGCCAACAAGAAGGCTGTAGTTTAAAGACAGTCAGCAAGACAGGAATTAAAAGGGAAATACAGAATAGACAAAGGTTTTACAACAGTATCTGAACAGAGTCTGAAATTCTCATGCCAAGATCATTCTTCCATGATCCATAACTATGAGGTATCATTAATACGTCCTCATTACATAATACAAAATCCAGAATATCCTCCCTGGATAGTTCCACAACATATTGCTCCAATAAACAATCTATAATACATTTAATGAACTCTTCCTCGAGGCTACCCTTGCCATTTGATTAATTCACTCTATATGCATGTTAAAATCACTCATGATTATTGTCAGAACATTCTTAAACCTCCAGTATTTCCTGGTTTATACCGGACCCTACTGTTTGGGGACCTATGGTTTACTACTACCTAGGGACGACTTTCCTTTGCTATTTGTGATTCCACACCTTGATTGCCAGTGCCTACATGATTTCTCCCAGCAGCACTGATACCTTCCTTTACCAGCAAAGCTACACCACCTCCTTTTCCTTTCTGTCTATCCTTCTGAAATATTGAGTACCCTTGGATATTAAACTCCCAGACCTTATCTCCTTGTAACCATGTCTCAGTAATCACCACCAAATCATACCTCTTTCTATCGATTTTCACTGTTAACTCATTAATTTTTTCCAAATGATCTTGCTGAATCAGACAAGATTCAGGCACAAAATCTTTAAGTTTGTTGTTTTATCAAATTTCCCTACTCTTGTCTGAACCCTTGGTGCAATATGACATTCACACGTTCTGTCTCTTTTTTATTTTCGAGTAACAATCCACCTCATCACTAACCTGCACTCTTACGATAACCTTTAACTTTGATTTTCTGGACTTCCAGTGGTGGCACATTTAGTGGCTCCTGCTCAAGGCAGATTTTTTTTGGTTGTTCCCTGCCCGAAGGGCAATGCATTTGAGGACCAAAGGTACAGGAGTGCTTGGGGAAGGTAATACTCCTCTGGTATGGCTGGTGGATGGATCCACGTGCAAGGAAGAAAGAGCTGCAGGAGCAGGAAGTCTTTCCAGTGGTTGATGGAGTGGTTGGTGGAGTTCTTGAATGATAAATTTTGGCAGCAGAGGAAAGAGGCTCTGGGAGACCTAGCCAAGGTGGTGGAACCGCTGAGATCTGGGACTGAGCGAGTGGAACAGAGGCTGGAGTCCCAGGGCCTGGCAATCCAGAAAGTGGAGGCGGTGGGGGAACACAAGGAACAGTTGACCTCATTGATGGCTGAGGTGGGAGTGCTGCAGGAGAGCTTGAAAACCTGAGGGGAAAAGGTGGAGGATCTGGAGATCGCTCCAGAAGGTAAAACCTAACAATTGTTGGGATGCCTGAAGGCATTGAAGGTGGCAAGGCTGGTCTATGGGGTAAGGATGCTGGAGAAATTGATGGGGAAGGGGGCTTTTGATCGGCCCTTGGATGTGGACCGAGCTCATATGGCATTGAGGAGGAGGCCGCGGGCGGGCGGGCGATGGTGGTGCGGTTGCACCGCTTTCTGGACAAAGAGAACATCCTTCGATGGGGGAGGCAGACCAGGAAATGTACCTGGGAAGGGAATGAGCTGTGGGTGTAAGTGGATTGGGGTGCGGAGCTGGCGAAGAGGAGGGCCGGGTTTAACCGGATTAAGGCTGCCCGCTTCAAAAAGGGGGTGAAGGTTTTGTACCTGCCCTGCCTGGAGTGACTTTCCTGAAGCGGGAGCATTATTTCAATAAGGCAGGGTTGGAGAGGGATTGAGCGGGGGGGGGGGGGGGGGGGGGGGGCGTCGGACAATCTGCTACTGTGTATTTCGGACCCGGTGAATGGCAACGAGGGATCCTGGGGTAGTTTGGCCAATTCTCAAGATACAAGTTGATTATGGGGAAAAAGTGAGGTGTTCCCAATTTGAGACTAGAGGGCAGGAAAGGAGACGAGGGAGAATTGACGTTTTGGGTGATGGGGCGAGTTTTAGCTATTTGGGTATCCAGGTGGCATGGAGTTGGGAGCAGTTGCACAAGCTGAACCTGACTTGGTTGGTGGAATAGATGAATGCGGACTTTAAGAGGTGGGATGTGCTGCTGCTGGCAGGGCAGATGCAGGCAGTAAAAATGATGGTGCTGCCAAGGTTTCTGTTTGTGTTTCAGAACTTCCCAATCTTCATTCCCAAGTTGTTTTTATAGGAAGGTCAGTGGGCTGATCTCTGGGTTTGTGTGGGCGGGGAAGACCCCATGGATTAAGAGGACTTTCTTGGGGCGAGGCTGGCGTTGCCTGATATGAGGAATTACAACTGGGTGGCGAATGTTGCTGTGGTTAGGAAATGGACCGTGAGGGATGAGTCAGTGGGGGGACAGATGGAGGCGGCATTGTGTCAGGATATGTATTTAAGGGCTTTGTTTTGGGTGTCTTTGCCGTTCTTGCCAGTCAGGTACTTCGTGAGCCCAGTGGTGATGTCAGCCCTAAGGGTGTGGGGGCAGTGGCGGCAGTATCTGGGGCTAGAGGGTGCCTCAGAATGTGCACTGATCTGTAATAACCATAGGTTTTCACCGGCGGGGCTGGATGCGAGGTTTCAGGGGTGGCAGCAGGACATTGATGAGCGCTTTGCTGATCTGTTTATAGGGGACAAATTTGCTCGCCATATTATAAAAAGGATAGAGCGGCATGTGTTACACCAATTATTTATTTGAACTAAGATTGATGGCGTTCACTTGATTGCAATAACTCCCCAATTGTGAATCACATCAGGTTCTACAAACTTAGCCAAATGAAGAGAAAGTATACTTTAAATGGTGAATTCGGTGTCAGCCAACGAAGAATCCCATCCTTTAACCCCTTTACAATTGAACAGACTTCTCACCACCTTTATCAGACCAGGAGTGAAGCGTAGGCTCGAAGAACGTGGATAACATGTTAATGCAGCACCCAATACAGCTGGTCCACACCTCTTTTTTAATACCTTAAAAGTTGTTGAAATCCCATCTTAGTCAATTGTTGGAAAATAACCAACTGGTCTATAATTTGTCAATAAATTAGCCTGTTGGCTTTTATCGATTTGCGCAAACTGTCTTAACTTTAAGACAGTGGCTTCTTTTACGCTCTATCTGTTATCCTGAGTTAGCCTAAGTGTTGAACAATAATTAGTTAACATAACTCTCTCATTTATAATTGAAACATCTTGAATAAAGGCCTATTCATTCCTTCAGGTTCATGTTATCTTTTCAATCTGCCTGGGAAGGTAGCATCGTACAATTTTTAGGACATCGAAGAACTGTATTAAAACCATGTGTTAAGCGATTATAATTATAAAAGTTATGAACTTTGTGTTACTGATTACATTAGCCTTACAAAAACATCTATCTATTCATGAATTACTTATTCTTTAATTATCTCACAATTAAGGCTGCCTATTCAACTAATCGGACTAGTTTCCAAGATAGCAGGTTTAGTTTTTTTTAAACTGTCTATTGTTTTTTTAAAAATAACTTTTATTCAAATTTTTCAACAACAAATTTGCTCCCAACAATAAAATAAACAAGGTGTAGAAATTAACAGAAAGAAAGACCCCCCCAATACAAAGCAATAAATTAATAACAATACAAAAAAGAAGAAAATAGCAAACACACCGTCGCAAAAACAAACCCCCTTGACAGCCCCCTAACCCAACCCACCCGGGTTGCTGCTGAGATTGACCACCCTCTAACCCTCCACCAGAAAATCGAGAAAGGGCTGCCACCGCCAGAAGAACGCTTGTACCGACCCCCTCAGGGCAAACTTGACCTTCTCCAGCCTGATGAACCCGGCCGTGTCATTAATCTAGGCCTCCGGGCTCGGGGGCATCGCGTCCCTCCACTGAAAGAGAATCCTACGCCGGGCTACTAGAGACGCAAAGGCCTGGGTACCGGCCTCTCTTGCCTCCTGCACTCCCGGCTCCGATGCTACCCCAAAGATCGTGAGCCCCCAGCCTGGCTCCACCCTGGAACCGACCACCTTGGACGAAGTCCCCGCCACCCCCTTCCAAAACCCCTCCAATGCCGGACACACCCAGAACATGTGGGTGTGGTTCGCCGGGCCTCCCAAACACCTCCCACACCTGTCCTCCCCCCCCCCCCCCCCCCCCCCCCCCACCACCACCAAAGAACCGGCTCATCCTGGCCCCCGTCATGTGCGCCCTATGCAGCACCATCAGCTGAATTAAGCTGAGCCGTGCACAAGAAGAGGACGAGTTCACCCTCCCCGGGGCGTCCGCCCATGTCCCATCGTCGATCTCCTCCCCTAGCTCCTCCTCCCACTTCGCTTTCAGCTCTTCCACCGAGGCCTCCTCCTCCTCCTGCATCACCTGATAAATTGCCGAGATCCTACCCTCACCGACCCACGTCCCCGAGAGCACCCTGTCCTGCACCCCCTAGGCGGCAGTAGTGGAAACTCCGCCACCTGCCGCTTGCCAAACGCCCTAATCTGCATATACCTGAAAGCATTCCCGGGGGGAGGCCCCACTTCCCCTCCAACTCCTCTAAATTCGCAAACTTCCATCGAGGAAAAGGTCCCCCATCCGCCTGATGCCTGCCCTATGCCAACTCAAAAACCCACCATCTATTCTCCCTGGTGCAAACCGGTGATTGCCCCGTAACGGGGCCCACACTGAGGCCTTCACTTCCCCCCTATGCCGCCTCCACTGCCCCCAAAGTTTGAGGGAAGCCACCACTACCGGACTCGTAGAGTACCTTGCCGAGGGGAGTGGGAGCGGGGCCGTCACCAATGCCTCCAAACTCGTACCCACACAGGACGCCACCTCCAACCTCTTCCATGCGGCACCCTCCCCCTCCATCACCCACCTATGAATCATTGCCACGTTCGCAGCCCAGTAATACCCACACAAGTTGGGCAATGCCAAGCCGCCGACCTCCCTGCCTCACTTCAGGAAAACCCTCCTCACTCTCGGGGTCTTCCGCCCCCACACGAACCCCAGAATACTCTTATTAACCCTCTGAAAAAAGGCCTTCGGAATCAATATGGGGAAGCACTGGAAAAGAAACAAAAACCTCGGGAGCACCGTCATTTTAACTGACTGGACCCTACCCGCCAAAGAGAGTGGCAGCGCATCCCACCTCCTGAACTCCTCCCCAATCTGTGCCACGAGCCTCAAAAAGTTTAGCCTATGCAAGGCCCCCCCAGCTCCTAGCCATCTGGACCCCAAGATATCTAAAGCTCCTCTCCGCCCTTTTCAACGAGAGCTCTCCTATCTCCCTCTCCTGGTCCCCCAGGTGCAGCATAAACAGCTCACTTTTCCCCACGTTGAGCTTATAGTCCGAAAAATCCCCAAACTCCCCAAGTACCTTCAACACCTCTGGCAACCCCCCCGCCAGATCCGCGATGTACAATAGCAAATCATCTGCGTACAGCGGCAACCGGTGCTCCTCCTCCTCCTCCTCCTCCCCCCCCTCCCCCCCCACTGCACAATCCTCCTCCAGTTCTTCGAATCCCTCAGCGCCATGGCCAAGGGCTCAATCGCTAACGCGAAAAGCAGGGGAGACAAGGGGCACCCTTGCCTCGTCCCCGGGACAGCCAAAAGTCCTCCGTACTCCTCCCATTCGTCACCACACTCGCTGCTGCGGTTCTATACAGCAACCTCACCCAGCTAGTGAATCCCTCACCAAACCGAAACCTCCTCAGCACTTCCCACAGTAGCTCCACTCCACCCTGTCAAAAGCTTTCTCTGCATCCATCGATGCTACTATTTCCGCCTCCCCAGCTGCCGACGCCATCATTATACATTAAGAAGCCGCCGTACATTGACATTCAGCTGCCTCCCCTTCACAAACCCCGTTTGGTCCTCATGGATACCATCGGGACCACATCTTCCACCCTCCTGGACAGTACCTTAGCCAACAACTTTGCGTCCACGTTGAGGAGCGAAATCGGTCTGTAAGACCCACACTGGAGGGGGTCCTTATCCCGCTTCAGGATCAGTGAGATTATTGCTCTAGACATTGTCGGGGGCAGAGCCCCTCCCTCCCTCGCCTCATTCAGGGTCCTCACTAGCAGCGGGCCCAGCAGATCTGAAAACTTCTTCTAAAACTCCACCGGGAACCCATCAGGTCCCGGTGCTTTCCCTGTCTGCATGCTCCCCGGCACCTCCATCAGCTCCTCTAACTCGATTGAGGCCCCCAGACCCTCCACCTTCTCATCCTCTACTCTTGGGAACTCCAGCTTATCCAGAAAGTGGTCCATCCCGCCCACCTTCCTAGGGGGCACCGCCCGGTACAACCACTCGTAAAAGGATCTGAACACCCCGTTAATGTCCCATGCTACTCCGCACCAAGTTCCTTCCTGCATCTGTGACTCCCCCTATCTCTCTTGCTGTCTCCCGCTTCCGGAGCTGGTGGGCCAGCATCCAACTTGCCTTCTCTCCGTACACATATACCGCCCCCTGCGCCCTCCTCCACTGCGCCTCCGCCTTCCGGGTGGTCAGTATATCGAACTCCGCTTGGAGACTACGACACTTCCTCAAAAGGCCCTCCTCCGGGGCATCCGCATACCTCCTGTCCACCCTTACCATTTCTTCCACCAACCTCTCCCTCTCAACCCTCTCCCCACTCTCCCTGTGTGCCTGAATGGATATCAGCTCCCCTCTAACCACCGCCTTCAGCGCTTCTGTGGTGAATCTAATATATGTTTATATATGTTAATTCACACTGTTGTTCTAAGCGCAGTAGCGCTGTCCTACCACTAGGGGGAGTAGCGCTGGGAGCACCTAGGAACTTATACTGGGCTCCACCCTTGGTTCTGCCCACAACCCCTCCCCCTAGTGCAGCTGTATAAGTACCCATGTCCAGAGTCAGCCTGGGTCACTACAAGTTCATCGACAGGTAACAGGCTGGCTCTGAAGTAAGTCGATTAAAGCCTAGATTCACATCGGAAACACGTGTCTGGTGAATTGATGGTTCCATCAATTTAATCGACTTAAGAACAGTAAAGATCAATTATGGAATCGGCCCTCAAGCCTGGACACCTGGAACTCAACCCGCAGGATGCAGAGGCTAAAGAAATCTTCTCCCACTGGATCCGGTGCTTCAAGGTCTACCTGGCCGAAACGAGCACAGCCAAAACTACAGAGGATCAGAAGCTGAGTCTACTGCACGCGAGGGTGAGCCATAGAATCTCGACGCAACTAAACTCGGCCAGTTCATATACTGCGGCGCTAGCAGTTCTCGAAAAAATGTATGTAAGGCCCATTAATGAAGTTTACGCTCGGCATGTGTTTACGACTCGCCGTCAGCGGCCTACGGAATCACTCGCCGAATTCCTAAGAGAACTTAATAATTTGTCCAATGACTGTAATTACCAAGTGGTTACCACGGCTGAACACAGGGAATTGGCGGTACACAATGTTTTTGTAGCGGGCCTCAGGTCTAACTATGTGCGCCAACAACTGCTGGAAAAGGGGGCCAAGGACTTAGAAACGACTGTGGAAGCTGCAACCACAATGGAGGTCTCCTTCCGCAGCCTTAACTCGTTCCCCGCAACCCAATCATGGGCCCCCCGACCAGCGACTTCCCCAGGCCTGTACGCGGCCGCCCAGCCACCATGCTGCCCCAGCCAGCCACTATGCTGTCCCAGCCAGCCACTATGCTGCTCCAGCCTGCCATTTCTGTGGCCAGAATCAGCACCCGCGGCAGCACTGCCCGGCCCGCAACGTGACCTGCAGCAGCTGCGAGCGAAAAGGGCATTACGCAAGAGTGTGCCTCGCTAAAAGGGCCCCAGCTTCCAACTCCCCAGTAACTCGCAGCCCCGCGGGGCCCGAAACGCTGCGGCCTATGCCCCGACTCCGCCCCCTCCAGCCACGTGCGATCCATGGGGGCCGCCATCTTGGAAAACCTCCACCACGCGGCCGGCCACGTGCGACTCATGGGGGCCGCCATCTTGGATGCCATCTTCCTCGCCGCCCGCCACGTGCGATCCATGGGCCCGATCAGCATCTCCGCGCTCGGACAACTCAGCGGAGGCATTCGAACTAAACTATGAAATCAGAGGGCAGTCATCACGGGGTCAATCCAGCACAGCTGATCGAGCTGCCGACTACCTGCAACTCAGCGCAGTCACCCTGGACCAATCGCGACCAAAGAATCTACGAAACTCGATGGCAGAGGTCCATATCAACGGGTACAAAACACCATGCCTCTTCGACTCTGTAAGCACAGAGAGCTTCACACATCCAGACCTGGTAAGACGCTGTTCGCTCCCTGTTTTCCCCACGCAGCCAACTATCGCGCTCGCTTCAGGCTCCCACTCGGTCCAGATCCAGGGGCGCACCGCTGCGACACTCAAAATCCGAGGCGCTAGTTACTCGAAGTTAAACTCTACATTTTGCCTGAACTCTGCGCGCCACTCTTATTAGGCCTAGACTTCCAATGCAACCTCAAGAGCCTCACCCTCAGCTTCGGAGGGCCCCTGCCCCCACTCACGATCTGCAGCCTCGCTACGCTGCGAATTCCCCCTCCATCTCTCTTCGCCAATCTCACTAAGGACTGTAAACCCGTAGCCACTCGTAGCAGGCGGTATAGCCTGCAGGATAGGGTATTTGTCAGAGCAGAGGTCGAAGGCTACTCAGTGAGGGGGTTAGAGAGGCCAGCGGTCGGTGGACTTCCGGTCGGCAAGCGGAGCGGTCGCATGGAGAGGGGCTCCGCAGGGTAACGAAGTCGGGGCCTTTCTCTCCGCAGCGGCAAAGAGCAGGGAAGGGATGCCCCCCCCCTTCCCCCCCCCCCCCCCCCCAACAAACCTGTCGGCGGAGGATCCTCGGTGGCGGCAGCAGGAGCAGTTCGGCGGCTGCAGTGGCAGCGGCAGGTCCACCTCCCCCACCCCCCCAACGCAGGCCAGGAGGGGTGCAGCAGCAGCCAGGACCGAAGCGGGGCACAGCAGGCGGCAGCGACCAGCGACCTAACCACCCCACCGGGAGGACGCGGGGTGCGAAGTGCAGCAACCCGAACGGAGCAGCGGGGACCGAGCAGCGGACACCAACCCAACCAAACCGCCCTCCTCCCCCCCGGCAGCGACCACCACGAGGCAAGGCCAAAGAGACTGGACAAAAGCCTCTCTCTCTCTCTCTCTCTCCTGGGTGAGTGAGGGGAAAGGAAGGGAAAAAAAAGGACTTTATAAAAAAAAACAAAAGAAAACTGTTAAAGAGAGAGGGGGGAGGGGTATATATATTATTTTCTCTCTTTTTACACTCTCCCATCCAAAGTAAGCCCACCTGAGAGAAGTTGCATAAAAGAGGGGGGGGGGGGGGGGGGATAATTAATAAATAAATAAATAAAATAAAGTGGTAAAGGAAAGAAGGGAAGAGAGGGGGGGGGAAAAGGAAGAGACAAAAAAAATAAAAAGTAAAAAAAAAATAAAAATAGGGTGCGGAAAGGGGGGAAAAGAAAAACAAGGGGAGAAGAAAAAATGAGAGGGAAGGGGGAGAAAAAAAAACGCTAGAAGGGAAGCCAAGGCAGAGGGAGAGAGGGCACCAGAAGCAGACGGGACAAGGGGCAAGCCAGATCAGGCGAGCGAATCAGCACACAAAGCGGCGGAATGGATGTATCGCCGCATCAAAAAGAGCTGGACAGACAGGTGCCCTTTCCCCTGGGGCTAGAGGGGGGCTGGAATTGGAAGGCAGCCTTTACCGAGGTGCTGAGGGACCAGCTGCAGGCAATCAAGGCAGAGGTGAAAGCAGACGCAGAGGCCAGTACAGGCAGCAGTGGCCAGGGCCATGTCGGGTGCAGCAGGCTCTGACCAGATTGGAGGAGAAATTGGATGCCCAAGGGGAGAAACTGGAAGCCCAGGAGGCAACCATTAAGGAGCTGGAGAAAGCAAGTGACCGACATGAGCGACCGGTTCACGGCCCTGGAGAGGGAAGTGGCGAGACTGGGCGCAACACAGGGGAGCCTGAAGGGCAAGGTAGATGACCAGGAAAACCGCTTGAGAAGGCAAAATGTAAGGATAGTGGGCCTGCCAGAGGGGACCACAGCATACGTGGCTGAGATGCTGGGCAACTTAGTGGGGAGGAACACTTTCCCCATCCCACCGGAAATGGACAGAGCACATCGGTCGTTGCGCCCGAAGCCCAAGGCAGGGGAACAACCGAGAGCAGTCATAGCCAAACTGCACCGGTACCGGGATAGGGAGACAATCCTGCGCTGGGCCAAGGAAAATAGAGCTTGCAAATGGGAAGGGCACGCCATCCGAATCTATGAGGATCTTGGAGCAGACATAACTAAGAGACGGACTGAGTTCAACAGAGCGAAAGCAGCTCCCCACAGGAGCAGAGTGCGTTTTGGTATGCTGTACCCAGCGAAACTCTGGGTCACATACCAAAACAGGGAATATTTCTTTACAGCCACCGCTGAGGCGAATAGGTCTGTCGAGGAGCACGGGCTGGAAAACTACAAGGGGGGGTAGGGACGAGGGGCCCCTGGCAAGAGGCAACGACACGCCGATGGGGGGAGTGGGGAGGGGCGAGGCAATGCCCCCCCCCCCCCCCCCCCCCCCCCCCGGCAGGAACACCCAGAACAAAAAACAAACCATTGCCCAAGGGACCGCTCCAGGTGGGAGGCCAGGCCCCAGCACAAGTGAACGAGAGTATTGGAGAAGGGAGAGGCGTGCAGGGTAGGATGGGGGAAAAGCGGGCAGAAAACCGTAGAGGCCAGGCAGGGGAGAAGCGAGACAACAACCCCCGAGAGGGGAGCCACCGTACTAGCAGGAAAGCTAGCGCCGGGGACACGCAACAAGGCAGGGCCGCAGCGCACCCCCAACAGGGGGGAAGGCGCCAGGCAGGGGAGGGGGGGAGGGAACACCCGTCAAAGTCGGGAGAGCAAACGGGGACAGAAATAGGGGATAGAGGGGCAAAGGAGGGGTATACGGGGGAGGAGGGAAAAGGGAGAGACCGGGGGGGGGGGGGGGGGGGGGGGCTCATAGGGAGCGAGAGACCGGGGAGGGGAAATGCAGGGACAAAGGGATAAAAGAGGCCAGAAAAGGAACAGGGCTACAAAGTGCCACAACCAAGGGCTCGAAACAAGGAACCGCTGCAAGCACCCACCCAGTACGGTTTGTGGGCAAAGGGGGCCCCCAGAGTGCAGGGGACTTCCCGCGTGGCGGACACACAGTGGACGGCCATGGCGGGTGCCCCCGGGACAAGGGGAAACCCCGGAACGCAGAGACCCGACCGCATGGGGAGAGCAGTGATAGCAGCCATCCTGGACGGCCCCCTAACAAAGGGATACCGTGGAGGGCAGAGGCGCGTCCACCAGATAAATATGTTTAATCGCACAGGAACGAGGGGGCAGATGCCCCCCACCAGGATAATCACTTGGAACGTAAGGGGACTTAACGGCCCAGTGAAGAGATCTAGAGTCCTCACTCACCTCAGAAACTTGAGGGCCGACATAGCCTTCCTCCAAGAGACGCACCTGAGGGAGCAGGACCAACTGCGGGTAAGAAAGGGCTGGGTGGGACAAGCCTACCATTCCTGCTATGGGACAAGGGCCAGGGGGGTGGCGATCCTGATCGGCAAGAGGACAATGTTTAGGACAAAGACGGTTACAGACCCAGGGGGGCGGTATGTTATGGTCAGCGGGGCCCTGGATGGGGCACCGGTAGTTCTAGTCAACGTGTACGCGCCCAACTGGGACGACACGAGTTTCATCAAAAAGACCATGGCAGAAATCCCAGACATAGCGACGCATCGACTAATCATGGGGGGGGGGGGGGGGGGGGGGACTTCAACTGTGTACAGGATCCAAAGATGGACAGATGAAACCCCAAAACGGGGAAAACCTCAAGCATGGCAAGAGAACTCAGTCACTTTATGGAGCAGATGGGAGCTGTGGACCCCTGGAGGTTCGCCCACCCGGGGCAGAAAGAATTCTCCTTCTCCCCAGTACATAACGTGTACACCAGAATTGACTTCTTTGTGGTGGGGAAAACGGTGCTTCCAGGGATAGACAAAGTAGAATACTCCGCAATTGTGATATCAGACCACGCTCCACACTACATGGACGTGCGGCTAGAGACGGGAAGGGCCCAGCGCCCCACATGGAGGTTGGACGGTGCACCCACCATAGCAGAGTACACGGAGAACAACCAAAACAGGGAGGTCTCACCCTCCACGTTCTGGGAAGCGCTTAAGGCCGTACTAAGGGGGGAAATCATTGCCTTCAAAGCGCAAAGAGATTAGGAGGAAAGGGTGGCTAGGCAGAAGCTGGTTGACTCTATACTGGAGGTAGACCGTAAATACTCCGAGGCCCCGACCGTAGAGCTCCTGGCGGAGAGGAAAGAACTACAAAGGAACTTTGACCTGCTCTCCACCAGGAAAGCAGTGCACCAACTCCGCCAGGCACGCGGGACCCTGTACGAACACAGAGACAAAGCCAGCTGCCTGGTGACACACCAGCTGAGAAAGCAGGCAGCCACCAGAAAAATTGCGCAAATTAGGGGAACCGGAGGCACGTTGGAAACAGAACCCGAGAGGATTAACAAAACCTTCAAGGCCTTCTACCAAGAGCTGTACACCTCAGAGCCCCCAACGGGGAAGGCTGGGATGAACTGGTTCCTTGATGGACTGGACATACCAGTCGTGGAAGAGGGCAGAAAATGGGACCTGGAAACACCACTAGCACTGGGAGAGATCATGGACAGCATTAGCTCCATGCAGACGATGAAGGCGCCGGGACCGGACGGATTCCCGGCGGACTTCTACAAAAAATTCACGACTGCGCAGGCCCCGCACCTGCAGGAGATGTTCACAGACTCGCTAGCTAGGGGCACACTGCCACCCATGTTAGCACAGGCCTCAATCTCGCTGATACCTAAGAAAGACAAAGACCCAACGGAATGTGGGTCATACAGACCCATATCTCTGCTGAATGCAGACGCCAAAATACTGGCCAAAATCCTAGCCAAAAGGCTAGAAGACTGTGTACCCGAGGTGGTCACAGAGGACCAGACGGGCTTCGTCAAAGGTAGACAGCTTACCTCGAACATCAGGCGCCTGCTGAACGTGATAATAACCCCCTCCGGGGAGAGAACACAAGAGGTGATCGTCTCCCTGGACGCAGAAAAGGCCTTCGACAGAGTCGAATGGAAATACCTCATAGAGGTACTGGAGCAGTTCGGGCTTGGAACAGGGTTCACCGCTTGGGTAAAGCTCCTATACAACGCTCCCATGGTGAGTGTACGGACCAACAATACCAACTCCCAATACTTCCAGCTGCACAGGGGCACCAGACAAGGATGCCCACTGTCCCCGCTGCTGTTCGCACTAGCAATCGAACCACTAGCAATTGCGCTCAGGGCAGCAAAAAATTGGAAGGGGATCCGAAGGGAGGCAGAGAGCACAGAGTCTCACTCTATGCAGATCATATGCTCCTCTACATCTCGGACCCACAAAGCAGCATGGGCGGAATCATCGCGCTCCTGAAAGAGTTTGGAGCCTTCTCGGGTTACAAACTCAACATGAGCAAAAGCAAGATCTTCCCAGTACACCCGCAAGGGGGGGGGGGGGGGGGGGGGGGGGCACTAAAGGGGCTGCCATTCAAACAAGCCCGACACAAATTCCGCTACCTGGGGATCCAAATAGCCCATGACTGGAAAGGGATCCACAAATGGAACCTCACCAGCCTGACGGAGGAAGTAAAAAAGGACCTGCAAAGATGGAACACACTCCCACTGTCCCTCGCGGGGAGAGTCCAGACGATCAAAATGAACGTACTGCCCAGGTTCCTCTTCCTGTTTAGATCCATTCCGATCTACATCCCCAAGGCCTTTTTCAAAGCGCTGAGCAAACTTATCATGGCGTTCGTATGGGGGGGGGGGGTAAAAATGCTAGGATCTCAAAGAAGGTCCTACAAAAAACAAAATCCAGGGGGGGGCTAGCCCTTCCGAACCTACAATTCTACCACTGGGCGGCAACAGCCGAGCGAGTAAGGGGATGGATCCAGAAGCCGAGTGGGTGCGTGCGGAGGAGGCCTCCTGCATGGCGACCTCCCTCCGGGCCCTCGCCACGGCAGCACTCCCATCCCCACCCAAAAAACACTCCAGCAGCCCAGTGGTGACAGCCACCCTCCAATCCTGGAACCAACTGCGGCAGCAATTTGGCCTGACCAAAATGTCGGACAAGGCTCCCATCTGCAACAACCATAGGTTCACACCAGCACTGACTGACGCCACCTTCAAAAGGTGGAGGCAGGACGGGGGGGACACTGACAGTCAGGGACCTATACACGGACGACAGGATCGCAACACTGGACGAACTGACAGAGAAATTTCGGCTAGCCAGGGGGAACGAGCGACGGTACCTGCAGCTCAAAACCTTCTTATGAAAGGAGACAAGGACGTACCCACAACCACCACGACAGACACTACTGGAAGACCTACTGGACGCAAGTATCCTAGAGAAAGGGAACTGTAGCGACATGTATGACCGACTGGTAGAAAGGGACGACACCGTACTGGACGCAACAAGAAAGAAATGGGAGGATGACCTGGGGATTGAGATAGGGTGGGGACTCTGGATCGAAGCACTGCATAGGGTCAACTCCACCTCCACGTGCGCAAGGCTCAGCCTGACGCAACTAAAAGTGGTACACAGAGCCCACTTAACAAGAAACCGTATGAGTAGGTTCTTCCCGGAGGTGGAGGACAGATGTGAACGGTGCCAAAGAGGCCCGGCCAACCACGCCCACATGTTCTGGTCTTGCCCCAGACTTGTGGAGTACTGGACAGCCTTCTTCGAGACTATGTCCAAAGTGGTGGGGGTGAGGGTGGAGCCATGCCCGATAGGGGCGGTCTTCGGGGTTTCAGACCAGCCAGATCTATTCCTGGGGAGGAGGGAGGACGCCCTTGCCTTTGCCTCCCCGATCGCCCGCCGTAGAATCCTGTTTGGCTGGCGGTCAGCAGAACCGCCCAGAGCTGCAGACTGGCTGTCCGACCTCTCGGAATCTCTCCAAATTAAGAAAATCAAATTCGTCATCCGAGGGTCAGACAACGGCTTCCACAGAACGTGGGAGCCATTCATGCAATTGCTCTGGGACCTGTTTGTGGCCAACGAACGAGGAAGAATAGTCGGTGGCCAAGAATCAGGGGAAAATGGACGGGAATCGGGGGAAGGTAGCCGGGGGGGGGGGGGGGGGGGAGGGCTACGGGTTCGTTATGGGGGTTTGATGGCAAGCTAAGGCCCAAAACCAAATTGTAAATAAATGCCTATAAACATGTGCCTCGGCCATATTGGGGAATGTAAAATATGTATGCCGGCTAAAGGGGGCGGCCACAATTGTTATTATGAAGATGCTTACCTGTAAATATACATGTTAATTTTTGCGTGTTTTTTTTCTAATAATTTGTAATTTGTTGGATATAAAATATGAAAACTCAATAAAAAACATTTTTTTTAAAAATAGAGGCCAGCAATAGTCCCTGGAGAGCTCAGGTGGTGGTCGTTAAGACCGGGGAAAAATTCCGTATGGTGGTCGACTACAGTCAGAATATAAATAGATTTACGCTCCTCGACGCGTATCCCCTCCCCAGGATTGCAGACATGGTAAACCAGATCGCCCAGTACCAGCTCTTTTCCACGGTGGATCTGAAGTCTGCATACCACCAGCTCCTAATCCGCCCGGAGGACCGCCACTACACGGCATTCGAGGCCGATGGCCGCCTCTTCCATTTCCTCCGGGTCCTTTTCGGCGTCACCATGGGGTCTCGGTGTTCCAACGAGCAATGGACCGAATGGTGGACCAGTACGGGCTGTGGGCCACGTTTCCATACTTGGACAATGTCACCATCTGTGGCTATGACCAGCAGGACCACGACGCCAACCTCCACCGTTTTCTCCAGACGGCACAGAAACTGAATCTCACGTACAACAAGGAGAAATGCGTTTTCCGCACATCCAGACTAGCCATCCTCGGCTATGTTGTGGAAAACGGAGTCCTGGGCCCCGACCAGGACCGTATGCGCCTCCTCTTAAAACTCCCTCCCCCTCATTGTCCCAAGGCACTCAAACGGTGCTTGGGAATTTTTTCCTACTACGCCCAGTGGGTGTCTCAATATGCGGACAAAGCCCGCCCACTCTTTAGGACCACACAATTTCCCCTGTCAGCCGAGGCACGCCAGGCCTTCGACGGCATCAAGGAGGACATCGCCAAAGCGGTCATGCGGGCGGTGGATGAATCCACCCCATTTCAGGTAGAGAGCGACGCCGCAGAGGTAGCTCTTGCAGCCACGTTAAATCTGGCAGGGAGACCAGTTGCATTCTTCTCCCGTACCCTCTCCGCTTCAGAACTCCGACACTCTTCAGTCGAGAAAGAAGCACAAGCCATTGTGGAGGCTATCCGTCACTGGAGGCACTACCTCGCAGGTAGGAGGTTCACCCTCATCACCGACCAAACATCAGTTGCCTTCATGTTCGACAACTCGCAAAGGGGCAAAATAAAAAACGATAAAATTCTGAGGTGGAGGATCGAACTCTCCACCTACAATTACGATATCAAATATCGACCCGGGAAGCTCAACGAGCCTCCGGATGCCCTATCCCGTGGGACATGCGCCAGCGCGCAGATGGACCGATTAAAAAGCATCCACAACGACCTCTGCCACCCAGGGGTCACCCGGCTCGCCCACTACATTAGGGCCCGAAACCTGCCTTTCTCCAACGAGGAGGTAAAAGCGGTCACCAGGGACTGCCCGATCTGTGCGGAGTGCAAACCGCACTTCTATAGACCAGACAGGGCCCACCTAGTCAAGGCTTCTAGGCCCTTTGAACGCCTCGCGATTGATTTCAAAGGGCCACTCCCCTCAACTAACAAGAACAAACGTCGTAGACGAGTTCTCCCATTTTCCATTCGCTATCCCGTGTCCCGACATAACCTCCCACACAGTCATTAGGGCCCTGCATAGCATCTTCACCCTGTTTGGTTTCCCCAGCTACGTACACAGATACCGGGGTTTGTCCTTCATGAGCGACGAGCTGCGTCAGTACCTGCTCGAAAAGGACATTGCCTCGAGCAGGACTACCAGCTACAACCCCAGGGGGAACAGGCAGGTGGAAAGGGAGAACGCGACGGTCTGGAAGACCGTCCTGTTGACCCTCCGGTCTAGAAAGCTCCAAGTCTCCCAGTGGCAGGAAGTCCTCCCAGACGCACTCCACGCTATTAGGTCCCTTTTGTGTATGGTGACCAACCAGACCCCTCACGAGAGGCTCTTCATTTTTTCCAGGGGCACTACCACGGGGGTCTCACTTCCGGCATGGCTGAGGACGCCAGGCCCCGTACTCCTGAGGAAACACGTCAGGGTGCACAAAACCGACCCCCTTGTTGAGAAGGTGCACCTGCTCCACACCAACCCCCAGTACGCATTCGTCGAGTTCCCTGACGGCCGTCAGGACACTGTATCCCTCCGGGATCTGGCACCCGCCAGATCCAGCGCCCCCACCCCCACAGAAGGATCTTTCACCCTACACCCCATGCTGCCGCCCCCTTGCGCTCCCTAGCCCACGAGCTCGCTCCACCAGTTCCGCGCCCCCTGCCGGCCAGCCCCCAACGCTGGTCCCCGGTCGAACCAGCAGAGTATGAAGCTCGGATACAACCCTCCCTGGAGTCCCCCATCGTACCCCAGCACACCACACCCATCCAGCCACCGCAAGAGGCTGCAACCCCGGTGCTCTGCAGATCTCAGCGTACAATTCGACCGCCGGACAGACTGACTTTATAGACTAGACCACCACCCCGCAGGACTTGATTTTTTTGAAGGGGGTGAATGATGTGAATGTAATATATGTTAATATATATGTTAATTCACACTGTTGTTGTAAGCGCAGTAGCGCTGTCCTGCCACTAGGGGGAGTAGCGCTGGCAGCGCCTAGGAACTTGTACTGGGCTCCACCCTTGGTTCCGCCCATGACTCCTCCCCCTAGTGCAGCTGTATAAGTACCCGTGTCCAGAGTCAGCCTGGGTCACTACGAGTTAATCGACAGGTAACAGGCTGGCTCTGAAGTAAGTCGATTAAAGCCTAGATTCACATCGGAAACACGTGTCTGGTGAATTGATGGTTCCATCAGATTCCCAAACCACCCCAACTTGCACCTCCGCGTTATCATTAGCTTCCAAATACCCCTTTATACCCCTACGGACCCGCCCGCATACTTCCTCCTCTGCCGGAAGCCCCACATCTAACTTCCACAGCGGGCACTGATCCTTCCCCTCCCCCAGCTCCAGGTCCACCGAATGCGGAGTATGGTCAGATATGACTATCGCCGAATACTCTGCCCCCACCACTCTCGGGATTAGCGCCCTGCTGAGAACAAAAAAGTCAATCCGGGAATAAGCCTTGTGGACATGGGAGAAAAAGGAGAACTAAAACTGTCTATTGTTAATACAAAGTGCTGAAAGCCATATTAATTCAGACTACAAAATGGTAGTCACACTGGGGTGATTCCCCAGTCCTGCTCATGCAGGCGCAAATCGCGTTATGGCCGGAGAATCTCGTGAGAGAGCCATAATGCAATTTGTGCTGGGGAGAAAGCATTGTGAGATTCTCCCTGCCCCCGGCTGCTGATGTAATCTGGTGGGCCTGACTGGCATATTCAAATCTTCATTAACATATTCAGATTTTGCTTTAAACCAAATTCACCACCCGCCGGCACAACGTGAATCCGCCGGGAATCCCTACTGGTCTCCAAAAATAGAGACCAGACATGATAAGCTTTATTAGTGTCACAAGTAGGCTTACATTAACACTGCACTGAAGTTACTGTGAAAATCTCCTATTCGCCACACTCCGGCGCCGGTTTGTGTACACCTGAGGGAGAATTCAGAATGTCCAATTCACCTAACAAGCACGTCTTTCGGGACTTGTGGGAGGAATCCGGAGCACCCGGAGGAAACCCCCACAGACAACTGGGAGAATGTGCAGACTGCGCACAGTGAGCCAAGGTGGGAATCGTACCTGAGTCCCTGGTGCTGTAAAGCAACAACGTTGACCACTGTGCTACCGTGCTGCCCATAATGACCATGCTGGGTGATTCAGAGGTCATTAAAGCCCCTGGGTGGTCAGGGATATGGCTGGAAAATGCCCTGGCACTGCCAGGTTCGCACTACCAAGGGGTGGAGCCTGAAGGGAGGCTGAAAGGGGTGGGACCTTTGTCGACCCAATGGAGGGCTGTTGCTCATTTTGGGGGGGAGGTTCTGTAGGGTTGTCTTAAGATCGGGACGCCCTTTATAAAAGACACTCTGATCACTGAGGTCATTCGGTCCCGCATACCTCATTCACGGTGCAAATCACCCCCACCTCCAGAAAAATGCCCAAATGTGGGTGGTATGCGACCTTGATCGTACCGACCCACCCAATGGAAATTGCACCGCGTTTCCCACAGCAGACTACACACAGAAATATTTTGGGAGAATTGCATCCACTAAAACTATTCATTAAGAAACTACCAACACACAAGAGAGGTTGCAAAGAAGATTTACAAGAATGCTACCAGAAATGTGTTGTACCAGAAAGGTGGTATACGTATGACAAGGAAATATGAAAATGAGGGAAATGTGAAAACGAGGAAGTATTGTCATGACAGAATAATCACATTCTCTGATGATCAGCCAGTTTATAGATTTCAGTATTTCAGAATGCTGGAAGTAACATATTGCAACGTTGACACTCAGAAGCCTACTCAGGTTTTAATGTAAAATGGTTAACATATTGAAAATACTGAAAGAATATGATGCGGGTGGCATCATCAAAATTTTCTTGCCACTGGAATATTTCTGGGAATTGTTTGTTGGACTTTGTATACATTTGTATTGATGTGAAACAATAGCTGCTGATTTTCCATCCAAGAAAGCCAGAATTCCAACGTGTGTTCTGAGAGTATACGCCATTGTTCCAGGTATACTCTCAGCTACATTCTTTTCTTTATTAAGGTAGGACAATAGGTATTAACAGCCATGTGAGTCTTTGTTATAAGAGCATCTGCATATAACGATAAGGAAACCCTGCCACAGTTAACAGGGCATTGGTGAGACCACACGTGTACAGTTCTGGTCTTAGGAAGGATATATTTGCATTGGAGGTGATGCAGCAAGTGTTCATTTTGGTTTCTGAAATGAGAGAGTTGTTCTCTGGTGAGAGGCTGAGTAAATTGGAACTGTACTGGAATTTAAAAGAATGAAAACGGTGAAAAATTCTGAAAGGGCTTGACAGTGTAGACACAAAGGTTGTTTCTCCTGGTTGGGAAATCTAGATCCTTGGGGCACAGACTCGTGATAAGGGACACATTATTTAGGCCTGGGATGAGGAGAAATGTCTTTACTCAAAGGGTGAATCTTTGGAATTCTCTACCCTAGAGGGTTGTGGATGATCCAGCATTGAGTATATTTAAGGTTGTTAGATTTTTGGCCTCTCAGAGAATCGAGGGATATACGGAGTGAGTGAGAGAGTGGGGTTACGAGCATGACCTGTGTTGAACAGTGGAGTAGGCTCAGGGGCTGTATGGTCCACTGCTGCTCCTACTTCTTGTCTGTGTGGAGCCTGCATGTTCTCTCCGTGTCTGGGTGTGTTTCCTCCGGGTGCTTTGTTTTCCTCCCACAGGTCCCGAAAGACGTGATGTTAGGTGAATTGGACATTCTGAATTCTCCCTCTGTGTACCCGAACAGGTGCCGGAGTGTGGCGACTGGGGGATTTTCACAGTAATTTCATTGCAGTGTTGATGTAAGCCTACTTGTGACACTAAGAAAGATTATTATAATATTATTATGTTATTATTAAGTGGGCATGGCATGAAAGAAGCACTATGGGCTTATTGGATCTGAAAGCTGTGGAAGTAGTTTGGGGAGGTGGGAGTATCGGAAAGTAAGTTACGGGGTTTCTCTCTTCCAGTATCTCTCTCTGACCTGATATCTCTATCTCAGTATTTCTCCTTTCCCAATCTCTCCCTTTTCCCTTTTCTCTTTTCCCCTTTCTCTTTCCTTTGATGTCTACTCTGCTGCCCAATATTATTCTCATTGTGATCTCTCGCTTTTGTTCTTGCTACTGTCTTTCTGCCTGTATTTTCGCAGATCTCTCCCCAAGTTCTCTTTACTCATGTCTCTTCAGAAATCTAGAAATTTAATTCCTCTCTCTCGAAATTTCTTCCTCTCAACTCTCTCCAACAAGCTTTTTTGCCATCCCTGTAACAAATGTTTTCCCAGCTCTACACCATTGTTCTCTAAAAATCCTCCCTCTATTTCATGCTATAAATCTTTCTCCCAATCACTTTTATCTCTTACACTCTCCCCTGCTCTGTGTCACCGTTCCCCTCCTGTTCTATCTCCACCTCGCTTCATGACTCATCTGAAATTACCAGGATGAGCAGGCTGGAATGTCTGAAAGGGAAAATAAATGCCCTGAAAGAAAACCAGTACAGCCAAAGAAGATCGGCAAGTGTGGGATTGGTTCAATGGAAAGTGGGAGGGTTCAATGGAAAGTGGGAGCAGACACCATGGCTAACCAGGGCAGGCAGGAGGAAAGTGTTAAATTGTTAATAGGGCTTTGGATAGAGGACAGGAGACAGGGAAGATTTGAGGCGATAGGCAGGTGGTGCCAGGGAGAACAGGAGACCGTGGTCAAACCAACCTCTCTCAATGGATCTAGAATTTAAAATTTAAAGGTGGATTATGGAAGGGCAGTAGGCAAGGGTAGTTGTCAAGACTGAACAGCAAGGCTCAAAGAAAAGTGCACTTCAAGGCCATCATTGGATGTCAGGTCAACTAGGAAATGTAGAGCAGAGATGCAACAGCACCACCTACTGTTGGAGGCACAGCACTGCAGTTAGGTAATGGTAAAGCATTTAAGAAGGAAAAAATAATTTGCCTTTACAGAACTTCTTATCAAATCTTGGGAGGTATCACAGTACTTTACAAATAATTGGTTAATTTTGCTGTGTAATCATTGTTCTCTCAGCAAATGTAGTAGCCTATTTGCACACACCAATGGTTCACAGTTATGTAAATGAATGGCTAAATAATCGATTTTTGGTCTTGTTGAATGAAAGAAGAAACATTGGGCAGCTCATTGGGAGAAGTACTTATGTTCACCTGATATAGCAGAAGGGCTTTAGTTTAACATTTCCTCTGAAGGACAACATTCCTCAGTATAGCTTGAAATGCCCCCTTTAATTCTGTGTTGAGGTTTTTCGAGAATATGCTTACCAACTGAGCCAGCACTTAACTCTGAACGCTCTCTCATGCGCATTCTCTCGCTCTCCCCAAGTACAATGCCCGAAGAGGCCATTGGTGATCATGGACTTTCCTCTGTTGATCCATAATAATAATCTTTATTAGTGTCACAAGTAGACTTACATTATACTGTAATGAAGTTACTGTGAAAATCCCCTAGTCACCACACTCCGGCACCTGTGCGGGTACACCGAGGGAGAATTCAGAATGTCCAATTCACCTAACATCACATCTTTCGGAACTTGTGGGAGGAAACCGGAGTACCCGGAGGAAACACATAGACATGGGGAGAACCTGCAGACTCCGCACAGTGACCCAAGCCAGGAATTGAACCCAGGTCCCTGGCGCTGGGAAGCCACAGTGCTAAACATTGTGCTACCGTGCCGCCATATCATGGTTATGCTTGGTAAGGTTGTTTGCCATTGCCCTCTGCAGGTTCCGGCTGACCAGTAGACTCCCTTTTTTTATTCTCTGCCACAGGAGTATTGGAAGTATTGGTAATCACCTTGTTTAGTCACATTATGAACACACATTTTATGGCTATCAAGTCGCAGAATGGGATTCGAACCTAGAGCTCTAAACCCAAGATAAGGACTCTACCACTGCACCAGAGGAACTCCTGGGTGATGACATCAAGCATGATGCACTAAAGAACTGAAAATAGGACTGAATACAGTCAGAGGGCTTTAAAAATATGATTAGTAGATCTTGTGTGGTATTGTTCACAATAATGTGGATTTTGCAGTCAGTGGCAAATGAATGACAACAGCCCTTACACTTGTCCACAGATTTTCTATGGACTTTACAATACAGCATGAAGATTAGAAACTCATTGGGCTGGATTCTCCGCCTTTGGATGCTCCATTTTGCCGGATGCCCAGGGGTTTCCCGAAGGCATGGGGTTGCCCCACAATGATAAACCCCATTGACCAGCCGGCAAAACGGAGCATCCCGCCAGCATGCTGAACCAGAAATCTGGTGCAGCGGGACGGAGAATCTAGCTCATTTTGTACAGTTTAGGATCTGAGGTTCTGGGACCTGTGCAAGCAGGACAACCAACTCATTAAACAATCAGATTGAAGAATCTTTACTGAGGCACACAGAGTCTGAATCAGGAAATAGTTAAATAGTGAATTGAATGCCAAATCATGTATGGAAAGCAAACAAAAAGTGGGTGAGGAAGATGGGGCTAAGAAAGAGAGAGAAAAAACAAAAATAAAAGTTATTTTAATTTTTAACATTGCCAACAATAATCAAAGTCTGAATGGTACTATACGCTTGTAAAATGTTGTTTTCAGTGTCAGAATGGTTGTTTGGGTACTATTAGTGGAGCAACTTCATCTGTTTCATGAAGTTTAAGTGCTCTCAGTAAGATACCATTATGGTGATGCTTTGAGCAGAGCTGAGCAACAGACAGCAAATTTCAGATTTCCGTGTTTAACCACGGATGTGTTGTCTCTGGAAGTTGCTGTCCAATTTGCAGTTTAATAATGGTGAGCACTGATAACCTGACACTATAACTCATGGGCCCAGAAGTCAGAGAATGTGCTGTATTGTTTGCATAATCATTACCTATACTAACATGAAAAGTAAGTTAAAAAGGCTTAAAGCCACTTTAATACTTAGCACTAATAAGAGCTGTTAATTTGGTAATGGACTATAATAATTTAATATTGATTGGTCATAGAGTAGGTTTATCACCCTGAAAGTCTTTGTGTCTCCACGTGCTTCCTGTCATAACTCCATTGTGACACAGGTAGAATCCAGGTGCAAACAGCAAAGGGTGGGTTACACCAGGTCATTACTATTTCTGGGATTTTCGGGTCTGCCTTGTAACCAGATTCTCACCCACATACCCTTTTATGAGGTAAATGTCATTGAGGATAAATTCAGTGCTCAGAGACACCCCGGTCTGGATTTTAGCCTGGATGCTGATTCGGTGTGTGGGGACTGTTATAATGATGGTAAACTTGTTCTTCTGGGTTTTCCAAATATCTTGTGAAATTTAACAAAAGGAGCCTCTAAATTTGATCCCCCTCCCCCTCCCCCATCCCACCTAAACAAAAGCCAGCCTGATTGGGTGAGAAAACTGCATTTTGGGACCAAAGCCTGAGCAGCATGTAGATCCATTGAGTTTTTTGGAAATGAGAGAGATCTCCATCTGAGAACCTGAGGTCAGTGTGGAGAGAGTCTATGGCTGTCTGGGAGTCCTATGATGGTCCAGGCGGCCCCGGTTGCAGGGAAGGGAATGGTCAAAGGAAAGCAGAGCACTTGCAGAGAGGGCTGTGGGATGGCCGGAGGAAGGAAGTATTCCTACTCCTTCTGGTGCATGAGGAGTATTGTAAAGGTGCTTATTCCCTTATTAACATCACTTATAATGTTGGCACGGAGCCTCCTTAAAATTGTTGATTGGTGAACACACTTCTTGTGGGCGGTTTGGTCACTTGGCCCTTTTCCCGACACAGTTAAAACCAAAAATGGGCAGATTCAAGCCAGCTTTGAGTCTTGTTCCAAATTTCTTGTATTTGACATCTGACCCAATGCCAACCCATCCATTTTTGGGAGTTAAGTCTCCGCCCCTATATCAGGAGTTCCCACTGCCCTGTTTCATTCAAGACCCAGCATAACACTGATGGCTGGTCTGCCAATTGAACTGTGAGATACTGGGCACCCATTAGGCGAAGTTAGCCTCATCAGGGGGGCCTGGACTAGTATGTAGCCTGGATCCTTGAGGAAATGCAATATTTTTAAAAGTAATATTTTGATTAGCACTCTTAACACAGGGAGTCAAGGGGGATACGATTGAAGTGAGGGGGCTTGTGGTTTGTGCAATTACACCAATCCAATGGCAGATGGACGGGAAAGCTGTCTGGGACACATGGGCACAAGGGCCTAAGGTAGCATTAATAATAACCTTTATTGTCACAAATAGGCTTACATTAACACTCAATGAAGTTATTGTTAAAAGCCCCTCGTCGCCACATTCCGGCGCCTGTTCGGGTACATGGACGAAGAATTCAGAATGTCCAAATTATCTAACAGCACATCTTTCAGGACTTGTGGGAGGAAACCGGAGCACCCAGAGGAAACCCACGCTGACACAGGGAGAAGATGCAGACTCCACACACACAGTGACCCAAGCCAGGAATCGAACCTGGGACCCTGGTGCTGTGAAGCAACAATGCTAACCACTGCTATGTGATCATTCCCCTGAACCTGCAATGTTTAATTGGGTCAGTGCTGGTGAGCAAAGTAGGCACAATATCAGCATAGGATAGAGTTTCAAGAAATTTCAGAGACACTGGTTGAAAGCGGGCAGGGATGTGGGGCGCAATGGAATCAGACCATAGGTCGTGAAGTAATGGAGGTTTCATCAAGTGCTCTGACTTGGGAACAGGAACACTTTTTCAGCTTAATTACATTGTTAGTACTGGCCTGAAACTATGATCGAGCAGACTCTGTGACACCCATCATAGGGAAGCCCCAGAAAAACCTTGGTTGAATACATGGATTGACCTTTCATTGAGCCATGATAATGACAATGTACTAAGGGCTAAAAAGAGGAACATCCACCCTAAGGTGTATAATTGCACAGAACAAAAGGAAGTACAAAAAGATCCCGATGGTACCCATATTTACAACACCACGTAGCAAACTAGCTCATAACGTCGAAAGATATTTTCTTCAAGGCACATTTCTTACAAAGTATCCATCAAATTGCAAATTTTATGGAGGAAACAGAATTACGAAAGTACCCTCGGGCTAATTTTAGATTATTTTTCTCCCACAAACTCTCTAATGCTTGACATTTTTGTCTGTTTTATTACAGAATCTAGAAAAAAAAGTATCAAATAAAATGTCTAGGAAGAGAATCAAAACAGTGTCACAGATTGAGATTAAAGTTGAAGCAGACCAACACGAAACCATTTCTCAGCAGCCAGTTCCTAAGGCCTCCCAGAATGATGTACCAAATACACAGCAATATCCTAAGATTGGAGATTTTATTACATCTAGGCCAGATGCACCTCTTGATTGTAATCAACAAATGGAACGGAAAAAGCAACAAAATCTTATTGGTCAATTAAAGGCTGCTGAATCGCACAACAAGATACACAGCATGAAATTACGTTACCGAAAGATGAGAGTACGTTAGATTTTCAACATTCCTTATAGTAATCAAGCAATTGAATAATAATTTTTGATCTTGTGTTCATAATATGATGGTTACAACTGCTGAGAAATAACAGGATTTATCTCATATTATCTTCGATTAATGAATTGGGCAGCACAGAAAATTGCAACAGATGTTAAGATGAAAATCAAAACAGTTTAATTGATGAAAAGCTATATTTATTGTTAAAAGTTCCAACTTAAACATATTAAGTGAAAAAACTCGATAGTCCCCGAAAACAAGCATGGGGATATGCGATTAACCTGTGCCTATTCCGATGCAAGCAGCTTACTAACTTCGTATAACCTGCTAATTTGCAGGATTTCTGCATGCAGGGCTCTTGCAGGCATGGTGCACTCAACTGGAGCAGAGTGGAAGAGATTCTGAGCAGGAAGAAATGTGCATTATGATGCAGCAAGAGAAAGTGTGTGCTGTAAAGTTCTCTTGATGCTGAACTGGATGCCATATTGGAGGAAATGGATTGGAGGAGAGAAATTCTCTGTTCGCATGGGGTCAGGAGGCCTCAAGACAAATTGTTTACAGGCAGTGGGATCAGTTAGCCACAGTGGTCAATGCCAGCAGTCCAGCCCCGAACACCTGGATGTAGTGCTGCAAGTGGTTTAATGATTTTGCACAAATGGTCGCGGTCGGTGAATTTATTTTCAAATACATATCCCACCAACTAAATTATCAACCTCACACACCACTGAATGCAAAACATTCTTATCTTTAGAATACTTTAGATTGTATTTGTTTATTGTCACGTATAACGAGCTCCAGTAAAAAGGTGTTTTTCTGCGTGCAGCTCAAAGAGATCATTTAGTGCATGAAAAGAAAATACGTAATGGGGCAACACAGGGTACACAATGTAAATACATACACACCAGCATTGGGTGAAGCATACAGGAGTGTAGTATTAATCGGGTAGGTTCATAAGAGGGCCGTTTAGGAGGCTGGTAACAGCGGGGAAGAAACTGTTTTAAATCTGTTCGTGCATGTTCTCAGACAGTTCTCCTGCCCGATGAAGAAGTTGGAAGAGTGAGTAAGCCGGATGGGAGGGATCTTTGATTATGCTGCCCGCTTTCCGCTACAGCTTGCAGTTTATCTCCACAGTGCTGATTTCACCAAATAGTATTCAGTGTGGTTAGTACATCACAAATGTAAAATTAACTCTTGCCTCTTATTTTATCCCAACAACTTATAAAATAAGATTGATGTATCTTTGATAAGATAATAGCACTTGTGTTTTCTCTTGTTAGGCTGAAGAAATAAATCATTTGATATTATCTCAGCCAACAGCCAGAAAGGCTATCCGACTAGAGGCACTTCTTCCACCATGGCATGAAAAAATTAACCTCAAAGATCCCTTGGAGAAACTGGAGGTAAGTTCCTTCACAAATAAACCCATTGGGTGGAATCTTACCAAAACACGGAAAAGTGTCAGTTCCGGTGAGAAAATGGTGCCACTGACAGGATTTCTCTTGGAATATTTGCCAAAAAAAAGTATGGGTGTGCTTTACATAGTCACTCTGATGGGGCGGGGCCTCTTGGAGCTCACCACATATAAGCACCCTCACTCCCCATAGGCTCCATTAGGGTCCACTCCTGGCACTGGAAGTGCCAACCTGTGCCAGAGGGCAGTGCCCAGGCATGTCCCTCTACCCTCCCCCAGGGGTCCGTACATGCCTCACAGCCCCTAGAGGCAACCCCTTGACACCTGCACAGCTGGCCAAACCTGCTGTAAATGAAGCTGGAGCCCGGTGAATATTCCATGTGTGGCAGAGGTCTGGAGACAGTGCTTACTATTACTAATCATAGAATCGCTACAGTGCAGAAGGAGGCCACCTGGCTCATCAAGTCTGCACCAACGCTCTGAAAGAGCACCTACCTAAGTCCAAGCCCCCACCCTACCCTGGTAACGCCACCTAACCTTTTGGATACTGAGGGGGCAATTTAGCATTGCCAACCCACCTAACCTGCACATATTTGGACTGTGGGAGGAAACCAGAGCACCCGGAGGAAACCCACACAGACACGGGGAGAACGTGCAAACTCAGAGACAGTCACCCAAGGTGAGACTCAAACCCAGATGCCTGCCGTTGTGAGACAGCAGTGCTAACCACTGTGCCACCATACCACTAATGTATTAAAATGAGGTTACCAGGCTCACGCAGTGCGATTCGCACTACCCCACTAGGGGTGGAAATTTCAAAACCCAATCACACAGGTGAGAATCATGTTTTTCGATTATCTCCGAACTTTGAGCCTGCATCGCATTTCTCACGGGCGGAGAGTGCGGGCTTAAAATACCAGTGAGTGAGAGACAATAGGCTTCCCTCCAGCATGGAAGGAGAAAAAGCCGGTAATTCAGAAAGGGAGGAGAGAGGGTGAATGAAATATCAGGGCCATCATTCTTTGGGAGAGGAAATATTTCATTCTCATTGACCTAGTGATAGCAATTACAATGCCTCCCTTTCCTCTTAGCTGATTACTTTTATCCAGATGTGGACTACCTTTCCGAAGTCTGCAGGATTCTCACAGAAATCAAGGTGCAACCTTGATGCAGTGCGATGGAATCATTCACAAGGCCATTCAAGAAATCTTCCTATTTCCAATGTCTTTCCTGTCCGACTTTGCCTTGCTTGTAGATGAACTTGTCTATTATTCCCCAGAGCCTGCCATCCAGTGGCCTGAGAGGGTTGCTGATGCAGTAGTGGTGGGGATGCAGGATGGGAGCCTTGGTCTGTAACTAGTGGTCAAATCACTCCTTGTTACAGTGAAACAAGTCATCAGACTCAACCACAAAAATTGTACCCTGATTAAATGTATGAAAATGCACCGTGCTTTATGACATATAGCTTATCCCCTTTTCATGTGAAAATTCTAGTTTAATATTATAATTGTAGCCATGAATATACTTTTGTGACTGCGATATACATTTCAACTGTGAGAAATGTTTTATCTCATCTGTCTGGATATCATTGATAAAAGGAGCGTGCTTCATAATTCTTCATTTTCATTGGCTTATCTATATGTGCTTATCACTCTTAGAACTATGTAACTCTTTTTCACAATGCTTTTGATAATTTATTTCTGTATATATTGTTGTTTTACAGAGAAAAAGAGTAGAAGAAATCATGAGCGATGATACAGGACTGACAATAAATCGAATTTTATAATAGACATTGTGTCATAAGATTTGTACCAATTGATAGAGAATCAATTTTAGGTACATTATTTGTAAAATTATCATTAATAAAACTCGGTACATTTTGATGGCAACTTAATGAAATGTTTACATACAAGGAGCAATACAGTATGCAAATCTCTTCACAAAATGTAATTAAGTACATTTCAAAAATTCAGTATTATGAAGTTTATATTGGATTTTGTTCATTGAAGCATGTGCCTTATGTACCATCTGTCCAAAACAACTGAAAATTTGTCTCTTTTGAAAATCTGGTGCATAAGATTTGTCTTTAAATATTTGTGTTTGGAATTCATAACTACCTTACTACGTTGATATGAAATTATATTCGCTACTTTAGCAAATGAGATTTATGTTGCTATTAAAGTAGCAGACTTGCATACACGCTTGTTGCCAATAGTTGCAGTGCAATTTCAAGGCATTAAAGTTCTGAAAGTCAAGATTTATTTCTTATTGTATTTATTTATCCACAGACAGGGCAATTGGGATACAAGGGAATGCGGCAAGTTAGATCCCAAATTGACTGAGTAATAGGAAACAACGAATAATGGTCAATGGATGTTTTTGCAAATGGAAAACAGTTTGCAGTGGCATTCCACAGGACTCCATGTTGGGCCCCTTGCTGTGTGTTATACATATTAATGATCTGTGCTTAAATGTGGGAGGTATGATTGGGAAATTTGCAGATAACACAAAAATTGGTCGTGTAGTTGATGGTGAAGAGAAAAATCAGTGATTCCAGAATGATGTTTAGTGGTTTGGTTGAGTGGACAGAAAAGTGGCAAATGGAAATGTTTGCAGAGAAGTGTGAGGTAATGCATTTGGGAGGAGGACAAACAAAGCTAGGGAATACACAGTAAACTAGGATATTGAGAGGGGTTGAGGAAATAAGAGACCTTGGAGTCCACAGGTCGCTGAAGGTAGCAGGACAGGTGGATAAGGGGAAATAAAGCATTTGGAATGCTTTCCTTTATTGGAGAAAGTATAGAAAACAAAAGCTGGGATGTAATACTGGAACTGTTGTTATGGGAGCGGCGTTTTCAGAACCCCAAAATGTATCATGGAGTTCAACCAACCTCTCCCTTTAATGAATTGTTGCTTTTGAAGCACACGGCTTGTTCTCCAGGTATGGTATTACGATTATGGACACGTGGGTTTTTAAACACAAAAAAATGTTTATTCCATGAATTCAACTTAACCTTTTAAATAAACATTGGATCACTTAACACCCCTTACTTCAAAGATAACCCCGAAAATAATCCAACATTAAATAATCCCTCAAAATGTTCCTTCAAACCTCCAAAAGACTTCACCTTTAACAATAGAAACACATCAGGTTAAAGACATTACTATTATGAGTTTAAATCACCCAAATGATTCAGAGATAGTCTTTCATGGCAGAGATCATAGCAGATCGAGTTAACGGCAAACACAGACATACCCAAGCTCTTTTCCTCAAAACTGAAACCAAAAACAGAAGTGAGCTCAACTCAGCTCCCCCCACCCTCTGACATCACTTCAGTAATATAAGCTGCCTCATTTTTTAAAGGTACATTGCTTAACCATCCATTTCTTAAAGGCACTCACATGGCACTGTATAAAACACTGATTAGGCCACAGCTGGCATTACAGGAAGGACATGATTGCACTGGTCAGAGAGCAGAGAAGATTCACAGAAATGTTCTTGGGGCTTGAAAATTCTAGCTATGAGGAAAGATTTGATAGTCTCGGGTTGTTTTCCTTGGAACAGGGGGCTGATTGATTACCAGGTTATGAGAGGCTAAGATAGAGTAGACTGGAAAGACCTTTTTCCTCGAGCAGAGAGGTCAGTTATCCAGGGGCACAAATTTTCTGTAATTGATAAAGGATTAAAGGGGCATGAAGAAAAACTGCTCCACCCAGAGGGTGTTGGGTGTCTGAAATTCGCCGCCTGGGATGGCAGAAACTCTCAACTTGTTTAAAAGGTACCCGACTCCGCGCCTGAAGAGCTATAACCTGCAATGGTAGGGCTAGGTGCTGGAAGATGGTATTACAATAGGCGGCTAGGTTTTTGGCCAGCAAAGACACGATAGGCTGAATGGCCTCTTTCTGTGCCGCAACATTTCTATGATTCTAATTGGACTGCAGTTTCTGCCAAGAAGCCGAAGTCCAGGAGGAGCATCAGAAATAAAAGCAGAATATGCTGGAAAAACTCACCAGGTCTGGCAGCATCTGGCGAGAGAAACCGATTTAACATTTTGAGTCTGTATTGTAACCACCTGCGGTGCCACGTCCCGATTCCAAAATGGACATTCACAAAGAGTACAGGGCAAATTGGACAGTACTAGGAAAACAAGCAGGTGCAAGGTTTGCCTGTGGATTGGAACTTGCAGATCCCAGACAGAACTGATACTACAAGCCATTAGCATAGGAATGAGCTATCTCCGGGGACAAAAGATAAACATTTAAGCAATCGGTACCAGGGCAGACTCCCCAGCGCCAGTGGAGACTAAAACAAAGGCAGGTCAACGGTCGCCTAAGAGCCGCCCAGTGATCAAGCAACGACCCCTTTATTGGAGAAAATCAATACAAATGATTGGGACATGGTACAATTAATTGGGGCCAAGTTCAGGGCCCCCCCCCAAAAGAGCGCGAAGCCCTTTGGGGTATAAAGAGGAGTCCCCAAAGACAGATCGCTCTCTTCTTCTTCACCTTCATCTTGGCCTTGGTTCTCAGCGACGAGAGACCCACCAAGCACCAGCCAAGTAAGTCTAAGGTCAACGCACGCTATGAGATAGGCGCTCCCAGCTACTATTCTGTACCAGTTCGAAGCCAGCAGTCTCAGAACCGGACAACGGCCATTGTTCCTCTGACTGGGCACCCGAAGCTAAGTATAGGCTTTTAGTAGTATTTGTAGTTTAGTGAGTAGAGTTTGTGCATGAGTAGTAATTGAGTGTGTGTGTAAATAAATGTGCATTGATTTCAAACTTACTAACTGGTGCATCGAGTCTTTGATTTGTATTCGGTTTTGAACCTTGTGGTGGTGTCAGAAAGATACCTGGTGACTCTTGAGCAAAGGTAATTAAAACAGAGCAAATTAAGGAAAGCATAACGAGCAACATTTACTGGCGACTCTGGTGGGACTCGACTTAGAAGTCCCACCCCCCCCCCCCCCCCCCCCCCCCCCACTCCGAGAGAACCCAAAATTTGAATTAGAAATCCAATTGGAAACAGGAAAACCACAAGAGTTTAAGCAATACTGATCAAGCCTCCAGAATTTGGAAGTGTGTTAATGCATGCGTACTAACAGGGATATAAGATAAACCTGAGAGATTTTGTTGCGTAAAACTGTTGGGAGTTTTGTAGGCCAGAAATTAGCGTAAGCCGTACCCGTGTTTACATCACTGATTTATCACCCCCTGTTCCAAATTCAGTAGAGAACCCAGAGATAGGAAAGATGGGAATGAAGGCAATGGAACGCCTTATGAATCCACAGGAATTTGAGGTCGCAGCAACCAGTAGAGTAGGACAGTGTCCCATTTGGGAAGAGAAAATTAGGAAGTACCTCAAAGGGAAAGGATGGCCCCTTTGGAGCGGATTTTGCGCAAATGAGGAAACAGGTCCCGGGAGTATAGGACATACTTGGTGGGAGAACCTGACAGAGATCCACAAGAAGAACTTGGGAAAAACTCGCAAGCCGATGGCAATCGTGTCCTGTCTGGCACAATTGCGAGGCACAGAGGAGGTCATTTGGACGCTCCGTAAAGAGATAGAGGAGAGAGATAGAACCAGTAAAGTAGACGTGAGCGAGATCGAGGAGGAGAATAAAAAGTTAAGAGGGAAGTTAGCAGCAAAGGACAGAGAGGTGGATGATGCCAAGAGGGCACACCAGTCTTGTCTGGTGCATTTAAGCAGCTTCCAGACTCAGTATGACAAGGCCTACCAGGACACACAACGTGCGGTCTTGGTAAGACAGGAAACCGAGCAGCAGGTAGAAACATTGCAGAAACAGTGCAATGACTTAAACGCAGCCCTACGAGCACTCCATGCTTCCACAACGGAACAAAGGCAGAGCTCCGTAGACCACGCAAAGTGCCAGAAGCAAATTGCAAAATTGCAATCCCTGATTTCTGTTCAAAATTACTTTCAGGGCACATTCAAACCTCAACTAGATCAGGAAAATGGCCCAGATTGGCAAGAATTAAATGAAACAGCCCATAGATACGTACATGAAGCATGTACGCAGGAGAAACCCCAGAAAAGGAGAGCACCCCAACCCCCCACTGAACAGACAGAACACCCCCCATGAATCCAGTAACCACACACCGCAGGGCCGCAGCAGAAGAAGAAGCAAATTTGCCCCCTTAACCGTGACCAATTACAGGACGCATGTGAGAAAATTACACCGTTCCTCCCCACTTCAGACCCACACCAATTCCTCGCTAAAGTTAAACAGCTGGCGACCATGTACGGCCTGGACGAGAGAGAGCAGATAAAGCTCACAGTTTTGAGCTTCGACCCTTCAGTCGTGGCAGCCCTTCCCGACCCACAGAATGTAGGAGGAGGCACCTTAACAGAGATGCAGACAGCGATCCTTGATGCGATCAGCCACAACAGAGGAGACCCAGTAGAACGCCTGAATAGACGTCGGCAAAAGAAAACACAACACCCCACAGCATTTGCTGGATGCTTGTGGATTCATTTCACTGCAGTTTTTGGTGAATTAGCCCGCGCCCATTTGTCCGCAGATAGCATGGCAAAATGGACTTGAATTCTAGTCTCTCATGCAACAGAGCCAGGATAGAGAGCTTGCATGAATTACAACCCCTCAGATGAAGCCCACAATGAGAAATGGGTTTTGAAAAGGTTATCCCGCGCTTGGGAGAAATCCGTTCAGAACAAGACTACATTTAAGAAAGCAGAGGAAGAACAGGCAGATGGAGATATGCATACAGTTAAAGCGCACCAGAACTCCGCATGGATAAATGAGAGTAGGAACAGCCCACCCCAGCCCAAATCGCAGGAATGTTACAACTGTGGACAGTTAGAACACTTTGCACGAGAGTGCAACGTGCCACAGAAACAACGGAGAGGGCAACAGACAGGCACCCTAAATAGGAATAGGGCGAAGCCTATACATAGTGTTAGCGCCCGCTCAGAACATTGAGACATGAACAGCACAGACTGACGGTGTTCGAGCTCCCCAACTTGGGTCTGCGACACCCTTTAGGATAAGTCCGGTCGACCGATCGTAGCAGGCAGAATCCGGGGCCAGCCCGTAGAATTTCTTTGGGACACAGGAGGATCCCGCACCACACTCAATTCCTCCACGATGTTCCAGAGGGACGCGTGGCCCACAACAGACACCATCACCCTCAGCGGCTTTACAGGCCACTCACAGCAGGGACACATCACAGCCCCTGTATCCATACAAATCGGCAATATAACCACCAAGCACCCCATAGTGTTAGTTGATCTGCCCCACACAGCAGAACATACTTTAGGGATCGATTTCATGAGCTCCCACAACCTTTTATTTGATCCAGTCAATAAGTGTGTTGGGAAAATGGCAAAGGCAGCACGAGCCCCCGCAACACTCACAGTAGGAGAGTACGTAAACAGGATTAGTTCAGTAGGAGACTACTGGTTCAACCCGCAAGCCATTAGTGCAGACAAACAGGTTAGGGGAGTCCTGCAGGAACACAAAGTAGCATTTGCACAGCACAAGCACGACTGTGGCAGAATGGCTGCCTCTGTGCAGATTACAGGTCCTGACCCCAGACCCCAGAAACAGTACGGATTTCCCCAAGCAGAGGGAGAAATCTCTAAAGTTATAGATAGCTTATTAAACCAGGATGTACTGAGATCAGTAGCCTCCACTAATAATGCCCCGATTTGGCCCGTCAGGAAACCGGATGGATCATGGCGACTGACCATTGATTACCGGGAACTGAACAAAGTCACCCCAGCAGCAGCCCCCACCGTAGCCACAAGTCCCGAGACCATGCTCAAGCAGGGACTCCAGTCACGATTCTTTACGGTTTTGGACATTAGTAACGGCTTTTGGTCCATCCCATTGGCTAAAGCGTGCCAGTACAAATTTGCCTTCACCTTTAAAGGACAGCAGTACATGTGAACATGCCTTCCACAAGGCTTCCACAACTCCCCCTCCATTTTCCACCGACAGCTGGCCAATGGATGAGCAAAATTTTCCTGCCCCGAATGTCTGATCAAGTATGTAGACGACCTGCTACTACAGACAGACACAAAAGCAGAGCACATTTCACTTCTAGCAGAACTCCTAGGACTCGTAAAAGAAATTGGCTGTAAGGTAAATCCCAAAAAGGCCCAGATTTTGGAAGAAAAAGTGATATACTTGGGAACAGTTATCACACATAGTAAACGCGAGATCAAGCAAAAAAGGATTGACTCGATTGTCAAATTGCCCCTTCCCCACAATGTCTCAGCCCTCCGGTCATTTTTAGGACTGGTTGGCTACTGCCGAAACCATATCGACGGTTTTGTGACTAAGGCAGCGCCCCTATCGGAACTTCTCAAGAAGCAGGCAACTTGGGAATGGCTTCCACAGCATACAGATGTCGTGGATGCGTTGAAAAGAGCACTCAGCACAGCCCCCGCACTACAGGTCCCCGATCCGCTTTCCCCGTACGCTATCGAAGTAGCAAGCACCGACCGAACCCTTTCGGACGTGCTCCTCCAGGAACGCCATGAACAGTTAAGACCCGTGGCATACGCCTCACGAGTGTTAGACCCTGCCGAGCAAGGATTTTCTGCCTGTGAAAGGCACCTGCTCGCAGTTTTTTGGGCAGTACAGTACTTCTCATACATCACAGGACTCAACCCCATCACCATCCTCACAGAACACACCCCAACACAGCTTTTATTAGACGGCCAACTTAAAGATGGCACAGTCAGCCAAATCTGAGCAGCCCGTTGGACGCTTCTTTTACAGGGACGGGACATCACAGTAAAACGCACAAAGACACACACTTTCCTTGCGGACAATTTACAGTACCCAGGCACCCCTCATGAATGTGAGATTATCTCCACACAGCACAACACAGGCCCATTAATTCCAAAGACTCCTCCCAGGAAGATAGGTAGCACACCCCAGAGACCCCAGCCCACAGGCACGTGCACTCCCCTGAAAATCTATGTGGATGGCTCCTCCACAGTGTTAGATGGCAAACATATAACAGGATGCGGCATTTATGTCGAGGACGTGCAGGGACGCGCCCTAGAAGAGATTTCCCTGAAACTACCAGGACACTTAGGCTCGCAGGCAGCAGAACTAGCAGCAATCATGTACATAGTAGACCACCCTAATTCGTTCCCCACCCCAGCAGACATCTAGTCAGACAGCCTGTACGTCTGCAATAGTTTGACGGAATTCCTACCCCTGTGGGAAACAATAGCATTTGTTTCCGCAGACGGGAAACCCCTACCATCAGCCCCATTACTCCGCCATATTTTAAAGCAGGCAAACAACAGGAAATACGGAATTGTTAAAGTCCGCAGTCACTACCGTTCTTCCCCCCCTGGTAATGTTAAAGCAGACGCCCTAGCAAAGGCTGGTTCTAGAGATGGTTACTTTTGGAACCCCCCCCCCCCCCCCCCCGGAAAGCACCCCAGTACATGCAGTTCAGGTCTCACAGACCAACATCCAGGATTTAGCCCAGGCACAGAAACAGGACGAGAAACTCAGGGAAGTTTTAAAGGGAACCTTCCCAGCCACTTATGACAAATTCAAAAATTCCATAACCACACATGACAGTGTGATTCTAAAAGTTAGCGTTTATGTAGTTCCAGAGCAGGATAGGAACCAACTAATTTGTCAGTTGCTTGACAATCACGGACATCAGGGAATTGAACCCACTTTAGCCCACCTCAGACCGCTCTGCTGGTGGCCAAATTTAAAAGCCGATGTGACACACTACGTAGAAAATTGCTTAATCTGTGCCCAGAACAACCCGGACAGGTATGCAAAGAAGGCTCGACTTAGCCATACCCGCCCCGTTAATGACCCCTGGACTAATCTCCAGATAGATTTCATAGGACCCCTACCCCCTTGCAGAAATGGATACAAGTATGTGTTGGTGGTCATCGACACCTTCACAAAATGGGTGGAAGCTTTTCTATTGTGCACCAATACGTCAAAGACAACGGCAAAAATCCTAACCCACCACATCTTTACAATACGGGGACTCCCCCGCAGTATAGAGTCTGACCAAGGCTCCCATTTCACAGGACGAGTTATGAAAAACGTCCTCACAATTTTCGGTATAACTCAGAAGTTTCATATTGCATACCATCCCCAGTCAAGTGGTATCGTCGCATGCACGAATAGGACACTAAAAGCCACCCTCAGAAAAATGGTACAACAGAATAATAGCACCTGGGATTCAGTCCTCCCATTTGCCCTAATGTTTTTACGAAACAGGGTATCCACGTCCACAGGATACACCCCCCACACTCTCATGACCGGACGCCCCATGAAAGGAACGGAATGTTTATTAGGTTTAGATTTGACCAGCCCCGCAGTGACAGTCCTCACACACGAAAACACTGTGCAACAGTTAATAGAAAATGTAAAAACGGCCCAACTCTGTGGATTCCAGAAGCTCAAAGAAGACCAGAAGAGAAGAAAAGAAGAGAAGAGAAGGAAAGATGAAGATGACCTCCATCTTTGTTATATGGACACTAGCAGGATCCCTTTGGTTGCGCACGGACGCTAACCCCCTCACCCCCACCCCACAGGCCGTCAATGATTCACTCCCCCACAGTACACAGAGCCCAGCAACAGTCAGCAGTACCCCAACCTGGTGTGATAAGTTTATCACTTGGTATTCACTCTCATATGTCGTAGAAGCACTTTTAGCACTGGCGATACTTTGCAGTGTCGTGCTGACCATTAGAATGAGGAAATGGCGAAGAATGCCTACCGCTCTCGCACCCCGGTACACAGAATTAGATCCCCTATTTTCGGTTTCCACCAAACCCCCGAACCCCTTGGCATGGATTAAAAGTGCATCCGTTTTTTTGTTTTATGTGTGTTTGTTTGTTTCAATAAAGAAGTGTAATCTCTATGTTTGACTGCCAAGCCAGAGAAATGTGTATGCTGCTAATGTACAGTTTAAAATGTTAGGATATTTTTGAATTGTTTGTTTGAGGATAGTTTATTAAGAATAGTTAGAGGTTCCAGTTTTTTATTTTGTAATGCATGCCTTACTGCCATCGCGCCCCGTAGAGCTTTTGATGTATGTATGTAAAATTGTTTAGGTAAAAATATGTTGCATAGTCTAGGTCAGTGTAGAGCCTAGTCATGTGTGCCCGGCTTGGTCAGAGAACAAAGGCAATGCAGTAATATGATCCTTCGCGTTGAGGATCACAAGGAGGGAGTGTAGCCACCTAGGGTAGCCACGTCCCGATTCCAAAATGGACATTCGCAAAGAATACAGGGAAAATTGGACAGTGTTAGGAAAACAAGCAGGTGCAAAGTTTGCCTGTGGATTGGAACTTGCAGATTCCAGACAGAACTGATACTACAAGCCATTAGCATAGTAATGAGCTATCTCCGGGGAGAGAAGAGAAACATTTAAGCAATCGGTACCAGGGCAGATTCCCCAGCGCCAGTGGAGACTAAAGCAAAGGCAGGTCAACGGTCGCCTAGGACCCGCCCAGTGATCAAGCAACGACCCCTTTATTAGAGAAAATCAATACAAATGATTGGGACATGGTTCAATTAATTGGGGCCAATCCCGGCCAAGGTGTAGGTCCTCCAGTTTGCGTTGGGCTTCACATGCTGCAGCAGGTCAACCATGGGCATGTGGACATGAGTGAGAAATAGTGAGTTGCAATGGCAAATGACAGGAAGGTTGCTTGCAGACTAAGTCAAGGTGTTCCACAAAGCAGTCACCCAGTCTGTGTTTAATCTCCACAAGGTAGAGGCAACTGCATTAGAAGCAGTGAATACAGTAGACCAAATTGAAGGAGGTGTAAGTGAAACGCTGCTTCACCTGAAAGGAATGTTTGGGCCTTGGGCAGTGACGTGGGAGGAGCTAAAAGGGCAGGTGTTGCACCTTCGGCAGTTACATGGGAAGGGGATGAGAGGCTGAGGATCACAGAGGGAATGGACTCTATGGACTGCTGACAAGGGGTTTAATGAGGAGAAGATGTATTTCGTGGTGACATCATGGTGGATTTGGCAGAAATGGCGGAGGACAATCCTTTGAATGCGGAGTCTGGTAGGACGAAAAAGGAGGACCACGGGGAGCTCAGCTTGGTTCTGGTAGAGAGGAGAAAGGATAAGGGCAGAGGTGCCGGAGGAATGGGTCAAACGTGATTGAGAGCCCTGTCAATCACAATGGGTGAAAACTTTGGTTATGGGAAAAGGCAGGCATGTCAGAAACACAGGGATAGATTCTCTGATTTTCAGGTTATGTCCTGACGCCAGCGTGGGAACGGTGGCATTTTACGAACGAACAATTGGTGCAAAATGGCCACCGATCCTCCGTTTGGTGGTGGGGGCTAGCAGACAGGCAGCATAGAGCACTTGGCTCTAGCTGCCGATTCGACCGGAGAATTGCTGGGACTGTGGACGCGCTCGGTGGCGTGCAACATGGCGATGGCCCCTCGCAGACCCAGCCTACCAAATAGTTCTCCCCTTTGGCCCGGCTTGCAACCCCTGGACTGCCCCCCAACAGTTTCCCCCAGCCCTTGCCAAAGTCCCCCTTGCCTGGGGATCGGCTCTCCCCCGACTGTCTGCACCCGCCACGCCGAGTTCCCGGCAAAAAATAGCACACGCGACCGACGCTGTCGGGAACTCGGCCAGTCAGAGGCGGCGCATCAGGGGGTAACGTCCTGAGGCTGCCGATACGGTGTGCTGCTTCGGAGGGGGCGGAGCATCGCAAAAGCGGTGCCGCCCCCGATTTCATTGCAAACAGGGATTCTCCGGCTGATCACCGAACGCGATTTCGATGTCAGAGACCGGCGAATCCCACTCAAAGTGGGATAATTGGAACAGATGCGACAGAGGTGAAGAAACTCGGAGAATGGGCTGGAGTCCTTACATGGAGTGGGGTGTGAGGAGGTGTTTCGAGGTAGTTGTGGAGTTGGTGGGCTTGTAATGAATATTGGTGATCGTGATATGACCAGAAATGGGGACAGAGATCAGGGAAGGGAAGTGTTGTAGATGGACCATGTGAAGGTGAGAGAGGGGAGGAGAGTGAAAGCAAAATTGATAATTTTTCTAGGTCCAGGTGAGAGCATGACACTAATACAGTTATCAATGTAACCAAAAAAAAGAATGGGGTGGGTCTGAGTAGAACAGGAACAAGGAATGATCCATATCCCTTACAAAAATAAAGGAATAACTGGGCTCACTTGGTACCCATGGCCACACCTGTTATTTGCTGGAGTCACTGGAATGGCAAAGCTGGCAGTATGCTAGAGCAGGGTGACTACATTAATTTACAACATTCCTTCATCTCAGTAAAGGTGCAGCAAGCTACATAACCGCAAACTATTCTTTCAAGACTTATCCCTGAGAATGTGCAATTCTCATCCTAACTCTTTCTTCTTTCTTTGCAGAAAAGAAATCCCTGCTCACGAACTGTGCATTCTCAGTATTTAACTGACATAGGAGTTGTCTGACTCATAGCTGATCCCTTCTGTCTTTAGCTGCAAGGCGTTGCAGTGGTACTGCTTTGTCTGTTCCATGGTACTCTTCTGTTTGTCTTGTTCGATGAGGCTTGTTCCTCTTACTCTCCAAACATTTTAGAAGTCAATGTTGTAAAGAACGCAGCAGACCACGGGCTGGATTCTCCAGTATTGAGACTATGTCCCCCACCTCGGCGTCAAAACCTGCAAAGACGTGAACTGAATTCATAGTCCTGCAGGGGGCTAGCAGGGACTCGGAGTGAATCTCGCAGCTTTTGCTGCAGATACGGGCCCCCGCACTTCCAGGTCAGAGGCTGCGTATGCGCACGGCGGTGGCCTCCAGCAGCCGTGCCCTGCTCCATGGCGGACTCAGACCGCGGAGGTCGACCCACAAAGGAGATCCCCCGATTGGCCGTGTGCCTGACTCTCATACCCCACACATTAATTCCCTGGCCGCCTATAAGCCCCCCCTGGTCTCCGAACCGCCCACCCCCTACCAGGGCAGCTGCAGACTGAAGCCACAGCCGGCACACGAACATCCGAACCAGAAATAGCAGGTTAATTCCACGCCGTCGGGAACTCAGGCAGTCGAGGGCGGAGGATTGCTGAGTGGACCTCTGGCAATGGCCCCCCGGCGGCGCGGTGTACTCCCCGGTGACGCCGATTTTGGATGCCTGGAGAATGGCCGAACCAGCGCCGGGCATTACAGCGCCAAACTGGATTCTCCACCCCTGCGCCAGCCGCGATTTCGGCGTCGGGGTGTGGAAAATCCAGCCCAACAACTGTGCAGGAAACTCTTCATGTGGCAGATTATAGGTGCTGCCCCCCCCCCCCCCCCCCCCCCCCCCCCCCCCGGTACCTGCCAAGCCATCTGAACTTTATCTTCAGCACCTCCTGATTGTGCTCAATTTTGATTCTGGTTGCCCAGAATGGCTTCTTTTCTATTGGTGTTATGAGAGAAGGGTGGGGTCATAAGCCCTGTCGGTAGCTGGAATCTGACCAAGCTCCTGGAAGGGTTAAATAACATGAGTATGGTAGAATATCTCCATTTAAATTTGTCATGAAAGTGTGTGGGTATTTTACATAAACTTGCATAAGCCAGACAATGCGATAATGCTTGAGTTCTTTCCCGCAGACTGTGATTTGTTGTGAGCAGCTGAAAAGAGTCAGTGGTGAAAGCTGGAATGTAGTCGATGGATAGGATAAAGTAGCACTGTCAGTTTCTAGAGTTATTCAGCTGGCTATCATTCTATCAATAATCAGAAACATTGCACACAAGTGGTTTGGGTTTGGAAGTGTGGTAGAGGTTGATTCAATCAAGGCATTCAAGCGATCATTAGATGATTACTTGAATAGAAACAATGTTCAGGAGAGTGGGTAAATGGCAGGGAACTGAGCCATAATGCTTGTTTGGAGACACGATGAGCCAAATGGCCTCTTTCTGCACCGTAACAATTCTGCAATTCATTGACTTTTCACGGTAGGTCAAAAAGCATTCGGGACTTATCAACGCCAGCAACCTCGCTGGGATGAGTTAACTCAACACAGACCATTGACCTGAAAGGAGATAGGAGATTTGGAATGGTGACAAGGTTTCCTCTCCTCCTCTGACACTATTATTTGCTCTACCTAATTTGTGTTTCAAATTACACAGTGCTACTTTATCCCCGAAGCCTTCCCCAACATTCATCCCTTTCATGCTTTCCATCACCTCTCTCAACTCTAAGGGCTCCTCCAGCGTCTGCCTCCTCTCCTCATCCAGCCATGGGAATTTCAGCCCGCCCAAAAGCTGCCCCGTGTCCCCTTCCTCACCCCCAGCTTGGCCCTGTAAAATTTCTCATAGTGCTCCCTGAACACCTCATTTATCTTCCCTGGCTCCGACATCAACTCACCCTTCCCTGTCTGCACTCAAGATTCCTCTAGGTGCGGCCTGCCTCTGTAGCTGATGGACTCGCATGCGGCTCACCTTCTCTCCATATTTGTCCTGCACCCACCTCGCCCTCTGTAGCTGCCCAACAGTTTTTCTCGTCATCAGCCTCTCAAACTGCCCTGTAACTGCTTTCTCTTCACCAATCCCTCCTTGGTGGGGACCCTCAAATATTCCCTGTTCACCTGGACTAGCTCATCCAATAACCATCCATACCTCTCCCTGTATGTGCATCTTGAAAGAGATAATCTCCCCCCAAGCCACCGTCTTCAATGCCTCGCAGAATATGGCCGCCGACACCTCCCCATTTTGGTTCAGCCCCACATCGTCCTCAGTCACCGACTGCACCTTGTCCACTAAAAGCCTTGAGTCTAACCTCCATCCTGGCCTCTGTTCCTGCCTCGAGCTAAGTCTAATCTCCAGCCAATGCGGTGTATGATCAGAAATCACGGTTCCCACATATTCTGCCCCCTACACCCCCACCAACACCTCTCAGCTCACCACATAAAAAATCACACAAAAAGGGAGTATACCTTGGACATGTGCGAGAAGAAGGAATACCCCCTCTCCCCCGGGTTCTGAAACCTCCATGGGTCAACCATTCCCATCCTTTCCATAAATACTCCCAGCTCACCCTCAACCTTCCCATTGACTTGGGGCTCAACCTATCCACCCTCGGCTCCTGTACGCAATTAAAATTCCCTCTCCTGATCAAATGATCTGTGACCAGGTAAAGGAGGATATTCTGCCGCTGGCTAGACAAAAAGGTACCCTGCTCTACAAAGGTAACAGAATCTGGATTTTTCTGGCCCCTGAATCATGGCCCCGGTTGACTGTCTGGTCTGTTTGATTGGCTGTAACGACTCGGCATTCCATCTGATTTCAGCTGTGGGAAGCTTTTTTCCCTCTTTTCGAGTATTTTGTTTTCTTTTCTACAGCTGCCCACGGCGTATTATTAATGTTGAACACTTGATGATAATACAATATTAACGGTGACCACGAAGGCTCAAGGTCTCTGATTCCAGAGTTCTGCAGGAGATTGTGGCGGTATTGGTGGTGATATTTCAGGAATCACTGAAGTCAGAGGACTGGAAAATTGCAAGAGTATTTTTCAATATATGAAAGATAAGAGAGAGGCAAGAATGGATACTGGGCCACTGGAAAATGAGGCTGGAGAAGTAGTAATAGGGAACAAAGAAATGGCTGAGGGACTGAATAGGTACTCTGCATCAGTCTTCACAGTGGAAGACACCAGTGGCATACCAGAACATCAAGAGAGTCAGGGGCAGAGGTGAGTGAAGTGGCCATCACTAAGGAGAAGGTGCTGGGGAAACTAAAAGGTCTGAAGGTGGATAAATCACCTGAACCGGATAAACTACACCCCAGGGTTCTGAAGGAGATAGCTGAGAAGATTGTGGAGGTATTGGTTGTGGCCTTGCAAGAATCACTAGAGGCAAGGAGGGTCCCAGAGAATTGGAAAATGGCTAATGTAACACTCCTGTACAAGAAGGGTGGGAGGCAGAAGACAGAAAATGATAGGCCGGTTAGCCGGTTGTGGGTAAGATTTTAGAGTCTAATATTAAGGATGAGATTGTAGAGCCACCGCCCGAGATGCCATCTGGCCCAGTCAACCCATCAGCTGTATGGATACGCACCTGCACAAAGACTGCCATCTTGTCGGTTGGGATGAGTGTGTGTGGGGGATTGTAATGTGTACGTGCGGCTGCAGCTTGTCAGCCTCCCGAGTGTCAATCACTGACTTGGCAAATTCTGCACCGTTTTTCATTGGAATCGTGTGTTCATTATGTTCCACATGGAGCCGGTGCTAGACCCTCCACAGTTGCTGAATAGGTCCAGGTTCGGCTTCAGTTTTGCTGTCGTGAAAGTCCATGAATTCTGCATCGGCATCAACGGAGAATCCTGCCCATTTTTTCTAAGTGCCTAAAGATTGCAATCTGGCTCGCGCCACCAGGGCCAACTGGTTTTCACACTGGAAATTGCACTTTGTCAGTTTTGGGGAAAGTTCCGCCCATTGCTTTTCTTCGAGAGACATATTTGCACACTTGAGATCATTTTAGACTCAGAAAGGTGTGGGTGGGGCAGGTCTTTCATTCTAAATTTCACTCTAAATCATGAAGTTTGATTCATAAAAATATTCCTATCATATAGCAGCTCATAATTGGGATAAGGACAGCACGGTAGCATTGTGGATAGCACAATCGCTTCACAGCTCCAGGGTCCCAGGTTCGATTCCGGCTTGGGTCACTGTCTGTGCGGAGTCTGCACATCCTCCCCGTGTGTGCGTGGGTCTCCTACGGGTGCTCCGGTTTCCTCCCACAATCCAAAGATGTGCAGGTTAGGTGGATTGGCCATGATTAATTGCCCTTAGTGTCCAAAATTGCCCTTAGTGTTGGGTGGGGTGACTGGGTTATGGGGATAATGTGGTGGTGTGGGCTTGGGTAGGGTGCTCTTTCCAAGAGCCGGTGCAGACTCGATGGGCCGAATGGCCTCCTTCTGCACTGTAAATTCTATGTTCTATAATGGCCACTCTGTGGTTGTATGACCCAGAATCCTGCCTGCTAAGATCGCCCATCGAGGTGCTTGTCTCTGGGATGGTGGATGGTGCATGTGGTTGTATCTGATAGTTTATTTAGTAAACAAGTCATTCTGGCCAATCTGCATGTACCTCATTGGGATAATGCTCAGTTTTCTTTACCAATTGTCCTCCTCTTTGCCTAACTTGCATAATCATTATCTGGTTCTGAGTGGGGGTTACAATAGTGCTTTCAACCCTTCTCTTGGCGGCTCGATAACTGATTCACATTCTGTCGTTCGATCAGCCTTTATATTAATTCCTTTCTACCACTTTATGCTCCTTGAGGTTTTCTTTTTCCGACTGCAAGAATTTTTTCTTTTTTTCCCCTCCAGTTCATCATTCTTATTCAAGAATGGATTTTTTTTCTTTTGGATAGTAATCCTCTTTCGCTTTTAGGCTCCTGTAAATATCGCAGCCCTGTCATATCGATGAAACAATACTTTCCTGAAAATGAGCCTTCTCAACAGACTTGTCATTGGATCCTGTTTTTCTCTCTAATGAAGAATATTTTATACTTATCTCCTTCCAAACCAATTTGTTCTTAGGCAGCAATACTACATCTGATGTAACTGCATCCACTGTTTGGGAAGCATGTAACGCTCTGTGATCAGATCATTTCTTTCACTGCAAGGATCAATGAACAGCCCTGAAATTACCTGTCTGAGTTAGTTGACCCAGTTCTCCAAATTGACCAGCAGTGCACACCTGCTCCAAATACTGGGTCAGGATTCTATGTTTGAGAGACTAAGGGGGCGATTCTCCTTTGCCGTGCCGTCCGGGAGAATCGATGTTAACGCCATTTTTCCGTGCGATGCCAGTCCGATGCTGTCCCGCCATTCTCCCAACCGGCGGGAACGGCTTCATTGGGGTCGGCGCCGCGCACGCCGGAGAATCCGCCGAGAGGGCAATCAAGGCATTTCACACAGGCCCCAGCTATTCTCCGGCCCGGATGGGCCGAAGTCCCGATGGCATGACCTCAGGGAGGGAGGGGGGAAGGGAGGGAGTGAGGAAGGGGGAAGTGGGGAAGGGAGGGAAGGAGGGGGGGGGGGAGGGGGGGAGGGGGGAGTGGGGAGTGGGGAAGGGGGGAGTGTGGAAGGGGGAGTGGGGAAGGGAGGGAGTGGGGGAGGGGGGAGTGTGGAAGGTAGTGGGGAAGGGAGGGAGGGGGGAGTGGGGAAGGGAGGGAGGGAAGGGGGAGTGTGGAAGGGAGGGAGGGGGGAGTGGGGAAGGGAGGGAGGGAAGGGGGAGTGTGGCAGGGAGGGAGGGAGGGGGAGTGGGGAAGGGTGGAGGTAGTGGGGAAGGGAGGGAGGGGGGAGTGGGGAAGGGAGGGAGGGAAGGGGGAGTGTGGAAGGGAGGGAGGGAGGGGGAGTGGGGAAGGGTGGAGGTAGTGGGGAAGGGAGGGAGGGAGGGGGGGAAGGCGGGGAGTGGGGAATAGGGAAGGGAGGGAGTGGGGAAGGGGGAGTGGGGAAGGGAGGGAGGGGGTGGGGAAGGGGGGAGTGGGGAAGGGGGGAGTGAGGAGGGGGGAGTGGGGAAGGGTGGAGGTAGTGGGGAAGGAAGAGAGGGGGGAGTGGGGAAGGGAGGGAGGGAGGGGGGAGTGGGGAGTGGGGAAGGGGGGAGTGTGGAAGGGGGAGTGGGGAAGGGAGGAGGTAGTGGGGAAGGGAGGGAGGGGGGAGTGGGGAAGAGAGGGGGGAGTGGGGAAGGGAGGGAGGGAGGGGGGAGTGGGGAGTGGGGAAGGGGGTAGTGTGGAAGGGGGAGTGGGGAAGGGAGGAAGTGGGGGAGGGAGGCAGGGAGGGGGTGGGGAAGGGAGGAGGTAGTGGGGAAGGGAGGGAGGGGGAGTGGGGAAGGGAGGGGGAGTGGGGAAGTAAGGGAGGGAGGGAGAAAGGCGGGGAGTGGGGAATGGGGAAGGGAGGAGGTAGTGGGGAAGGGAGGGAGGGGGAGTGGGGGAGGGAGGGAAGGGGGAGGGGGAAGGGTGTGTGGGGAGAGTGGGGAAGGGAGGGAGGGAGGGAGGGGGTGGGGAAGGGGGGAGTGGGGAGGGGGGTGGGGAAGGGGGGAAGGGAGGGAGTGGGGCAGGGGGGAGTGTGGAAGGGAGGGAGGGAAGGGGGTGTGGAAGGGAGGGGGAGTGGGGAAGGGAGGGGGGAGTGGGGAAGGGAGGGAGGGAGGGGGGAGTGGAGAAGGGTGGAAGGGGGGAATGGGGGGAGTTGGGAGGGAAGGGGTGGGGAAGGGAAGAGGGGAGAGTGGAGAAGGGGGGAGGGCAAAGGAAGAGGGGGTAGGAAGGGATGGAGGGGGAGTGCGGAGGGGAGGGAGAGGGGTGTGGGGCTGGGAAGGAGGGGGGAGGGGGGAAGGGTGTGTGGGTAGAGTGGGGAAGGGGGGAAGGAAGGGAGGGGGGGAAGAAAGGGAGTGAGGGGGAAGGAAGGGAGGGAGGGGGAGTGCGGAGGGGGTGTGGGGCTGGGAGGGAGTGGGGAGTGTGGGGGAGGGATGGGGGAGTGGGGAAGGGAGGAAAGGGGAGTGGGGAAGAGAGGAAAGGGGGGAAGTGGGGCAGGGAGGAAGGGGGGAGTGTGGAGGGGGGAGTGGGGAAGGGAGGGAGGGAGGGGGAGTGCGGAGGGGGTGTGGGGCTGGGAGGGAGTGGGGAGTGTGGGGGGAGGGATGGGGGAGTGGGGAAGAGAGGAAAGGGGGGAAGTGGGGCAGGGAGGAAGGGGGAGTGTGGAGGGGGGAGTGGGGAAGGGAGGGAGGGAAGGGGGAGTGTGGAAGGGAAGGAGTGGGTGGGCGGTTTGGGACGGACGACGACAGGGCTAAGGAGGATGGGTTGTGTGAGGGAGTACACGGAAGTGGGAAATGGGGTAGGAGGAGGGGGCGGTGTTGTGGTCTTGAGAAGGAATGGAGGAGGGAGCGATGCAAATGATCCTACCATCCTGCAGGGTTGTGTGGGGGGGTGCCAAGCAACGGTTGGCCGCGGGACGGAGACCCCCAGATGGAGTGCCATGGCAGGAGGGTGGCGAAGACATTGTGCCAAACCGGCGTCATGATGAAGGGGTCTGTCTGCTGGCCCTGCGATGCAAAGGGAGGGTTGAGTGGTGCGGGAAACGGATACCGTGGCGGGTGGGACGGTGCGTGTCTGATTGAACAGTGTCCAGGCTGCCTGGGCACTCATTCATCCAAAGGGCCCTGGCTGCCACGTGTCAAAGCGCCCTATTAACAAACATCCTTGCCTCTCCCATACCAACCCCCCCCCCCGTCGATGGTCGCCTCCATGGCGGCAGCGGCAGCCATCCAGATGTCCAACCGTCGCGTGCGAGGAGGGTGGCTCATGGAGGGTGCTGCAGAGGGAGTGCCAGCGGAGGGCCCCATGCCAGGCGCTGCTGCTGCAGCCACCATGCCCGACCAGTTCACGAGGAGGCGGAGAGTGCGGACCACCCAACATCACCTGCAGGGAACAGGGCGACGACACACATCCTGAAGGGTTAACTGGGGATGAGCACGATCAGGTGGTTGTGCCAAGGCGGTGGAGGCGTGCCATGCGTGACTGAGTGTACCGGGACCGTTCGAGGACAAGACGGAGGCGGCATGAAGGAGGAGACTCCGGATCATGTCAACATATATGCAACCTGCTGGTGCACCTGGAGCCACGTGGAACAGGGGGAGGACATGCCCTCCCAGTGAGGGTGAAGGTAACTGTTGCCCTGAATTGTTTTGCGACCGGCTCCTTCCAGTCACCGAGCGGGGACGTGTGCGGGATCAGTCAGGCCTTGGTGCACCGGTGCATCCGGGCAGTAACCGATGGCCTCTATGCAGTCGCGGGACGCTTCATCAAGTTCCCGGAGGACCATGGTGCCAGGCTGCCAGGGCATTGCAATTCGTCGAGGTGGCCGGCATACCGATGGTACAGGGCATCGTGGATGGTGTTCATGTCAACCTGGGTGCACCACCGCGGGTCAGGGACGTCTTCATGAACAGGAAGGGGGCATACTCGATCAACGTACCGGTAGTGTGCGACCAGGGTATGAGGATTATGCACGTGAGCGCCCAGTATCCGGGAAGCGTGCATGACGCCTTTATATTGGCACAGTTGTTCATCACCGCAATTATTGAGGGTCACCCACCCCGGATGAGGGGCTGGTTGCTGGGCAACAGGGGTTATCCGTTGCGGCAGTGGCTGATGATGCCCATACGGAGGCCACAGACCAATGCGGAGCGCTGGTACAATGAGGCCCATGCAGCAAGCAGGGGTGTTGTTGAGAGGTGCGTCGGCCTCCTCAAAATGAGGTTCAAGTGCCTGGACCGATCAGGGGGCGCCCTGCAATACGACCCTCACAGGGTCGGACGGATCGTCGTCGCCTGCTGCGTGTTGCACAACATCGCCCTACAGAGGGGCGATGTGATGGAGGAGGAGGACGCACGTGAGGCCGAAGAGGCCGGCGACACTGATCAGGAGGAGGAGGAGGTGGGGGAAGAGAAGGGGAGGAGGGGTGAGGCACTCTCAATTATGACGCAAGAGCGAGGTCAGTAATCAAAGGCTTGAATATACAGAGAACAGGACAGCATTCGAGAGAAGTGTGCTCGCAACATGGAGCCTTATCCTACATACTGTTTCCTGTGGGCGTAGCCAGAGGCGGAGTCTCCCAGGGTTCCAAGCCTCTTAAAGGGGCAAGGTATTAAAGGTAAATACCGATCATCACATTCACCCCGTTTAAAAAAAAACACATAGTCCGTCGGGGGTGAAGTGTTTTAAATTATAAGTTCAGTCTTTGTGGTGGTCTGATAGTCTGTGCTGACTTTCGCTGCTCCGGTGGTGGCGCCGTGGATGCGGTCGGTTCCGATGGTGGTCTATCCGGGAGCACGGTTGACTGAGCCTTTGCCCGCCTTGGAGGTGGTGGGGGGGATCAGGGGTGATTAGGGTGGTCGGCACCGGTGCCGGCTGGGGGGCAGGGGGCGCTATGGGGGAGGCGCTGTCGGAGTCGGCGGTCGGTGCGGGGCGGGGAGCATCGGTAGAAGGGGGGGGGGTCGGTGGGGAAAACATCGGGGTCGGTGGGAGAGTCGGTGGGGTCGGTGGGAGAGCCAGCGGGTGCCAGGTCTCACAGGGAGACAGTATCCTGCCTGCCGTCGGGGTGCTCGACGTAGGCATATTGAGGGTTTGCGTGCAGCAGGTGGACCCTCTTGACTATTGGATCCGTTTCATTGCTCCTCATGTGCCTCCGGCGTAGGACTGGACCCGGAGTCGTCAGCCAGAGTGGAAGCGAGACCCCAGAGGTGGACTTCCTGGGGAAGACAAATAAACGATTGTGAGGGGTCTCGTTCGTGGCTGTACAGAGGAGCGACCTAATGGAGTGCAGGGCATCGGGTAGGACCTCCTGCCAGCGGGCGATAGGGAGACTCCTTGACCGTAGGGCTAGGAGGACAGCCTTCCAGACTGTCACGTTCTCCCTCTCCACTTGCCCGTTTCCCCGCGGGTTATAGCTCGTCGTCCTGCTCGAGGCGATGCCCTTGCTGAGCAGGTACCGACACAGCTCATCGCTCATGAACGATGTACCCCGGTCGCTGTGAATATAAGCGGGGAAACCAAACAGAGCGAAGATGCTGCACAGTGCCTTGATCACGGAGGCCGAGGTCGTATTGGGGCAGGGGACAGCAAAAGGGAAGCGGGAGAATTCGCCGATGATGGTGAGGAAATAGATGTTGCAGTTGGTGGATGGGAGGGGCCCTTTGAAGTCCACGCTTAGTCGCTCAAAGGGCCCAGAGGCCTTTATCAGGCGGGCCTTGTCTGGTCGATAGAATTGCGGTTTGCATTCCGCACAGATCTGGCATGCCTTAGTCATGGCCTTAACCTCCCCTGTGGAGTAGGGCAGGTTGCGGGACTTGATGAAGTGGGCAAGCCGGGTGACCCCCGGGTGGCAGAGGTCATCGTGGATGGATCTCAGGCAGTCCAATTGCGCGTTGGCGCACGTGCCGCGAGACAGGGCATCTGGGGACTCGTTGAACTTCCCCGGGCGATATTTAATATTGTACGTATAGGTGGAGAGCTCTATCCTCCACCTCAGAATTATGTCGTTCTTTATTTTGCCCCGTTGTGCGTTATCGAACATAAAGGCGACCGACCGTTGGTCGGTGATGAGGGTGAACCTCCTACCGGCTAGGTAGTGTCTCCAGTGTCGCACGGCCTCCACAATGGCTTGTGCCTCCTTCTCGACTGCAGAGTGCCGAATTTCAGAGGCGTTGAGGGTTCGGGAGAAGAACGCTACTGGTCTGCCCGCTTGGTTGAGGGTAGCAGCCAGAGCGACGTCTGATGCATCGCTTTCTATTTGGAAGGGAATGGCTTTGTCCACCGCGTGCATGGCGGCCTTGATGATGCCGGCCTTGATACGGTTGAAAGCTGACTGGGCCTCATCCGTCAGGGGAAAAACCGTGGTCTTAATGAGTGGTCGGGCTTTGTCCGCATATCTGGGGACCCACTGGGCGTAATAGGAGAAAATCCCCAAGCACCGTTTGAGTGCCTTGAGGCTACGGGGGAGGGGGAGTTCCTTAAGGGGATGCATGCGGTCGGGGTTCCGGGCCTAGGACCCCGTTTTCCACGACGTAGCCGAGGATGGCTAGCTGAGTTGTATGGAACACTCATTTCTCTTTGTTGTACGTGAGGTTGAGGGCCTGGGCAGTCTGGAGGAACTTCCTCAGGTTTGCGTCGTGGTCCTGCTGGTCATGGCCGCAAATGGTGACGTTGTCCAAGTACGGGAAGGTAGCCCGTAAGCCGTACTGGTCCGCCATTTGATCCATCGCCCTCTGGAAAACGGAGACTCCGTTTGTAACACCAAAGGGGACCCTGAGGAAGTGAAACAGCCGACCGGCTGCTTCAAAAGCCGTGTAGGGACGGTCCTCTGAGCGGATAGGGAGTTGATGATAGGCTGATTTGAGGTCAACCGTGGAGAATACCCGATACTGGGCGATTTGAGTCACCATTTCTGCTATGCGGGGAAGTGGGTAAGCATCGAGTTGTGTAAAGCGGTTTATGGTCTGGCTATAATCCACTGCCATTCGTTGCTTTTCCCTGGAGCGGACTACCAATACTTGAGTCCTCCAAGGGCTGTTGCTGGCCTCTATGACCCCCTCTTTTAGTAGCCTCTGAACCTCTGACTTGATAAAAGTCATGTCTTCGGTACTGTACCGGCGACTCTTGGTGGCGATGGGCTTACAGTCAGGAGTGAGGTTCGCGAAGAGGGGGGTGGCGCAACTTTGAGTGTCGCCAGGCTGCATACTGTGAGTGGGGGCAGGGGTCCGCCGAACTTCAGTGTCAGGCTCCGGTGGCTGCACTGAAAGTCGAGGCCGAGCAGCAGGGGGGCGCAGAGTTGAGGAAAGATGTAAAGTTTAAAACGGGAGTATTTAGCGCCTTGAATTGCGACACAATACCCCGTGATTTGAACCAAATGGGACCCTGAGGCGAGGGCAATAGTTTGGGAGGCGGGGTGGGTGTGCAGGGAGCAGCGCCTTACCGTGTCTGGATGGATAAAGCTCTCCGTGTTCCCGGAGTCGAGTAGGCAGGGAGTGTCGTGGCCGTTGATTCGCACCCGCATGATTGAGTTTCGCAGGTGTTTCGGCCGCGATTGATCGAGTGTGATCGCTCCTAGTTGCGGGCCGTCAGAGTCGAACTCACAAAATGGCCGCCCGGAGTCACAAGATGGCCGCCGCCGCCGGTCGAACGTGTCGGGTTTCGAAGATGGCCACTGCCAAGATGGCCTCTCCCATGACTCGCACGAGGTCGATGACGCGTCGGAAGGGGGCATGCCCGGCCGCAGTGCGGCCGCATTGCGGGGTCTGTGAAACCGGGAGCTTGATTTCTGGGCCTGATGAGGCTTTTGTTTGTGGCCTTTGGGCCCAGCCACGCAGACTTTCGCGAAGTGCCCTTTCTTCCCGCAGTCGTTGCAGATCACGGATCGGGCCGGGCAACGCTGACGTGGGTGCTGGCCTTGCCCACAGAAATAGCATGGGGAACCCCCGGAGTGAGTGGATTGTCGCGTGGCACAGGCCTGTAGCATGGCCGAGTCTGGAGGGGATCGAGAGGGGTTCGCAAGGTCCGCGGAGTACGTACGGAGGTTACGGTGGGCCGTTTCGAGAGAAGAGGCGAGCGTTACCGTGCCCTGGAGATCCTTTGCCCCGTCTTCTAGGAGCTGCTGCCGGATGTACGAGGACCTGATACCAGACACAATGGCGTCGCGGATATGCAAGTTCCTGTGATCTTCTGCCGTCACTGCTTTGTGATCGCAGTTCCTCGCGAGCGCATTGAGTCTTTCCACGAACTCGTCCAGCGTTTCCCCGGAACGCTGGGTACAGGTTGAGAGCAAATGTCTGGCGTGTACCTCGTTAGTAGGTTTTATGAAGCGTTTCTTCAATATTTCGACCGCCGCATCATAGGTCGTAGCGTTCTCGATCACGTTGGAGAGTCGGTGGCTCACCCAGCCATGTAGTAAGCGCAGCTTGCGAGTGCTGTCTACATCAGTCGTTGAGGAGTCCAGATAGTCCTCGAAACACCGGAGCCAATGTTTTAAAATTTCCGGGGCTTCCGGCGACCGAGCGTCCAGGTTGAGCTTCTCCAGTTTTAGAGCGCTGTCCATCTTGATGTGTCTGTAGATTAAATTGAGGCACCCTCAATTATGAAGCAAGAGCGAGGTCAGTAATCAAAGGCTTTAATATACAGAGAACAGGACTGCATTCGAGAGAAGTGTGCTCGCAACATGGAGCCTTATCCTATATACTGTTTCCTGGGGGCGTAGCCAGAGGCGGAGTCCCCCGGGGTTCCAAGCCTCTTAAAGGGGCACGGTATTAAAGGTAAATACCGATCATCACATGGGGGTAGGGTGGGAGCACGGCAGGGCACAGACACCATCGGGGTGCGGGATACATCCAAGAGGCCGCACAACGGAATCGATTGGGACAGCAGGCACACGATGTGCTGATCGCTGCACGGTTTGTTCACTTGGGGGAGGGCATCATTATTCAGGGCACTGGCACTGTTGGCTGCACGCGCTGGCACCACCCAGCACCCCCCTCACCCACGTCCCGCACCAACACACAACCCTATCAGACATGGTACCACCATCACGCCGCACTACACCTGCATCACCTTGTCACTGTCGGTAGACTGCTACTTCCGTCAGCGGGTGTGAACACTGCCATGCTGGATGATGACAACCCGCTCTGCGATGAGCTGTGAGCTAGAGATCGCTACTGACCGTCTGACTCATGGCCATATCGGAACACCGCCACCTCGGTGTCCCCTCTATGAATCAGGGACACTCCAGCACATGTCCATGTGGGGCAGCGGGCGTCGTCACACGGAGGACAAGGCGTGTTTGGTGTTGGGGTGGGGTGCACTCCCAGCCTCACCCTTGTGATGATCCTCGGCCAGCACCGTCAGTGGGCACCCTCGTTCCTTTTGACCTTACGGGCCCTACCACTACATCTAGGTGTTCCCCAGACGGTACATCAGGGGTGGAGGCGGACTGCTGAGAATCCTGCCCTTCGACTTGGCTGCCCTTCGGCGCGCACTTCCTGGCACGGCCCGGCCTGGATGGGCCGCCTGCTTGGCGGGCGTGCTGGGTGGCGTGGTGCCACCCTCCTCTGCCCACTGCCTACCAGATGCACCAGGGACAGGACAGGGGGAGTGCGAGTGTTCCGGTTGCTCTCTTGCTGTGGGTACAGGGACAGGCATTGGGACCTCCTCCTCCCTCGGGGAGCCAGTTTATCCCCAGGCCTCTCTAAGGGACGGCGGTGCATGCGGAGGCACGCCCCGTTGCACCACCGACACCTGGCGTTGCGAGTCCTGGAGGCCCGCTGTGGAATCGACCAGCGTCTGAACGTTGCCGGCTATGGAGCTGAGGAAGTGCGACATCCCTGTCAGGGACAGCGCAACCTCCCGTTGGGTTTGGGCGCTCGCCGTCCATCACATGGACAAGGCCGCCGATGCTCTCAGTGATGGCCTGCTGAGACTGGGCCAGAGCCCGGAGCATGGCGGTAATGTCCATGTGGCTCTGGAGCATGGCTGCCTGTGAGAGGGCAGTCCTGTCATGGGCCATGGATGACGCCTGCGCACTAGGCCCCATGCCCTGAAGAACCTGATCTATGTGGGATGTCGACCTGGGTTGCAGCCAGGACCAGCAACACTCCCTGCTCGTGGACGCGGATGGACTCCTCCAGCTGCGTCTGCAGTTGCCGGAAGACAGCCGTCATCCCGTCGTCTGGTCCCTGGGGTGCCAATTGCACCAGGTCTGTGGGTGGGCCTGGAATGGCCACGAAAGCGGGAGCCTTCTGGGCAGCAGCTGAGTGCTGGGCCTGGCCTTCCCTCCGACCGTCCAGGCCCTCGGCTTCTCCTACCTCCTCCTGCTGTACCGGTTTGACTGTGTGGTGCGCACCAGAGGCCCCGCCACTAACCTGCCCAACCGAGGTGAGTGTATCTGCGATGTTGGGGGGTGTGGGTGACAGCAGTGCCGTGGCCGCCAGGTCCTCATCTGTCCCCAGCTCTGTCTCCTGTGTGGAACCGTGGCCCGGTGCATTTAGACCACGGCTGATGCGAGGTGCCGTGCCCCCTGTGCCTCAAATGCCACATCGTCCGCTGTACGTCACTGTCCGGACTCGCTGTCCCCTCCCCGTCTGTCATAGGAGTCATAATCATCCGTCCTGATGTCTCTGTCTGTCCTCTGTGCATCAGGCCTCGGAGCGCCGGCCTCAGAGGATGGCCATCCTGCCCATGGTCATTCCCGTCTGTCTGAATCGACACTGCAGCCGGAAAAGGTTGGTGCTGCACACGGTCTGGTGAACGGGCAGTCCCACGGCAGTGCTCGTGTCGCCCTGAATAACACATTAAGGCAGGTCTCGTTAGTCTTGCGTCGCCGTTTGTCAGGGGTTGAGGGGGTGCGTAGTGAGGGTGTGGACTGTGCGGTGCTGCAGTGTCAGGCGGTGGGGTAGTAAGGGTGTGGACTGTGGGGGTGGTGCAGTGTCAGGCGGTGGTTTGTGAGGGTGTGGACTGTGGGGTGGTGCAGTGTCAGGCGGTGGGGTGGGAGGGTGTGGAATGTGGGGTGGTGCAGTGTCAGGCGGTGGGGTGGGAGGGTGTGGAATGTGGGGTGGTGCAATGTCAGGCGGTGGGGTGTGAGGGTGTGGACTGTGGGGTGGTGCAGTGTCAGGCGGTGGTGTGTGAGGGTGTAGACTGGGGGGGTGGTGCAGTGTCAGGCGGTGGGGTGTGAGGGTGTGGAGTGTGGGGGTGGTGCAGTGTCAGGCGGTAGGGTGTGAGGGTGTGGACTGTGGGGTGGTGCAGTGTCAGGCGGTGGTGTGTGAGGGTGTAGACTGGGGGGGTGGTGCAGTGTCAGGCGGTGGTGTGTGAGGGTGTAGACTGGGGTGGTGGTGCAGTGTCAGGCGGTGGTTTGTGAGGGTGTGGACTGTGGGGTGGTGCAGTGTCAGGCGGTGGGGTGGGAGGGTGTGGAATGTGGGGTGGTGCAGTGTCAGGTGGTGGGGTGTGAGGGTGTGGACTGTGGGGTGGTGCAGTGTCAGGCGGTGGGGTGTGAGGGTGTGGACTGTGGGGTGGTGCAGTGTCAGCCGGTGGGGTAGTGAGGGTGTGGACTGTGAGGTGGTGCAGTGTCAGGCGGTGGGGTGGTGAGGGTGTGGACTGTGGGGTGGTGCAGTGTCAGGCGGTGGGGTAGTGAGGGTGCGGACTGTGGGGTAGTGCAGTGTCAGGCGGTGGGGTAGTAAGGGTATGGACTGTGGAGTGGTGCAGTGTCAGGCGGTGGGGTGTGGGCTGTGGGGTGGTGCAGTGTCAGGCGGTGGGGTGTGAGGGTGTGGACTGTGGGGTGGTGCAGTGTCAGGCGGTGGGGTAGTGAGGATGTGGACTGTGGGGTGGTGCAATGTCAGGCGGTGGGGTGTGAGGGTGTGGACTGTGGGGTGGTGCAGTGTCAGGTGGTGGGGTGTGAGGGTGTGGACTGTGGGGTGGTGCAGTGTCAGGCGGTGGGGTAGTGAGGGTGTGGACTGTGGGGTGGTGCAGTGTCAGGCGGTGGGGTGTGAGGGTGTGGACTGTGGGGTGGTGCAGTGTCAGGCGGTGGGGTGTGAGGGTGTGGACTGTGGGGTGGTGCAGTGTCAGGTGGTGGGGTGTGAGGGTGTGGACTGTGAGGGTGGTGCAGTGTCAGGCGGTGGGGTAGTGAAGGTGTGGACTGTGGGGTGGTGCACTGTCAGGCGTTGGGGCAGTGAGGGTGTGGACTGTGGGGGTGGTGCAGTGTCAGGCGGTGGGGTGTGAGGGTGTGGACTTTGGGGTGGTGCAGTGTCAGGCGGTGGGGTGTGAGGGTGTGGACTTTGGGGTGGTGCAGTGTCAGGCGGTGGGGTGTGAGGGTGTGGACTGTGAGGGTGGTGCAGTGTCAGGCGGTGGGGTAGTGAAGGTGTGGACTGTGAGGTGGTGCAGTGTCAGGCGGTGGGGCAGTGAGGGTGTGGACTGTGGGGGTGGTGCAGTGTCAGGCGGTGGGGTGTGAGGGTGGCTCCCCCGGCAAGGTCCAGTGCCCTGTGATCGTAGAGGGTCAGGGGGTGCCGCTGGGGAGATTCCGCTCCAGTTCTTGCACGCTCCCAGAAATTGTACGCTGTCTTGCCCTTGGGAGGGAGGGAGATGGAACACAGGGTTAGATGCACATTGGCAGGACGCACGTAAAAATGCAACAATATCACAAGGAGGGGACACTCCCACCCTGGGGGGATCCACATGTGTCCCGGGTGCCCCTCCCACAGTCCGCCCTCCCCCCTCAGTCCCCCCCCCCCCCCACAGGCCCCCCCCCCCCTCCAGCATGGTCAATCGCCACCTAAGTGCTGACGCTGAGACTGAATCTCAAGAGTTCTACGTTGACGAAAGCAGTGTCGATCCCTGATGCAACCATGAATTCACTCAAGACTCGAGTAGAAGTAACTTGTGGCTTTAATCGACTTACAACTGAGCCTGCCTGCGACCAGATGAACTGAGGGCAGGCTCGCAAGACCACAGCAGTTTATACTTCTGGTTGTGGGAGGAGCTATGGGCGGAGCCATGGACGGAGCCAAGGGTGGAGCCCTGCACATGCTCCTCGTCTCCCCCTGTGGGCAGAGCCGCGCAACGGCTCACAGATGGAGCCCACAGGGACACAGTGATACACAGTGTGAATTATACATTCACCACATTCACCCCCTGTTAAAAAATCAAGTCCGGCGGGCGTGACGGGTCTATAAGTTGAGTCAGTCCGGTGCTCGAATCGTTAGGTGGGATCGGCGGAGCACCGGGGTTGCAGCCGCTTCGGATGGCTGTGTGCCGATGTCCGGTGTGAATCTGAGGGTGGACTCCGGGGGTGGTTCGTTCCTGAGCGGTATGACGGGTGAAAGGGGACGCAGGAAACCTGTAGGCGCGGGGGCACAGGGCATGAGGGGTCGGGTGGGGTGAGGTGTGAGGGGTACCTCGGCGGTAGTGGTGGTGGTGGATCCTGCAGGCGCCAGGTCCCAGAGGGAAACGGTGTCCTGCCGGCCGTCGGGGTGTTCGATAAATGGGTAGGGGGGGTTTGAATGTAGTAGTAGGACCCTCTCTACAAGCGGGTCCGTTTTATGTATCCGGACGTGCTTCCGGAGGAGAACAGGGCCCGGTGTCCTGAACCAAGATGGAAGCAAGGCTCCCGTGGTAGTGCCCCTAGGAAAAACAGACAATCGCTCGTGAGGAGTCTGATTAGTGGCCGTACACAGGAGGGACCTAATTGCATGGAGCACGTCGGGGAGGACCTCCTGCCAGTGGGATGTCGGGAGATTCCTGGACTGTAGGGTCAGTAGGACGGTCTTCCAGACTGTCGCGTTCTCCCTCTCCACCTGCCCGTTCCCCCTGGGGTTACACTGGTAGTCCTGCTTGAGGCGATGCCCTTGTCGAGCAGGTACTGACGCAGCTCGTCACTCATGAAGGACGAACCCTTGTCGCTGTGTACGTAGCTGGGGAAACCGAACAGGGTGAAGAAACTGTGCAGGGCTCTGATGACTGTATGGGAGGTCATATCAGGGCACGGGATGGCAAACGGGAAGCGAGAGAATTCGTCTATAATGTTAAGGAAGTACACATGATGGTTGGTCGAGGGAAGGGGCCCTTTGAAATCAATACTCAGTCGTTCAAAGGGCCGAGATGCCTTTACCAGGTGGGCCTTGACTGGTCTATAGAAGTGCGGTTTACACTCCGCGCAGGTCGGGCAATTCCTGGTGACAGCTTTTACCTCCTCAGTGGAAAAAGGCAGATTGCGGGCCTTGATGTAGTGGGCGAGCCGGGTGACCCCCGGGTGGCAGAGGTCATTGTGGATAGCCTGTAATCGGTCGTCTTGCGCGCTGGCGCATGTGCCACAGGACAGGGCATCTGGGGGCTCGTTGAGCTTCCCCGGACGGTATACGATATCATAATTATAGGTGGAGAGTTTGATCCTCCGCCTCAAGATTTTGTCATTTTTAATTTTTCCCCGTTGCGAGTTGTCGAACATAAAGGCAACCGGTTTCTGGTTGGTGATGAGGGTAAACCTCCTACCTATGAGTGCCATACGGCCTCTAGTGCCATACGGCTTCCACAATGGCTTGAGCTTATTTTTCGACTGAGGAGTGTCGAAGTTCCGAAGCGGAGAGGGTTCGGGAGAAGAAAGCTACTGGTCTCCCTGCCTGATTCAGAGTGGCGGCGAGAGTGACCTCTAGGCGTCGCTCTCCACCTGAAATGGGACGGATTCATCCACCGCCCGCGTGGCGGCTTTGGCGATGTCCTCCTTGATGCAGTTGAAGGCCTGGCGGGCCTTGGCTGATAGTGGAAAGAGTGTAGTCTTAAATAGTGGGCGGTCTTTGTCCGCATATTGGGGGACCCACTGGGCGTAACAGGAGAAAATTCCAAGGCACCTCTTGAGGGCCCTGGAACAGTGAGGGAGAGGGATTTGTAAGAGCATACTGTCCGGGTCGGGGCCCAGGACTCCGTTTTCCACGACATAGCCGAGGATGGCTAGTCTGGTTGTGCGGAAAATGCATTTCTCCTTATTGTATGTGAGATTGGGTTTTTGGGCAGTTTGGAGAAATCGGTGGAGGTTGGTGTCGTGGTCCTGCTGGTCATGGCCGCAGATGGTGACGTTATCCAAGTACGGAAACGTGGCCCGCAGCCCGTACTGGTCCACGATTAGGTCCATTGCTCATTGGAACACCGAGACCCTATTCGTGACGCCAAAGGGGACCTGGAGGAAATGGAAGAGGCGGCCGTCTGCCTCGAACGCCGTGTAGTGGCGGTCCTCCGGGCAGATTGGGAGCTGGTGGTATGCAGACTTCAGATCCACCGTGGAGAAGATGTGGTACAGGGCGATATGGTTGACAATGTCTGCAATTCGGGGGAGGGGGTATGCATCGAGGTGCGTGAACCGTTAATGTTCTGGCTGTAATCAACCACCATCCGGAACTTTACCCCGGTCTTAACGACCACCGCCTGAGCTCTCCAGGGGCTATTACTGGCCTCTATGACTCCCTCACGTAGGTGCCACTGGACTTCGGCTCTGATAAATACCCTGTCTTGCAGGCTATACTGCCTGCTGCGAGTGGCCACGGGTTTGCAGTTAGCGGTGAGGTTAGCGAAGAGTGGAGGGGGGTCGATTTTTAGAGTTGCTAAACTGCAGATAGTGAGAGGGGGCAGGATTCCTCCGAAGCTGAGTGTTAGGCTCCTGAGGTTACACTGAAAATTGAGCCCGAGTAGGAGAGGGGCGCAGAGGTCTGGGAGGACATACAAGGAAGTTGGAGTAGTTGGCGCCCTGTATCAATAGTGTCGCAACCGTGCGCCCTTGTATCTGGACCGAGTGCGACCCCGAGGCGAGGGAGATAGTTTGCCGTGCTGGGAATATCGGGAGCGAACAGCGTCCTTCCAGGTCTGGATGAACAAAGCTCTCGGTGCTCCCGGAGCCGAAGAGGCACGGTGTCTTGTATCCGTTGACTTGAACGGACATCATGGAACTTCTGAGGTGCTTTGGCCGCGACTGGTCCAAAGTGACTGCGTTGAGTTGCGGGTAGTCGGTGGCTTGATCAGCGGTGCTAGAGCGGCCCCGTGATGACTGTCTGCGGAGATCGTAGTTGTCGATTTGCGTTTCGGGTGATGGCCAAGATGGCGGCCCCCGTTGATCACACGTGGCGGGCGGCGAGGAAGATGGCGTCCAAGATGGCCGCCCCCATTGATCACACATATAAGTGCCCCACATGCACTCATTCCAGCCAAAATGATGCCACCCAGAAGGACGGCCCGAGATTCGCAGATACGGAGTTGGAGAAGTGGGAAGAAGGCTGCCACCCACAGATGTAAACCAGGTCTGGGTGCAGGTGACAGAGGCTTTGAGCGCCGTGGGGTCCAGTGCCAGGACTGGACAAGAGCGCAGGAAGAAGCTGCAAGACCTTCCTCATGGCCAATCCACCGAATCTACATATCTTTGGACTGTGGGAGGAAGCCAGAGCACCCAGGGGAAACCTACGCAGACACGGGGAGACAGTGCAAACTTCATACAGACGGTCACCCAGAATAACAATAGATTGTAACATTTGAAGATTTAAAAGTTCTGTCCCTCAAACAGTTAAAAGAGTTGGCGAGGCATTTAGAATTTCAGCTGAAAGCCGGAGAACTCGAAATGTGAAAAGGGGTGGTCAATCGCCTGCAGGTGGAACTTGAGATCGTTGAAATGAATTATATGGCAGTAGAGAGAGTAAAACTGGAGAAGAGGAAATTAGAGTTTCAGGAGAGATAAAGGGAGAGAGAAAGAGGAAAGGGAGATTCAGGAAAGAGCAGGAAGGGCAGAGAGAATTTCAGGAGAGCGAAAAGAAAAGAGAGAAAGTGGAAAGACAAAGGGAGAGAGACAAAGAGGAAAGGGAGTTTCAACTAAAACAGCTCGAACAAAGGAGCAGGAATCCTGCTGTGCCCTTTGAAGACCCCCCCCTCCCATTCAGACATAAGGGTTGATGCAACCCGGTTCACGCATTTCATCCCTAATTTTGAATTTTTGATGAAGCAGAGGTGGAAGCCTTTACCTCTTTCGAACAGTTAGCGCAGCAGTTAGAATGGCCAGTTCAGCAATTATCCTTTCGGAGATAGCTCACGAGGTTTATTCGCTCTTGCCTGAGCAAACGTCACTGACTAAGAGGCATTCTTCATTGCTGTGTATTAGACATGGTCTGCTTCACTTTAATGTTCTTCATCGGCTCCATCTCTCTAGAGCGAGACTTGCTAGGATGTAGTCTGGGCTGGATCCTGTCTGTGCGAGATGTATTCTGGCTCCTGCAACACAGTTTCCTATGCTTTGGTCATCTCTGAGGCTGGCTACTTTCTGGTTCACTTTGTTCTCAACTTTCTATACATGTGTGACAAATCTGTTAATACTAACTCTACGACTGGTATTTTTGGGGTATTCCCTGAGGAGATGGCTGTAGATCGTCACCAGTCAGATGCCTTGGCTGGATTCTCCATTACACCGGCAGTGCACCCATGCCTGTGGATCTCCTCGGCGATGTGGGACTGCTCATAATGGGAAAGCCCATTGTCCAGCTGGAGGGACGGAGAATCCTGTTGACGGCGGGGGCGTGCCGCACCAGATAATAGGTGCAGCGGGACGGAGAATCCGCTTTCGCCTCATTGCTTGCACGATGACTTATCTTATCCAACTGCAAGTTTGCTGCTGCATCCTCCCACTTACAATGGGTCAAGGAGATGATGCTGTTTCTTAAACTTGAAAAGATTAAGCATACGCTACACGGATCAATTTTAAAAATTGATTCTGTCTGGAAACCTTTTATTCTTTATTTTTTCTCTATGAGTCCTGTCTATTCCTTGTTTTGTTATGCTCGTGACATAGCATAAGCTGCTTCCTTGATATGCACTCTGACAAAGGAAGGTTCAGACTTGGAGATAGCTTTAACACATTTATTAAACTGTTAACGATTCTCCTACTTGGATTCGACTCTCCTGTTAATCCTGCGATAGCTACTCAGACTGATGAACCAGTCTGCTACAATCCACGTGGTGGGCGTGGTGTGTTTCAAATCAACCCTGTGTACTCACTGAGTGTCTCCACTGGAAAGAGGAAGATCATGTGTGCTGTGTCCTTTTATATGGGTTGGTGTAATGCCCTCCTGTGGTTGTGTCACATATGTGTGTGTCGTGAATGCCCATTGGTCATGTCCTATCTTTCTGGCCTATTGGTTGAATGTCCGTGTGTCATGTCTCTGGTACTCCCTCTAGTGTCTATCTAGTCTACGTGTATTTACATTAATCCCTTGTGTATTTACAGTGATGCATATCACCACATCCCCCTTTTTTCGTGTTACATATTTTCTGTACAGTGTTAAAGAAAATTGAACAAACTAGGTAGATAAGTGATGTTATGTACAAGTTATGATAACAGTGATCATTAAACAATAAGTCCAAATCATACGCATGAGTCCAAAATTCATTAATTATTATGGTCGAGTGTCTTTCTTGTTTGGTTGGTGAGGTGGTGATGTTGACAGTGGCATTGCTTTGTAAACACCATCAGTGTCCCTGTGCGTAAGGAACCAAGAAGTGTCAAATCACTTTGTTGTTTGATTTGGAGTCTTTTTTTCTTCCGATGCTTGTGGTAACGATATATGCAATCTGTGTCATCCTGCCATGGTATGTCATTGTACTGAGCTGAGCAGTAACAGTGTCCCTCATTTGCAGAGTTGTACCATGTCGTACCAGTCGTAGTTCCAGTGGCGTTGTGTTTGTCGTGCTTGTTGTCGGTGTTGTTGCCTTTGGTACGCTTCTGGATGTTGTCCTTGATGTTGTTGTATTTGCTGCGCTCAAGGACCACACTCTGTGGATAATACAGTCCTCCACACAGTTACTCGTGTCAGTGTGCATTGTGGCATCTGCTGTTTCCTTGAGCGTGCCGTCACTGAGTTTGCGGCGCTCCCCGTCTGGAGTCATGTCCGGCTTACTTGAATCAGCTTTGGCTTGTCGATGCTCCCCGTCTGGAGTCATTTAAGTTTCACTTGAATCTTCTGAGGTTTCTTGATGCTCCACGTCCGGAGTCAAAACGTTCAGGAATGCATTTTGTTGTGGAGAGGCTCGAGCAAATGAGGTTTGAAGTAACGTGGTGTCACCAGAATCACCAGTAGTCTTACTGTGATTGTTGAGTGCCTCTGTATACACTAGCTGAGGTCTGTCACATTGCACATCTTGTATGGGAAGAGGGATGCCGTCATCACTTGTCGCACATATAGTGGGTAGAGCCTCAGTGTCTTCTCGTCATTCACTTGAGCTGGGTAGACTGTCAGAGTCTTCTTCTTGTTCACTGGAGCATGGCAGATTGTCATAGTCTTCCTGTTGTTCACTTGAGCGTGGAAGACTTGCATTGTCTGCTGCTGGTTGCTCAGAGGAGGTTGCTAGACCCTCATGGTCTTGCTCATGCAAGGACTGCGCTTTGGAGTCTTGCATTGCTTCCATCGTGGAGTCCGTCCACAAGCTCACTGTGGAGGCTTGTGTCACTCCCTCTGTGGAGTCTTGCAGCGTTCCCTGTGTGGAATCGTGCATTGGTCTCGCTGTCGAGACTTTCATCGCTTTCTGTATGGAGGCTGGAACCCTTCGTGGTGCGTGGACCACTCTCTGTGTGGAGTCGGGACCCTTTGGGGTGTGTGGACCACTCTCTGTGGGCTTGTACCGCTCTCTGTTTCTTGGCGTCAGGACGCAGCATAATCCTGCACTTGCGAGTTGGGATGTCATATATGCTGGGCTGAAGATTCCCCAATCTGAAGAACTCGTCGTCGGGGTCTTCAATGCACAACATGTCAAGTTGCAGTTCGGATTTGGTACTGGGGTAGCCACCTCCCAAGGTGAAATCTTCACCTGAGTTATTGTCTTCCAAGACCATATCATCACGTTCTGTGTCAGAGCTGACATTGGGCTTGCAATGTCCAAAGAAGAATTCAAGGTCTGAGTCATAGTCTTCAAGGACTATATCATCTCTTTGGGCAGTGCTAACTGCTTGTTGCAGGGTTCTGCGGTGGTTACTTTCAGCTACTGGTCGAATTTCAGGCATTGTGTCGTCGTTCCAGGTGAAAGAATCTAGTTTTGTGGCTTAAAAAATGTTTTTTGGGACATTTCCCCTTTAAGTGGCCGTGGTCCTGAGCCTCTGATGTCATGACACGTGTGACGTAGGTCGTAGGAAGTGATTGCGCATCCGCATGCGCATATCGTTGTGCCTTTACTTGGGGCCTTTTTCGCAATTACAGACTTTCCCGATCTGTGCGCTCTTCATGCAACTGCGCATGTGCAGCTCCTTTTCCAAGATGGCTGCAAATCAAAACTGTCGTTTGTTGCTGCAAGCCTACCTCGTGGTGAGCTTTGGCGTCTCTTTTACCTTTTCTTCTTGCATGTTCCTTGCAGAATTCTTGGAATTTGTCCAGGACTGCCTGGAAGTCGCTCTTGCTTTGCCCCTTTGAGTATTTGAAGGTCTGGAAGATTTCAATTGCTTCTGGACCCGCGATGGTAAGTAGAAGCTTTATTTTCTCTGCATCCGCCACGCCACCTAAGTCGGACGCTAGCAGGTAGATCTCGAATCTCTGTCTGAACGCATGCCAGTTTTCACTGAGATTACCTTGGTACCTGAGCTGCTGTGGAACCAGAATCTCAAACATCATCTTGCCTGGGTGCCGTTGCTGGTTGTCACTGTTTGCTGAGTTTTAACTATATGGATTTAAACAGGTCACTCCTGGGTACCATGTTTTGTTATGCTCTTGACATAGCATAAGCTGCTTCCTTGATGTGCACTCTGACAAAGGAAGGTTCAGACTTTGAGATAGCTTTAACACATTTATTAAACTGTTAACAATTCTCCTACTTGGATTCGACTCTCCTGTTAATCCCGCTATAGCTACTCAGACTGACGAACCAGTCTGCTACAATCCACGTGGTGGGCGTGATGTGTTTCAAATCAACCCTGTGTATTCACTGAGTGTCTCCACTGGAAAGAGCAGGATCATGTGTGCTGTGTCCTTTTATATGGGTTGGTGTAATGCCCTCCTGTCGTAGTGTCACCTTTGTGTGTGTCGCGAATCCCCATTGGTCGTGTCCTATCTTACTGGCCTATTGGTTGAATGTCTGTGTGTCATGTCTCTGGTGCTCCCTCTAGTGTCTATCTAGTCTACGTGTATTTACATTAACCCCTTGTGTATTTACAGTGATGCATATCACCACATTCCTCTTCTTTTTTCCTTTTGTCTTTTTATCACCTCCCTTTTGTTCATTGCACAATGTACTTCTATTTCACAATGTACTTTTTTTGTAAAAAGCGATAAATTAAGTTCAAAAAAATGTAAAGAATTTGAAGTCAAACATTAAAATCCTGAATATTTTTATTATTCCATAACGACATGAAAGGACCCATGCTGTGCTAAGCAATTGCTTTTCAAAGCACTATGAGTGTCCATACCATGTATTAAATAGTAAATTATTTCTCAGTGTACAGATATTGTCAGTATTTGAAGATCAAATACCTAGATACACCCATTAATCTCTTAATTGGACATTAGGATAACTTTTCATCATCTTAGTCAAAGGTAAATAATTGAGCATAACTGCAGGAGGGATTCCCATTAGACCATTATAACAATTTAGGAATTAAACATCAATCAATAGCCACACTAAGGCATCTTATTAGAGGGTTAATAGCTGCAGAAACTAAATTCTTCATAAATACATTTTTCTCCCTCACATTGAGAGATTATAGATGAGTTCAGCTTTCCCCCAATCGTGGTCTGAATGAATTTTAAGAAGGAGCATGACAATAAATGGTACTCTGTTTGATTTTATGTCTTTTCTTATACAAATTTGCATAAGGAAGGCAAAATGCCTGATCTTAACTTCTGGGAAAAACTAGTCACCCTGTCCTACCCAACTGACTGAAATTAAGGTTTTGCCTTCACTACTTTACTCATTCCATGCTTTGATCTCTCTTTGTGTGAAGAACTTCCTGAGATCAGTTCTAAATTTGCTTTTTACTAATTTGAATTTAAGCCCACCCCATTTCAGAGTTACCCTTTCAATTCCATTTAACATGTTATACATACCCATATGGTTCTCTTTCAAGCTGAAGAACTAATTTTGTCCTGTTTGTCATAGCACAGCCTGCAGATAGTTTGGGTTTAGGAAATTTTATAGCTACCACTTGCTGCTTCCCTGCGCCAAAGCACTTGAGTTCAGCAGCTTAGAGCACATAGAATCACAGAAATTGTAACATACTCATCTCACGCAGTCCATGTTACTGTTTTTTGTCCAGATGAGCAGTTGTCCTAATCCTGTGCTCGCCCTGTTTCCATATTGCTTTATCCATTTTCTTTCAACCACCTGTCTATCTTAAATATCAACATGATCTTATAATGTTTTATTAAGCTATCCATTTTAGTGCCATCTTCTCATATTTTTACAGCAACATAGTTAGCTGAAAGATATCATAAAGCTTGGCAGTTAACCAAGTCATAAATAACTGGCAGTTCATATCCGCGTGAGTCAGCCAAATAAAATCATAGAATCATAGAATTTACAGTGCAGAAGCAGGCCATTCAGCCCATCAAAATAAATAAGGAAGATCCCTTTAAGGTAGATATTCTTCTCTCTGTTAGCACTATTTTGTCCCAAGTGTATGATTTCAGTAGGTAAATATTTAGTTGACTTGACTGGTATGCCCCTTTAACAATAATTGTGTTGTGTTTCTCCGTACAACACATTTTGTGCTATATCAGTACTTCATTTTAATACACTTGTAGCAATTTAGAGTTGAATTTTTCATTCCCCTAATCATCGGCTGTAATTCAGGTAGGTGATCCGTGGAAACTCCAAACTGTGTAAACTGTGAATCTAAATATAGTATACACATATGAAAAGTTTTTACATGGAGTCAACTTGAAGTTACCAATTAGTAAAAAGCAAATTATTGACCAGCTTTGATTATTGATCACTTTGGAGCTGAAGGATTGGGAAATAGAGTTATTTATGGATTAAGTTAACTCTGAGTTGACATATACAGAAATTCTAATCCAGGCCTGAACTCATGAATCTGATACCTGGCAGTTTGACAGAGCTCCAGGGCATTAATGAGCTGGTCTAGCTAGAAGATAGAAGAGTACAGCTATCACTGTAACTGCCTTCATCATTCTACATCTGAATTCCTTGAGTTTGGGAAATGTGGGAGCATCTTAATTAAGGTTCAGTAAACACTCCAGAGTAGTCAAATAGTAATTCTATGGGTGTAGATTTGGCTTGAAGGCTCTTAAACATGTTGATGGGTTTCAAGTAACCAAAGAAAATTGTTCCACTGAACTCTGAATCCATTAATAGAATTGACACTGTCAGAAACCTGCGTGATCTGACAAAATTAGTGCACTAGATTAAAAATAACAAATCAAATAGTGAGAAGAAGTGTCTTTTTTCAAATCATGTAAAAGTCGCTCTCACCAGGTGGGAGCCAAACAAGCTACAACCCTCTACATGGACGAAAAAAATCTTTCTGCAAACGGATTTCCTGTTCTACAAAACTTATGAAAAGTGGTGATATTTGCCATAAAAGTCTTGAAATCACAGAATCAATATGAATACCATAAAACAGGAAGTACTGCTTTTATTTGGCAAGTAAAATAGTTCTAAACTAACCTTGTACTGGGCCAAAGAAGAAAAATTGCACAATTGTTGCCTGCAATGTATTTACAGTAATTTTACTGAAACAGCAATTACTTTACTCCTATGTTCTAAACACTTTAGGCTTAACCTTTTGATAACAACATGCAGTTTGAGATACAGATCTCATTGATCTCTTGATACTAACTGCAAGATGTTTCCTGTGATTTGATGTTCAAGATAGACAGGTGGGGCTTTGCAATTGCAACTCATATAATATCAGAATAATTTTGAATAATTAATTCATAATTGGGAATGGTGAAACTTGCAGATTTTCAATCCTGTGGACAGAACCTTCCGTTCTGGAGACTAATTCCGATGGTGGGAGTGGACTTTAGATTGACTTCCGCTGGAGAGCGGGGAAGGTCGGCTCATTCACCTGAGGAAGGAGCAGTGCTCCGAAACCTAGTGTTTGAAACAAACCTGTTGGACTTTAACCTGGTGTTGTAAGACTTCTTACTGTGCTCACCCCAGTCGAACACCGGCATCTCCACATCATTCATTATGTATTCGCGAGCCACACATCAAAACTCATGGCGGGATGGGCAGGAAGTGAACTGTCCCGCAGTTACCTCAAAGACCGCACCGTCCGGGTGTCATATTTAAACGCTGCCTGGACAGCCATTCTCTCTTCAACTCTGCTCATTGACTCCACCCCAAGTCCTGCCTCGATCTCACCCCTCCCCTGTGCACTACCGTAGTGCAGCTTGTGCTACAGGTAGCCGACATCTCTCAGTGACGGTGTAAAAGGAAGGCAAGCCTCCTGCCAAATCTCACTTACCCTTCCACCACGATTCCTGGTGCTGGGGATGGGGAGGAGTGGAAGATTCTGTCTTTTTTTTTTTAACTAGGAGCAGGAGTAGGCCATCTGGCCCCTCGAGCCTGCTCCGCCATTCAATTAGATCATGGCTGATCTTTTGTGGACTCAGCTCCACTTTCCGGCCCGAACACCATAACCCTTAATCCCTTTATTCTTCAAAAAACTATCTATCTTTACCTTAAAAACATGTAATGAAGGAGCCTCAACTGCTTCACTGGGCAAGGAATTCCATAGATTCACAACCCTTTGGGTGAAGAAGTTCCTCCTAAACTCAGTCCTAAATCTACTTCCCCTTATTTTGAGGCTATGCCCCCTAGTTCTGCTGTCACCCGCCAGTGGAAACAACCTGCCCGGATCTATCCTATCTATTCCCTTCATAATTTTAAATGTTTCTATAAGATCCCCCCTCATCCTTCTAAATTCCAACGAGTACAGTCCCAGTCTACTCAACCTCTCCTCATAATCCAACCCCTTCAGCTCTGGGATTAACCTAGTGAATCTCCTCTGCACACCCTCCAGTGCCAGTACGTCCTTTCTCAAGTAAGTCCTATGCTGAAGTTTTGTTGAAACTGGAACTGGCATTTTTCAGGATCTACTATTTAATCTAATCACTAAATCATCTATTTGATCTAAACATTTTATACATATTTGGATATTAGAGCACACAATGGGCTGGATTCTCCACAGTCCGACGGCAAAATCGCGGCCGGAACCAGGGCGGGATCCATTTCCCCACATGGAATCGGGACCGGCGTTGGTTCCCCGATTCTCCAGGCCCCGGAAAGCGGCATATCCCCTATCTGCAGCCATTGCTGGAGGTCGGCCCCACCATTCTCCGCCCCCGACCGGCCGAAGACCCGACAGCGTGGACCACTCATGGTCTTGCCAGTCGGGATACTGTAAGGCAGCCGCCATGGTTGGGGGCGGGCTGATTGGAGGGCAGGGGGGCCTCATATGGCCTTGGGTACTTTTGGGCGGGCAGTCAGGATCAGGTGCGCGGCCGATCGGGGGGCACTATGTTTAATGTCCAGCTCCGCAGTCTGAATCCGCCATGGAGCACGGCGCGGCTGCTGCCATGTGCATGCGCAGCCTCCGACCTGGAAGTGCGGAGGTCCATATCTGCAGCAAAAGCTGCTGGTTTTATGCCGGGTCCCTGCTAGCCCCCTGCAGGGCTATGAATATGTGGCCCTTTCACGCCACTTTTTCTGGCGTGAAAGGCCATGGTTTTTACGACGGCGTGGAAGCTGCAAGTTTTACGATGGTTCACTGCTTGCCCCCTGCAGGGCTATGAATATGTGGCCCTATCACACCACTTTTTCTGGCGTGAAAGGCTATGGTATTTATGACGGCGTGGAACATAGTCCCAAAAACAGAGAATCCAGCCCAATTTCTTTGCCTGTAGCCAAACCTGATTTTGAGCTCACACTAGCCGTGCATGGGATTGGGAACTTAGGCTCAAACTCCCGCAAGAATCGAGAAACACGATTCTTGCCGGAGAGATTGTTTCCCGATTTTGTCCACCCCTCACTGGAGACATCATGAGGTTCACACCCACCTTTCATGAATTTAAATATTATTAACAGGCCCCCTATCACATAATACCCCCTCACTCAAAATCTTCATGCCCCTTCAAGTTGATGTCACGTCAGCGAGGTTTACAACAGGTTTGGCCAAACAAGAAGCAGTCATGAAGTTCCCTCTACTTGCGCAGAGGTAGGTATATTCTAGTGCCAATCTGGGAATGCTAACCTGTGCCGGGGAGTGCCGGGGCCCTAGTGGAACCCCAATGAGGCAGGGAGAGTTCATTGATATGTGGGGAGGGAACAGAGTGGACACTGATGGGGTGGGCAGTGGAATGCTGGTGAGGATAATCAGGGGAGGGCTTGGGAGAGGAATGCTGGCAAGGTGGGGGGGGGGGCTCAAAACCTCCATGATGTGGGCTAGGGGCCGTTATGTTGCAGTGCTGATCGGGACAGTCTATAAAAATGACTGGGGTGGAACATAGTCCCAAAAACAGAGAATCTAACACAATTTCTTTGCCCGTAGCCAAACCTGATTTTGAGCTCACACTAGCCGTGCATGGGATTGGGAATTTAGGCTCAAACTCCCACAAGAATCGAGAAACACGATTCTTGCCGGATCTCTGGGGTGCTGGTTGTTGGCTCTATCAGGCTCTGTCCTGCACGATAACGGTGTAAACCACATCCGCTAATTTTTTCCCCCGAGAAGGATCAATATTTGGAGAGAAAGCCGGTCTGTGCAACTGGAGTTACACACCAATTTTAATCTGATCCTTCTGGTAAGAATCCACCCATTAATCTGTGGAAGTATCCCATATATATATATATGAATATGTATAAAATTCATCAAAGTAATAGTTGCCATCTGTTTTACAGCCTGATTCATTGTCAGATTATACTTTCTGAGTACAGACACATTTTCCACTTCAATTCTACCCCCACACTTCTTATTCCACCTCCAACAATTTTTCAGCAACTTAATAATTAAATATCTTGCACTTTTGAAGTAGATTTTATCTTATAATCAAGGTTTTATTTTAAATAGAACAGCGTGGCCTAGAAATTGTTCTGTGTAGTTTGTGGACTCCTAACCTTCAAATGTAGTGAGCAGGAAGTGCACACTCATTACGAGTGGAAGGTGCACCACCCGCCATATTGGTGTAGGTGGACAAGTTAATATCAGGAAACGCTCATCCAAATCATGCAAACCATAGAATATTTTATTTCAATTGGAGTCTTGAATTTTCAATTTTGGTATCCTCTAATGCATTATTAGCTGTGTACTGAGCCAATAATGCTTTGCAGTACCTGCCAGAAAGGACTCGTCAAATTCCTATTTAAAGGGATCATGTGTACTGGTATGTCAGTTGCTGGTTTATCACTTCAAGCTGCTGTACAAATTCTGGATATTTCTTGACGTGTTTTGTTCAGAAAGTACACTTGTCTAAACAGTGTTAGATTTTGCTGGTGTGCTGTTGTTGGCTGCAATAGAGATAGCTGTGCAGTTGTTCTGTTAATGCTACCTTCATTGGTGGAGGTCAAAGGTCAAGAATCAAAAGGAGCTGAATGAGCTGACAGAACACGAATAAGGAGAAGGGTGCTACATTAGAAACCATATCCATTATTCAGCTTCATCCAGGAGCACTATGTCTCAGGTGCCTCCACCTCATCAAGGAGACTATCACTGAGCTATTTCACCCACTGAAAACCTCAAACTGAAAACATAATAAGAATGAACCAGATGGACCACTCGGCATCGGATTTGGAAACTGCAAATATATACCCAGCCCAGTCAACTGTGCAAAGTCATCTGCACTAATATCTTGGGATTTGTACCAAAATTGATAAACCTGTGCCAGAAGATAGCAAAGCATCAGTCATATTCACAGGGTCATACCTTTTCACACTCCTCTCTCTCGCCATTTCTAGATAGGTCCTGCCCCATTGGCAGGGCAGACCCACCAGATGTGACGCACAGTGGCATTGAGTCAGCAAGGATTAGGATTCTTGAACATTGAATCCAGGTAAAATAAAGTCACATAGCATCAGGGAAAGCATGGGTAAGGAAACAGCCTGTTTATCACCACCTGCTATCTTCCCTCAGCCAATGAGTTAGCACTCCTTCATCTTGAACATCAATTGGAAGAAGCACACCAATGGGATAGAATGTACTCCTAGTAGGGGAATACAATGTCCATTAGTATGGTTCAGTAGTACCACTACCTACCGAGCTGGTCAAATCCAGAAGGACATAGCTGCCAGGCTAAGCATGTGGCAGATGGTAAGAGACAACACAAAGGAAAATTCCATTTGATGTTCTATTTGTTACGGATGCCTGGTCAGCCCTCAACAAAGATTAAAATACTGAACCAGACAGGTAACATTGTTTAAATTTTAAGACTGCAGAAAAGATAGATTTGTTCCAGGAGTGATAATATAAGAAAGTGTGCATTGTTATTTTATAAACAAAACTTTATTAAAACAAAAGAAAAAAACAATATTTAAACTTTCAAATTTCACGGTTCTAACGTGAACAGATTATATGTAGTTTCCTAACTTTAACATATGAGGTCCCATTAAATAACACTTGGCATTATAATACAGCTCTCATTCCACTCACACATCTAAGCAAAGGCAGCATTTTCATTTAGGAAGCAATCTTTCTTCTGTTAGGACATCTCTTTCAGAATCTTTTTTGAAAGCTTTCTCCCTTAGTGACAGTTTCCAAGATCTGTTCCATGGTTCCTTACACCTTTAAGCTAGCAGGCTTCATGATCTGGCTTGCTGCTCTCCACAGCCTTCTACCAACCTGTGTCCTTGCCTGCCTATCTGCTTCTGCCTTTGTTCCCAAAAGGATTTATCTCTCTCTCTCTCTCTCTCAGCTCTGCCCAACCCTTCAAATAAAGCTTCTCCTCCAAGGTGGTCAAACTTGAATCTATTGTTATTTGGCTGATTTACATCACGTTTACATAAAAGGCAAGAGCTTTGCCATTCATATGCAACTACCTTCCATTGATAGACCATTAGGTCACCAGACTCTGTTAATGGGATAATGGCTCGTCATGCTGCAACGTCCCGAAAGGCAATGGGTCTTTGGTGAATCACATTTTGCATTCCCTAACGAGTTTAAGTCTGAATGGGAGCATGTGATTCATCCAGGTATGGGTGTATCCCTTTGAGATTGGGTTAGCAGCGTTTTCCTTCAATCTGTTTAATACTTTGAATTGTCTGCTTCATTTTTGGATTCCATTTCTGAACCCAAATTTCTAATATCTGTCTATTGTGTTATTTTCACCAAACTGCTTGTTATAGATGCATCTGTCTCTGGCAGTTTGGCAGGAGTGACACCAGTCCACTCTTTGCGGTCACAAAATGCTGTCAACCCATTGAAAATACTCCCCTGCTAAATGGAATAGATTCTGAACTGATGTAGTAGCTCAGAATTGGGCATCTATGAGGCAACTGTGGGGCTAGATCTGCAGCAGATCTATCTGTGGCATCTTTTATGACCACAAGACATCCCAAAGCACATTCCTGCTAATTAAGTACTTTTGAAGTGTAGCCACTATTGCAATGTGAAAAGCATGTAGAAGAATATGCCAAAACCAGCACCAAGCATACCTAAAAAGCAAACCTGGTGAAGCTACCATACAGAACTATATACATGCCAAACAGCAGAAGTACCTGCAATTGATGGAGCTAAGCCGTCCCACAATTATTAAATCAGATTAAAACTCTGAAACCTGCTGCATCCAATCATCAATGGACAATTAAATAATGGAAGAAGAAGGCTTAAATGAACAATCCAATTCTCAAAAATGGCAGAGCCGTAGAATGTGAGTGCTGGAGACAAGGTTGAAGTGTTTTCAACCAGCTTTTGCCAGAGTGGATAATCCATCCCGATCTCTTCCTGAGATCCCCACCTTCACAGAAGCTAGTCCTCAACCAATTTGATTCACACCAACTGATATCAAGAAACAGCTGAGCGCTCTAAACACAGCCAATACCAAGGGCCCTAACAGCATCCCAGCTTCAATGCTAAAGAGTTGTGCTCTAGAACCAGCCACAACTCTAGTTAAGCTGTTCCAGTAAAGCAACGTAGTGGCATCTACTGAACAAAGTGGAACATTCCCATGCATGGCCTATGAAATAAAAAGGACAATCCAATTATCATCACATTAGCCTAGTCTCAATCATCATAAAACTGATGCAAGGGGTGTTTGACAATGCTATTAGTGCCATTTATTTAACAATAACTTGTTCAGTTTGGGTTCTACTAGGGCCACTCAGCTCCAAATCTTATGAGATCCTTGGTCCAGACATGAACAAAAGAGCTGAATTGAAGGTTTGAGGTGATATGAGTGCCCCTGACATCAAGGCAGCATTTGAATAAGTGTGACATCTAGGAACTGCATAAGATTGAAGTCAGTGGGAAACAGGGAGGATAAACTCTCCACTGAGTACATAGAACATACAGTGCCAATGGAGGCCATTTGGCCCATCGAGTATGCACTGACCCACTTAAGCCCTCACTTCCACCCTATCCCCATAACCCAATAACCCCTCAACCTTCTTGGACACTTAGGGCAATTTAACCTGGCCAATCCGCCTAACTTGCACATCTTTGGACTGTGGAAGGAAACCGGAGCAGCTGGAAGAAACCCACGTAGACACGGGGAGAACGTGCAGACTCCGCACAGACAGTGACCCAGCGGGGAATCGAACCTGGGACCCTGGCGTTATGAAGCCACAGTGCTAGCCACCTGTGCTACTGTGCTGCCCACTGGCTGGAGTCATTTCCAGTACATAGGAAATTGGTTGTAGTTAGAGGCTAATCATCTCAGCCTCAGGACATCACTGCAGGAGTTGCTCAGAGTAGAGTCCCAGCTCAATCATAAGAAATTAAGATATAGGAGCTGGTGTATCTATGTCAGTTGGCCCTTTATGCTGACTCCACCATTCAACATGATCATGGCTCCTATCCTCCGCCGCCCCGCAAGATCCATCCGCCATCTTCTTGCGGGGCGGCCTCGGGGAGGACGGCAGCCGCGCATGCGCGGGTGACTTCATTTACGCGACACCGGCCGCGTCATTTACGCGGCGCCGCTTTTTACGTGGCGCCAAGGCCCAGCGCGCGTAAAATGCGCGATGCCGCTCCTAGCCCCCCGGGGGCGGGAGAATAGGGGGCTGGGAGCGGGCTCCGACGCCGGAGTGAAACACTCCGGTTTTCACTCCGGCGTCGGGACTTCGTCTCCATTTCGGAGAATCGCGCCCCATAGCTCTCTTGGGCAGAGAATTACAAAGATTTACAAACCTGTAAGTTAAGAATTCCATCCTTTTCTCAGTCCTAAATGGTCAACATCTATTATGAGCCAGTGACCCGGTGTTCTAGAGAGTTGAAGCATCGGACAAGACTTTCCGGCCCCATCAAAGGCAGGAATGGAGGCATACGGGACTGAAAAATGTAAACGCCAATTGGCATGCAAATTCCCTGTCACTGTTCCCAGCATCTGCCCTTTCGGCTGAGGTGAGGTCAGGGCTGGGTAGTGCTGCTCGCCCCCACAAGGTTGGCAACCAATTAGGCTCACTATGGACCTCATTGTGTCACCAATCAGTCACCTAAAAGCACTGATTGGAAGCTACTTTGATCTAACATTAGCAGGTGTGGGGAGTCAATACAGGCCAATATAAAAGAGCAATTTGAAACATTCTCCCAGTGAGCCAGAGAAGAAACAGCCAGAGTGAGGCACATTGAAGAGTGAGGCACATTGAAGAGTGAGGCACATTGAAGAGTGAGGCACATTGATGAGTGAGGCACATTGAAGAGTGAGGCACATTGAAGAGTGAGGCACATTGAAGAGTGAGGCACATTGAAGAGTGAGGCACATTGAAGAGTGAGGCACATTGAAGAGTGAGGCACATTGATGAGTGAGGCACATTGAAGAGTGAGGCACATTGAAGAGTGAGGCACATTGAAGAGTGAGGCACATTGAAGAGTGAGGCACATTGATGAGTGAGGCACATTGAAGAGTGAGGCACATTGAAGAGTGAGGCACATTGAAGAGTGAGGCACATTGAAGAGTGAGGCACATTGATGAGTGAGGCACATTGAAGAGTGAGGCACATTGAAGAGTGAGGCACATTGAAGAGTGAGGCACATTGAAGAGTGAGGCACATTGAAGAGTGAGGCACATTGAAGAGTGAGTCAGGGAATTTGAAGTTAGATGGGAATTTGAAGCTGGGTGGGGAGGAGGTGCTTTTTATCCCTGGTAAATGACTAGTAAGTAGTTTTTCTTTTCATTTGTCTATTTATTTTTTTCTTTTGTTTTTTGGCATTGTGGTTGTAAATGTTAACCTAAGGTTTAAGACATGGCAGGAGATCCCAGACCCGTGTCATGCTCCTTACGTGTGAAGTGGGAGCTCAGTGACACATCCACTGACCCTACCTCCTTCATGTGCAAGACGTGTGTCCAGCTGCAGCTACTGTTAGACCGCTTGAGGGCTCTAGAGCTACGGATGGACTCATTTTGGAGCATCCGCGATGCTGAGGACGGCGGGATCGCACATTCACTGTGTTGGTCACACCGCAGGTGAAAATTACTGAGGGAGGTAGAAAATGGGTGACCAATAGACAGAGCAAGGGTAGGAAGGCAGTGTAGGTGTCCCCTGCGGTCATCTCCCTGCAAAACAGATATACCATTTTGGATACTGTTGAGGGAGATGGCTCACCAGGGGAAAGCAGCAGCAGCCAGGTTCATGGGACCATGGCTGGCTCTGCTGCGGAGGAGGGCAGGAAGAAGATTGGCAGGGCTACAGTGATAGGGGACTCAATTGTAAGGGTAATAGACAGGCGGTTTTGCGGATGCAATCGAGACTCCAGGATGGTATGTTGTCTCCCTGGTGCAAGGGTCAGGGATGTCTCAGAGCGGCTGCAGGACATTCTGGGGGGGGGGGGAGGGCGAACAGCCAGCTGTCGTCGTGTACCAACGATATAGGTAAAAAACGGGATATAGGTCCTACAAGCTGAATTCAGGGAGTTAGGAGTTGAACTAAAAAGTAGGATCTCAAAGGTAGTAATCTCAGGATTGCTACCAGTGCCACAAGCTAGTCAGAATAGGAATGTCAGGATAGATAGGATGAATGCGTGGCTCGAGAGATGGGGCAAGAGGGAGGGATTCAAATTCCTGAGGCATTGGAACAGGTTCTGGGGGAGGTGGGACCAGTACAAACTGGACAGTCTGCACCTGGGAAGGACTGGAACCAATGTCCTAGGGGGGGGGGGGGGTGTTTGCTAGTCCTTTGGGGAAGGTTTAAACTAATGCGGCAGAGGGATGGGAACCAATGCAGGACGTTGGAGGGAAGTAAAGCGAGGACAGAAACAAAAGGCAGTCCGGGGGAAAATGTAAGGCAGAGAAGCCATTGTCAAAAATTTGCAACAAAGAAGTGTCTCAAAGACAATTGAAGTCAAGTTTAGAACATAGAACATACAGTGCAGAAGGAGGCCATTCGGCCAATTGAGTGTGCACCGACCCACTTAAGCCCTCACTTCCACCCTATCTGCCTAACCCAATAACCCCTCCTAACCTTTTTGGACACTAAGGGCAATTTATCATGGCCAATCCACCTAACCTACACGTCTCGAACTGTGGGAGGAAACCGGAGCACCTGAAGGAAACCCACGCACACACTGGGAGAACGTGCAGACTCCTCACAGACAGTGACCCAGCAGGGAATCAAACCTGGGATCCTGACGCTGTGAAGCCACAGTGCTAACCACTATGCTACCGTGCTGCCCTAAGTTTAGAAGATATAAAACCTTCTTCTTCAGTTCTCTGCTCAAAGGCAAGTCCAACCAACAGCACCATGAGTAGGACAATGAAGTAGACCCTGAATCCATCTCTGCCAAAACAGGGATTGAAGCCCATGTGGTTATCACCAATTATTCACACCAACCTTCCCACTAGTGAACTCAGCGACCAACCTAAATGGGTATGTCACCACCATCACAGACCTTATCAGCAAATGTGTAGAAATGACAAAAGAAAAGTAGTATGTACGATGCCCAACCGGAAACCATGGCTTAATTGGGAGATTGGCTCCCTACTAAAGGACAGGTCTGAGGCGTTCAAGTCAGGCCACCCTGACCTATACAAGAAATCCAAGTACGACCTCCGCAAAGTCATCAGGGTGCCAAGAGGCAATATCAGTCCAAGCTAGAGACACAGACTAATGTCACGGACTCTCGTTGGTTGTGGCAAGGTTTAAACAACATAACGGGCTACAATGCAAAGCCGAGCAGAATCTCCGGCAGCAGCGCACCCCTCTCCGATTAACGCAATACATTCTATGTTTGGTTTGAGCAGGAAACCATCAAACTGTTGTCAACTGCCTCAGCAGTCCCGGACACACCCATACCCACCATCACAGCTTCCAAAGTCAGATTGGCCTTCGTGAAAGTGAACCCTCGGAAGGCAACGGGACCTGACGGGATCCCTGGTCGTGCATTTAGCTCCTGCGCAGATCAGCTGGCAGATGTGATCGTGGACATCTTCAACCTCTCCCTACTCCATTCCGATGTCTCCACCTGCTTCAAGAAGACCACTATCAAAGCAGTGCCAAAGAAGTACCATTCAACGTGCCTCAATGACTATCATCCGGTTGCCTTCCCATCGACCTTAATGAAGTGCTTTGAGAGGTTGGTCATGATCAAATCTATACTCCTAGAATATCTAGATCCACTGCAATTCGCAAACCGCCACAACCAGTCCACTGCAGACGGCATCTCCTTGGCCCTACACTGGAGCATCTCGACAACAAGGACTCCTACATCAGACTCCTATTTATTGACTACAGCTCTTCTTACAACAATATTATTTGCGCGGCAAAATTTGGCTCCAACTCCATCTACATGTTTGCTGACTACACAATCGTAGTGGGTCTGATCTCAAACAACAATGCGTCAGAATACAGGAGGGGGCAGCACGGTGGCCTAGTGGTTAGCACAACCGCCTCACGGCGCTGAGGTCCCAGGTTCGATCCCGGCTCTGGGTCACTGTCCGTGTGGAGTTTGCACATTCTCCCCGTGTCTGCGTGGGTTTCGCCCCCACAACCCAAAAATGTGCAGAGTAGGTGGCTTGGCCACGCTAAATTGGCCCTTAATTGGAAAATATAATTGGGTAATCTAAATTTATTTAAAAAAAATACAGGAGGAAGATAGAGAACCGAGTGGAGTGGTGTAACAACAACAATCCCTCCTTCAATGTCAGCAATTAGATACATTAAGCTGTAACTCGAGACTATGTTGGCTGCCATTCCTGTAAGATTAAATTAAATCCTCTAAAACAATATTAGAATCTCAAGGAAAATTAGGGTTGGAAACAAATGATGGCCTTGCTATCAATGTTCACTTTCCATGAAAGAATAAATTTTTTAAAGAGCAAAATTTGGGACTTCCAAAGTATGAATAATCCAGATAGTTTTTTCTGCTGTATATGTTCATATTTCATTGGCTGTTATCCAGCTTGCGACAATCCGAGAATGTGAAAGGCACTATATTTGCATTTCATAGCACCAAGAGTCATTGCTTATCTTCATTTTCAAGATAGCCAAGATTCTGTGCCAATGCTAAAAACACAAATCAATGATGACCACCTTATATTCCAGTGTTAGACTAAGCAATGGTTCCAAATCCATTGCTGCATAAAGAATTGATTTATGGTAATGATTTGAAATACAGGTACATAGCAGATATTTTCAAATCTATACAGAATTTCTAAAAATGTTGCCTATGAGATTATGATTGCCCTAAAACTTGGCCACCAAAGGAAGTCTTCTCACTTTGTTTCCCATCTTAGTAACACATGGTGATCTGAAAAAATCTCCGTGGTGGCCTTTTAACTAACCAATGACAAGATACAGCGACAATTAGTGAAACACAACAGGCCAGATTTTGCTGTAAAAATAATACTGAGGCGAACTGTGCTCTCTGTTATTTATGCGCAAATTGGAAAGCAACTTCCAGGGACCGCACGTGCACAATTAAGTGTGAAACTCCAGAAGTTGCTATCCAACACCTTACAAGAGTGGTGCCCAAGGAGTTTAAATTAATTTGACAGGGGGAGGGGATGCAGACTGTTAGCAGAATAGGGACACAGCAAAACACAAACGCAATCAAGTCAGAGGGAAGAGGGAACACAGTGGTAGTAAGTTTCAAGGTGGTAAGACAATGCCGGATGGCCTCTACTTTAATGCCAAAAGTATTACAGGTAAAACGGATGAGTTAAGGGCGAGGATTGACATGTGGAATTGTAATATAGTAGCCATCAGGGAGGCATGGTTGAGGGAGGGGCAGGATTGGCAGCTCAACATCCCCGGATATAGAATCTTCAGGTGAGACAGAAGAGGGGTGAAAGAGGAGGAGGTATTGCATTATTAATTAAGGAGTCAGTTATTGGGGTAAGGAGAGATGACATCTTAGAGGGGACATCAAATGAACCTTTGTGGGTAGAGCTTAGGAACAAAAGGGACAGCCACATTGCAAGAGTTTTTTATAGACCCACAGATAGCAGGAAATTGAAGAGCAAATATGTGCGCAATTCGCAGAGGAGTGCATAAATAATAATAGGGGAATTATATTAGGTGATTTCAACCTTCCCAACATTAATTGGAATAGTCACTGTGTTAAGGGCTTAGATGGAGTGGAGTTCTTAGAACATAGAACATAGAACAGTACAGCACAGAACAGGCCCTTCAGCCCTCAATGTTGTGCCGAGCAATGATCACCCCACTCAAACCCACGTATCCACCCTATACCCGTAACCCAACAACCCCCCCCTTAACCTTACTTTTTACACTACGGGCAATTTAGCATGGCCAATCCACCTAACCCTCACATCTTTGGACTGTGGGAGGAAACCGGAGCACCCGGAGGAAACCCACGCACACACGGGGAGGACGTGCAGACTCCGCACAGACAGTGACCCAGCCGGGAATCGAACCTGGGACCCTGGAGCTGTGAAGCATTTGTGCTAACCACCATGCTACCGTGCTGCCCCTCATCTTAAAATGTATGCAGTAGAACCTTCTAGCTCAATATGCAGAGGGACCAACGAGGGACAGTGCAATACTGGATCTAATTCTGGAGAATGCAGCCGGATAGGTGGTGATGTGTTTGTGGGGAAGCATTTTGGTGACAGTGACCACAACATGGTACAATTAAGTTTGTTATGGACAAGTTGCAAAAAGATATTCTGGATTGGGGGAGAACAGATTTTAGTAAAATAGGGCAGGATATGGCCAAGGTAGACTGGAAAGAGTTATTTGTGGGGAAATCTACGGAAGGACAGTGGGGAGGGGGGCATTCAAAAAAGGAAATGGGGAGGGTACAGGTCCAACATGTTCCCTCTCGGGTAACAGGAAGGAGTAACAAACCCAGAGAATCATGGATGACCAGAGACATTCAAGATACGATGAGAAGGAATAGAAAGGCTTTTAGCGAGTACAAGGAGAGTAAGCCAATGAAGCCATTAGTGAAGTATAGAAAGGTGCGGGATGGAGTTTAAGAAAGCAATTAGGAGAGGAAATAGGGGATATGAGAAAGCTCCGGCTGGTAAAATAAGGGGAAATTCCCAAGGTATTCTACAAGTATATCAATGGGAAGAGGATAACCAGGGAATGACTAGGGCCCATTAAGGGCCAACTGGTGAATCTGTCCTTGGAACCAGAGGACAGTGGTAGGGTGTTGAACAAATACTTCATATCTGTCTTCACCCAAGAAAATGAGGAGGTGGAAATAGAACTTGGGGAGAGAGGCTGTGAGGTTCTTGAGCAAATTGTCATTGGGAGTTACAAAGCATTGGAGGTATTAGAAAGCTTAAAATTGGGCAAATCTCCAGGTCCGGATGAATTGTGTCCCAGGATGCTGTGCGAAGTGAGTTGGAGATTGCAGGGGCTCTGACCCAAATGTTTAATTCCCCTCTGGTCTCGGGAGAGGTGCCAGAGGACTGGAAAACCGTTAATGTGGTCCCACTATTTAAGAAAGGTTGTAGATATCTCTCCACTTGGAGAGGCAAGGTTTGATCAGGAATATTCAGCCATTGCTTTGTCAGAGTGAGGTAATGCCTCACAAATTTGTGTGAATTGTTTCAGCATCTGACCAGGTGTGTAGATGAGGGTAGTGCAGTTGATGTAGTTTACATGGATTTCGGCAAAGCCTTTGACATGGTCCCACATGGGAGACTTATAAAGAAGGTATAAAGAAGGATAACTTGATAAGGTGGATTCAAAATTGGCTAAGCTGTAGGAGACAGGGCAATGACAAATGGCTGCCTTAGTGACTGGAAGGCAGTGTCCAGTGGCATACCATAGGGATCTCGCTGGGTCCCTCATTGTTTGTCATTTATATAGATAAAAGAGATGACTATATGGGGGGGGGGGGGGGGGGGGGGGGGGGGGGTAAGGATCAGTAAGATTGCGGATGACACAAAGATTGACCGGGAGGTTAGCAGTGAGGTGGAGTGTCTTGAGTTACAGGAAGCTACAGACGGGATGGTCAAATGGGCAGAAACGTGGCTGATGGAATTTAACCCTGAAAAATGTGAGGTGATACTCTTTGAAAGGAGTAATGTAAACAAGGAAGTATTCAATGAATGGCGTGACAGTTGGAGGTTCCAAGGAACAAAGGGACCGTGGCATGTTTGTCCATAGGTCTCTGAAGGCAGAGGGGCAGGTTAATAGCGTGGTGAAAAAGGCATATGGGATACTAAGTGAGGGCTTGACCAATCCAGAGAAGATACTCTTTTAAGAGCATAGTAACTCTTAGTTACTGCCATATGGGACACTTGCCTTTATCAATTGGGGCATAGAATACAAAAGCAGTAAGGTTATGTTGCAGTTGTATGAAACTTTGGTGAGGCCACAGCAGGAGTACTATGTGCAATTCTGGTCGCTACATATTAGGAAGAATGTGATTGCACTGGACGGGGTGCAGAGAAAATTCACCAGGATGTTGCCTGGGATGGAACATTAACTTATGAAAAGAGGTTGGATAGGCTTGGGTTGTTTTCGCTGAAGCAGAGAAGATTGAGGGGCGACCTGATCGAGGTGTACAAGATTGAGAGGCATGGACAGGGTGGATAAAGAGCAGCTGTTCCCCTTAGTTGAAGGGTCAGTTACGAGGGGACACAAGTTCAAGGATAAGGGCAGGAGATTTAGGGGGATTTGAGGAAAAACCTTTTTATGGTGACAGTCTGGAATGCACTGTCCGGGAAGGTGGTAGAGATTGGATGCTTCACATCCTTTTAAAAGTACTTGGATGAACATTTGGCATGTCATACCATTCAAGGCTCTGGGGCAAGTACTGGCAAATGGGATCAGCTAGGCAGGTCAGGTGTTTTTCATGTGTTGGTGCAGACTTGATGGACCGAAGGGCCTCTTCTGCTCTTCTGCTCTGTATTATGCTGTGATTCTGTGAAGATACACTACCCTTTAGTTAACTGCACCGAAATGGCATTTCATTATCTGACTCCTCGTTCAAATGTATTTTTTTTAAATTTAAAGTACCCATTTCTTTTTTTTCCCAAGTAAGGGCAATTTAGAATGGCAATCCACCTATCCTGTCCACCTTTGGGTTGTGGGGGTTAGACCACGCAGACACGGAGAGAATGTGCAAATTCCACACGGACAGTGACCGGGGCTGGGATTCGAACCCGGGTCCTCAGCACCTTGAGGCACTACACCTCTGTGCCGCCTGAGTTCATTCAAATATATTTAATGGCATAAAATTCCCCTAACATTGTAGCTACAGACTAAACTTGGCACATAAAGTGAGGGCTTGACCATTCCAGAGGAGGTACTCTTTTAAGAGCATAGTCAGTCTTTGTGAATGCCAAATAACCTCTCTGTAGCCAAGAGTTACATTTCACAAGTGTGGAATTTCAGTTTTTAATTATTGTTGAAGATTTAAATAAATAAAAAGCTTGATGTTTTAATTTTTATTTGTTTTTTATATCTCGCTTTATCCAGGTTTTCCTTTTCTTTATTTTCCTGTCTGATTGGATATTGAATAATGATTGTAACTTCCTCTTCTTTGTACAGTGTCAACACTGCTCATTAACTATCCTTCAATCTGATAGGTTAGAGATGGCCTCGAGAGCAGTATTCTTCAAACTTTTTTTTAAGGATCAGTAAGATTGCGGATGACACAAAGATTGACCGGGAGGTTAGCAGTGAGGTGGAGTGTCTTGAGTTACAGGAAGCTACAGACGGGATGGTCAAATGGGCAGAAACGTGGCTGATGGAATTTAACCCTGAAAAATGTGAGGTGATACTCTTTGAAAGGAGTAATGTAAACAAGGAAGTATTCAATGAATGGCGTGACAGTTGGAGGTTCCAAGGAACAAAGGGACCGTGGCATGTTTGTCCATAGGTCTCTGAAGGCAGAGGGGCAGGTTAATAGCGTGGTGAAAAAGGCATATGGGATACTAAGTGAGGGCTTGACCAATCCAGAGAAGATACTCTTTTAAGAGCATAGTAACTCTTAGTTACTGCCATATGGGACACTTGCCTTTATCAATTGGGGCATAGAATACAAAAGCAGTAAGGTTATGTTGCAGTTGTATGAAACTTTGGTGAGGCCACAGCAGGAGTACTATGTGCAATTCTGGTCGCTACATATTAGGAAGAATGTGATTGCACTGGACGGGGTGCAGAGAAAATTCACCAGGATGTTGCCTGGGATGGAACATTAACTTATGAAAAGAGGTTGGATAGGCTTGGGTTGTTTTCGCTGAAGCAGAGAAGATTGAGGGGCGACCTGATCGAGGTGTACAAGATTGAGAGGCATGGACAGGGTGGATAAAGAGCAGCTGTTCCCCTTAGTTGAAGGGTCAGTTACGAGGGGACACAAGTTCAAGGATAAGGGCAGGAGATTTAGGGGGATTTGAGGAAAAACCTTTTTATGGTGACAGTCTGGAATGCACTGTCCGGGAAGGTGGTAGAGATTGGATGCTTCACATCCTTTTAAAAAGTACTTGGATGAACATTTGGCATGTCATACCATTCAAGGCTCTGGGGCAAGTACTGGCAAATGGGATCAGCTAGGCAGGTCAGGTGTTTTTCATGTGTTGGTGCAGACTTGATGGACCGAAGGGCCTCTTCTGCTCTTCTGCTCTGTATTATGCTGTGATTCTGTGAAGATACACTACCCTTTAGTTAACTGCACCGAAATGGCATTTCATTATCTGACTCCTCGTTCAAATGTATTTTTTTTAAATTTAAAGTACCCATTTCTTTTTTTTCCCAAGTAAGGGCAATTTAGAATGGCAATCCACCTATCCTGTCCACCTTTGGGTTGTGGGGGTTAGACCACGCAGACACGGAGAGAATGTGCAAATTCCACACGGACAGTGACCGGGGCTGGGATTCGAACCCGGGTCCTCAGCACCTTGAGGCACTACACCTCTGTGCCGCCTGAGTTCATTCAAATATATTTAATGGCATAAAATTCCCCTAACATTGTAGCTACAGACTAAACTTGGCACATAAAGTGAGGGCTTGACCATTCCAGAGGAGGTACTCTTTTAAGAGCATAGTCAGTCTTTGTGAATGCCAAATAACCTCTCTGTAGCCAAGAGTTACATTTCACAAGTGTGGAATTTCAGTTTTTAATTATTGTTGAAGATTTAAATAAATAAAAAGCTTGATGTTTTAATTTTTATTTGTTTTTTATATCTCGCTTTATCCAGGTTTTCCTTTTCTTTATTTTCCTGTCTGATTGGATATTGAATAATGATTGTAACTTCCTCTTCTTTGTACAGTGTCAACACTGCTCATTAACTATCCTTCAATCTGATAGGTTAGAGATGGCCTCGAGAGCAGTATTCTTCAAACTTTTTTTCCTGGGACCCTCTTTTACCAGCTGACCTTTGGGATCCACACCGGCCAAGCTCTGTGACCCACACCGGCCAACCTTCAAGACCCACGCTGGCCTTGGGGATCATGCCAGCTGATTTTTGCAACACACCATTTTCACTTACCTTTAATGCGATAGGTGGGCTTGCTTGGTCCTCACGATTTCACTTGTTTATCATTTAATGTTACAGTTCTGCTAAGGACTTCAATTGATAATTTAATTTCTCGCTGCATTCTTTGAAAAAAATGGAAGCAGTTTGTTCTCAAACTTGACATGCTGATTCTTCTAATGCCTCTGAAGATTTGTGGCTGTTAAGTGCTCATTTACCACCTTCCTGCATGTAACACATGGGATTTGCATCCTGATTTGCATTGGCACAATTAACAAAGCCATACCTCAAGCACGGTAGCATTGTGAATAGCACAATTGCTTCACAGCTTCAGGGTCCCAGGTTCGATTCCGGCTTGGGTCACTGTCTGTGCAGAGTCTGCACATCCTCCCCGTGTGTGCGTAGGTTTCCACTGGGTGCTCCGGTTTCCTCCCACAGTCCAAAGATATGCAGGTTAGGTGGATTGGCCATGATAAATTGCCCTTAGTGTCCAAAATTGCCCTTAGTGTTGGGTGGGGTTACTGGGTTATGGGGATAGAGTGGAGATGTTGACCTTCGGTAGGGTGCTCTTTCCAAGAGCTGGTGCAGACTTGATGGGCCAAATGGCCTCCTTCTGCACTGTAAATTCTATGATAAAAATGTACTGATTTCAATTTTCTCTTACGTTGTTCACCAGAGGCCCTGGCGCTCTGCATACAGTTCAGACCAGCACTGCTTTGTTCTGTCTTGGGCTTTCCTGAGCCGCTCTCTCCAGCAGATTCAGTTGTGCGATCCTGGCCCATTTGTGTCTCTGGCTCTCTCTTCCTGATAACAAAACGATCCATCTTCAGTTCTTCACAGTAATGTTGCCTTGCCAGAAAATGGAGGAATCTCTAGGAATCTCTCCTCCACGATTTTGCATCAAAAGCACAGATGTACATAAAGAGTATGTGATATCAGTGTATGGGCTGGGCACATGGCCTGCTTTCTGCCGCCGCTTCTGGCGGGAAGATTCCATTGTTCGCAGCCATCATTCTCAATTTAAAAGCTGGTCGCCGCCATTGAACATTTCTCCCATAGTGGGGAATGGCGCAACTGACCACTGGGTGACCCTACTGACACCCGCCCGTGATCCACAGTTTGAAAAACCCTGCTCTAGAGAGTGCTGTTTGCTTGACTGTAACTTGTCATAGAAAAGCCCACTGCAGCTCAATATGTCTAAGTGTTATGTATTGTGAACCATTGCACCTCTCTTTGTAGTGTGTCACATGATTACATGGTGACACCATCATAGGCACTTGGGAGATTTTTCCCTCTCTTTCACCTTAGACTGTGAGCATGTAACATCCCTCTCATAAAGTCTGACTAGCCGTTTAAGTAATCTACGTTGGGGCAACCCTTTCATCCTTTGCAGACAACATATTCAAAGATCTTCCCACCGGGTTATTCTTTCTTCCATCTTCTTCCATTAGGCAGGAGATACAAAAGTCTGAGAACACGCACTAACAGGTTCAGAAACAGCGGGCAGGATTCTCCGATTCTGCAGCTATGTCCGCAGGATCCGTCTGGTCTTATGACCAGTAAGGCGGCACCGCACCGAGCCTCTGGCCGGTGTGGGGGCTAACAGCCGCACCGCGTAAAGCCCCCTGGCTATACCTGCGGATACGGCCGCAAAATGGCTGGGTCCATGGCCACGCATGCGCGTGGCAGCCCTGCCGTACAGCATGGCGCCGTACAGCATGGCGACAGCTGTGTGCAGACCCGGCCTACCAGAAACTGCCCCCCTGTAACCTCCATCGCCACCCCCGGCCCACCCCCCACAAGTCCCCCCAGCCCCTCCAAAGCTCCCTGCCAACAGAATCGCTCCCGCCGACTGGGTGGTGGAGCATCGGAAAAACGGCACTGTCCCCGATTCCAGCGTAAAAATGGATTCTCCGGCCGACTTTTGGCATCGACGATCGGAGAACCAAACCCAGCTTCTTCCCCGCTGTTACCAAACTTCTGAATGGCCCTCTTATAATAATAATCTCTATTAGTGTCACAAGTAGTTTACATTAACACTGCAATGAGGTTACTGTGGAAATCTCCTAGTCGCTACAGTCCAGCGCCTGTTCGGGTACATGGGGGGAGAATTCAGAATATCCAATTCACCTTCTGAGTACGTCTTTTGGGACGTATTGGAGGAAACCAGAGCACCTGGAGGAACGCCACACAGGCACGGATAGAAAGTGCAGACTCCGCACAGACAGTGACCCAAGCCGGGAATTGAACCTGGGACCCTGGCGCTGTGAAGCAACAGTGCTAACAACTGTGCTCGCCTGAACTGATCTCTTCATATATCTTCTCTACTGAGTAGTGCACTACATTTTCTCACCCGATGCCTATGTATTTATGCATGTCCTATGTTTTTTCACGTATGGAACGATCTGTCTGGACTGTACGCAGAACAATACTTTTCACTGTACCTCGGTACACGTGACAAATCAAATACAATTCAATTGAAGAGCCCCAAAAATACAACAGTAAAGACAAAGCTGCCGATAAGGATGGCTTTCTGGTAAAAATAGTCAGAATTCTAATCTGAGGGCAGCATGGTTAGCACTGCTGTCTCAAGGCGCCGAGGTCCCAGGTTCTATCCCGGCTCTGGGTCACTGTCCGTGTGGAGTTTGCACATTCTCTCCGTGTTTGCGTGGGTTTGCCCCCCACAACCCAAAGATGTGCAGGGTAGGTGGATTGGCCACTCTAAATTGCCCCTTAATTGGGGAAAAAAAATGAATTGGGTACTGTAAAATTTTTTTTTTTTAATTCTAATCTGGACCTCGAGTCTAGGATCAGGAGTCCATTCCACCATGAATTGAAGGGTGGTAAATCTGAACAGTGGAATGGATTTTTAGCCTTTATGAAGTGTGCGGATTAATTTTAAAAATTGATGGATAGCACTCTGGACCGTTCTATGATTTTTATTTCTTGACTGCGACCACAAGACAGCTTGGAGAGTTGGAGGCGGGAAAATGAAACATTTTTCTCAGCCAGCGCATCAATGGTATTACAATGGGCTCAAACCTCTTGGAGAACGAGCAAAGTATGAAAATAAGAGGGTATGCTGTGTAAAGGAAATGAGTTTGCTGCCAAAGCTAGAAAGTCTTTTCCAGCTGTGCGCCTTAGCACGTGGTGGGCTGCAGTGCCAGATCCTCGATCTCAGAGCGAGAGAGACCTACTTTTGGAAAAGCAACTGCTCAGAATGGAAAATGAAATAATAATAATGACTAAAAACCAAGATGAAGCAGAATTAAAGCTGAAATATTCTATTTGTAAAACAGATTGGTGTTTGAAAAAGAATTTCTTTATAAAGCCAACTAAAAAGAGAAATTAGAGTGGAGGAAAATTTAAAGAATATCGGATGAAATTAAAGTCGCACCTTTCTTGAATGTAATAGGTTGGGGAACCTTCACTCTATTAGAAAGTCATGTTCCTCCTGCGAAGCCTGGTACCAGAATATATGAGGAATTGACTAAGACCCTTGATGAATACTTCTCGCCCAAACCATTGATATTTGCAGAGAGATTCAGATTTCATTGACGTAGCCGAGGAGAAGGTGAAATATGTTTCCTGGAGTGTTTATTTGCTGTGACCTGTTTTGATACATGTTTGTAATAAAATACATTTTTTTAAAAAGGAGGTGAAAATATTCAACAATTTGTAGCCGTACTATGGAAACTAGCAAAGAATTATGAGTTTGGACCGACACTTGAGGACACGCTGTGAGACAGACTTGTCTACAGATTGGAGAAATGAGGCAATCCCAGGAAGGCATGATGTCTAGTGCGATCAAGGAACTCAAACTCTGTGTATTATCGATGCAAGGATTTGCACAGAGATACACAGATTTTAGATCTTTCCAAAACTGAATGGGAGCTAAATTAAAATGGAAATGGATACAGGAGATGCAGTATCTCTCATCTCTGAAAGTTTATATCAACTAAAGCTCAAGAATGTACCATTAAAGCCATCTGATATAATCTTGAGAACTTGCATAGAAGAGGTGATTCCAGTGAAGTGTTATATCATGGTGCAATTTGAAGAAAATGGTTAATTTGCAAAATTGCCATTGAGATGAGCTGGCAAGATGGATACAGAACTGGCTAGATAATAGAAGGCAGAGAGTAGCAATGTGAAGGTGCTTTTCTGATTGGAGGGCTGTGACTAGTGGTGTTCCGCAGAGATCAGTGCTGGGACCTTTGCTGTTCGTAGTATATATAAATGGTTTGGAGGAAAATGTATCTGGTCTGATGAGTAAGTTTGCAGACGACACAAAGGTTGGTGGAATTGCGGTGAGCGATGAGGACTGTCAGAGGATACAGCAGGATTTAGATCGTCTGGAGACTTGTGCGGAGAGATGGCAGATGGAGTTTAATCGGGACAAATGTGAGGTAATGCATTTTGGAAGGTCTAATGCAGGTAGGGAATATACAGTGAATGGTAGAACCCTCAACAGTATTGACAGTCAGAGAGATCTAGGTGTACAGGTCCACAGGTCTTTGAAAGGGGCAATCCAGTGGAGAAGGTAGTCAAGAAGGCATACGGCATGCTTGCCTTCATTGGCCAGGGCATTGACTATAAGAATTGGCAAGTCATGTTGCAGCTGTATAGAACCTTAGTTAGGCCAACTTGGAGTATAGTGTTCAATTCTTGTCGCCACACTACCAGAAGGATGTGGAGGCTTTAGAGAGGGTGCAGAAGAGATTTACCAGGATGTTGCCTGGTATGGAGGGCATTAGCTATGAAGAGCGGTTGAATAAACTCGGTTTGTTCTCACTGGAACGACGGAGGTTGAGGGGCGACCTGATAGAGGTCTAAAAAATTGAGGAGCATAGACAGAGTCTATAGTCAGAGGCTTTTTCCCAGGGTAGAGGGGTCAATTATTAGGGGGCATAGGTTTAAGGTGCGAGGGGCAAGGTTTAGAGGAGATGTACGAGGCAAAATTTTTACACAGAGGGTAGTGGGTGCCTGGAACTCGCTGCCGGAGGAGGTGGTGGAAGCAGGGACGATAGTGACATTTAAGGGGCATCTTGACAAATACATGAAAAGGATGGGAATAAAGGGATATGGACCCAGGAAGTGTAGAAGATTTTAGTTTAGACGGGCAGCATGGTCGGCACAGGCTTGGAGGGCCAAAGGGCCTGTTCCTGTGCTGTACTTTTCTTTGTTCTTTGTTTACATGTAGTAAAAGGAAATGTTTCTGCACTTTTCAGAAGAGCGTGGTTGAACAAAATTAAACTAAATTGGCAAGCTGCGAACCAATTGGTGATGGAAAGAGCACACTGCTGAAACTCTTAGAAAAGTATAAGACGGTATTAGGAAACACTTTCGGAGAAATGACTGGAGTCGAGGCATGAACCTGATAGCATCCCAAAATGCTTAAAGGCAAGAACGGTACCATATGCGATCGAACAAAAGGTGAAGTGGAACTTGCATAAATTTATAAAAGGTGGAGTGATCAAGCCTGTGACAATGGGTGATTGGGCAACCCCAACTGTTCCAGTTATCAAGCCAGATGGCTCAGTAAGAATCTGTCTTAACGATTGTTAATAACGATTAACCCAGTGTTGTGTGCCAACCAATATCCCTTACCATTAATAAAGGACCAATTTGCTGGATTGTCGAGCAGACCAAAGTTCAGTCAGATAGAATTGTCTCTAGCGTACCTTCAGATAAAGGTGGCAGCTGAGCCACAACCTCTTCTAATATTTGTAACACACAAAGGACTGTTCAGCTACAGGCGCCTACCATTTGGAATAATGTCAGCACAGAGCTATTCCAAAATTCCATGGACCAAATCCTTAACAGTGTTATTTGGATGCATCATAATTACTGGCAGGACTGAACAGGAGTACCTAAAGAATTTAGAAGACACATTGGAGCATCATAAAAGACACAGGCCAGAATTGTCCAGCTGTTCACTGGCAGCGGAATTCTCTGGTTCCGTTTGCAGAATACCCCTGCCTGCGGGGTATTTCCCTGTATCGTGGTGTGGCTTCAATGGGAAATCCCATTGACAAGTGGGGAGAATAGAGAATCCCGCTACCAGTGAATGGTGTGTATTCTCTATTCAACGTTCCCACTAGCAGTGATAGTGGGGCAGACTTGCAAAGGAGAATCCAGCCCACAATCCTTTGTCAAGAGAGGAATGCAAAGTTTTCCAGTGGTCAGTAAGCTATCTAGGCCATATAATCGATAAGGACAGATTCCACAAGGAACCTAAGAAAATGATTGCGATTCTAGATAGGTCTAGGCCGCAGAATGTATTGCAACTAAGATCTTTCTTGGGATTCATCAATTACTATGGAAAATTGATTCCACGTGTCGCTATTATATTAAACAACTCCATACATTATTATGTGCAAATCAACAAATGATTTGGATAAAAGACTGTGAAGAGAGACATATTGGAGTCAAAAATGTGCTAAAGAAATCAGAAGTCTTAAATAATTTTGATCCTAAATTAAAAATACTACTCAAATGCGAAGCATCACCCTATGGGATGGTTGAAGTTGTCTCTCATATAATGACGAAAGATAAATTTCCCTTTGAATGTTGGCAAGTGCTGAACAGAATTTTGCTCAATTGGTGAAGGAAGCCTTGAGCATAGTTTTTGGGATCAAGCAATTTCATCATTATCTGTCTGGAAGACGTTTTACCTTGTTAACAGACCACAAGCCTTTAACAACGAACTTTGGTCCAAGCAAAAGCCAATGCTCTTATCGTGTCTACCAACTCTGGACAAAGGCGAATCACTGGAGAACTATATGAACTATGTGTACTGTTCCCAGGTGGAGAGTGTTCCTTTTACAGCCTCTCAAGTACAAAGACATACAAGGTTGGATTCGATGATGGGGAAGGTCATGGACATGATCTTGGAAGGCATACCATGGGATCAATGGAGGAGGAACCTGGAATGCAAGCAATACCGAACAAGGGAACTTGAATTAACAGTACTAAATGGAATACTTCTTTACGGGATCATGGTTATCATTCCTCCATACTTTCGGAGTTGTATGCGGGATCAGCTCCATGAAGGATATCCAGGAATTGGATAAAAAGAACTTGCAAGGAGTTATTTTTGGTGGCTGCGACTAGACTTACAGATTGAAGAAAGAGTAGATCTTGTGCCAGGATATAAAATACTCCACCTCTGCAACCACTTCACCCTTGGGATTGGCCAAAACAGTTGCGGCAGTGAGTAAATTTAGACTTTGTCGGATCAATTGGAGGATATATATTTCTCGTCCTGGGAAGGCCGCACATTCCAAGTGGCCTGGAATAATGATGATTAAGACAACAATTTTTGAAAAGACATTTGAACAACTAGACAAAGTATTTGCACGGTTCAGCGCAAACTGTAACAGAGAGTTAGCGATAACAGGTCTCAGTTCGTGTCAAAGGAATTTGTGGACTGCCTTATAAACAGTGGCAATCTGCATATAAAAGCTGCGCCTTCCACCAATGGATTGGTGGAGAGATTTGTGCAGTAATTGAAGAATGCCATCAAAGGATGAAGGACAATCAGCTAAAAGAGTCAATAAATTTCTCCTATCTACAGAAACACTGCCCAAGTGGCAACTGAAAACTCACTGGCAATAGCACGGTAGCCTTGTGGATAGCACAATTGCTTCACAGCTCCAGGGTCCCAGGTTCGATTCCGGCTTGGGTCACTGTCTGTGTCGAGTCTGCACATCCTCCCCGTGTGTGCGTGGGTTTCCTCCGGGTGCTCGGGTTTCCTCCCACAGTCCAAAGATGTGCAGGCTAGGTGGATTGCCATGATAAATTGCCCTTAGTGTCCAAAATTGCCCTTAGTGTTGGGTGGGGTTACTGAGTTATGGGGATAAGGTGGAGGTGTTGACCTTGGGTAGGGTGCTCTTTCCAAGAGCCGGTGCAGACTCGATGGGCCGAATGGCCTCCTTCTGCACTGTAAATTCTATGATTGCCTTTGAAGAGGTCGTTGAGATCCAGGTTTAATTTGGTCTTGCCAGCTACTATTGTAGAGTAACAACAACAATACCAACTTACTCACCATGAACAAACATCAAAACCAAGAAGTTTTGATCAAGGAGAAAGAGTTTTAGTGAGAAACCACTCTTCAAGTGAGAAGTGGGTATCTGCCACAATACTCGCAAAGTCTATTTCTTATACAGTACAAACCAATGACGAGAGAGTTTGGAGGAGGCACACCGATCAGAGAATTTGCTGAGTTGGTGGTATCTGAAAAGCCAACATCTGATACTGGAGATTTTGGAAATTTCTGAATTGTCAAATTCAGATTCCACATCAGGTGAACCAACAGCACCTGTAGAAGCTGATGAGGAACCAACTTTACCAGATGTGCCTGAGCAAGCGTGAACAGGCTATTGAGAGTGTGAAAACAAAAACTCCTGAACGACGGATTCTGCCTAGGTGAACTGGCATCCACCCAAAAGACTCTCGAACTGATTGTATATATAATTGTGTATAATGATACTTTGCAAAATAATTATTGTACATCGTGAGGAAGAGTTAATATTAGTTGTCGTACTACTGAAGTGAAGGGGGAGAGATGTTGTGTATTGTAAACCAATGCATCTCTCTGTAGTGCGTCACTTGATTACATAGTAACATCATCAGAGGTATTTGGGAGATTTTCCCTCTCTTTAATCTTAGGCTGTGAGCAAGCAACACCTTCCTAATAAAGTCTGACCAGCTGCTTAATTAGCCTACATTGTAGCAACCTTTTCATCCTTTTAAGGAATGACACTTATCCCTTGCTTCCCCTTGCCTACCCCCACAATCCCCCCCCCCCCCCCCCCCCCCCCCCCCACCCCCCATTCCCAACCCACACTACACATGAATGGGAAGGACTATTTATTCGCCATGCAGAGAAGAATCTGGTCCATTATCTTCAATTTGGTGTTAATGAGCCCATGCTTTACTACTGCTTTAGGCTTCACTCAAATATGCTGTCACATTCATAACATAAGTAAATGTGCAAATTAAAATAGAATATGAAGGCAGTCACGAGTCCAGTATGACAAGGTAGCAGAGACTATACTCTTTCAACTTACACAAAAAGCTTTTTCATCAGCCCTGAAGACAATATTTATTTTTAACTTGAATTTTTCATGGTAAAATGTGTCTTGTTACAGTAACATTTCGTAAGCTCACGAGGTCATTCAATTGTATTTGCTGATTAAGATGCTCCTATCGTCTGTCAACTTTTACAGAAAGTGTAGGTATTGGATGTGAGCAATAATTCAAAGCTTATTGTAGTCAGCCAGCTTCATTTACAGTCCTTTTAAAATAATTTCTTCACTGTTATCATTTTTTTTTTTGCTGGTATCACCGCTCAAACTCTCCCACCCACACACACACAATACCTCCCCATGCATACACACATGAATGTGCACAATACTCACACATACAAGATACTCTTGCGCCCCCACAGACAATACCCACTAACCACCCCTAACATACAATACTCATCACCCACACATACATAAACAATAACCAACCTAACACACACAATCAATTTCCAATACACACTCACACACACACACACACATATATATAATACCTACCCTGTACTGACACACACAATATCCACCATGCTCCCACACATAGAGCCAAAACCCAAATTACAACAACTAAACCCCTTCCCTGCAGACACATACACAATACATACACACACAGACACAATACCCAACATAGGAACAATACCCATCTCAAGCACACGGACAAGGTCCAACCATACCCCCATATGCACACATAATACCCAATGCTTAATCCGACATTCACATGTACGCATACAATATCCAACCCCCCCTCCCCCCACACACACAAGCACAATCACAGTCACAATATCCACCCTATGTCCTCGCCCTTCCCCTCTCCCACGTAGAAACAGTGCTCTTAATTATGCAGAGGGTGACGGAACACTCTGAAATGTTTCCGCTGATGAGGGAGTGTCTGCATGTAAAGAGTCAGTCATGTCTGACAAACCTGATGAAATTTTTGTGGTGGTAACTGAAGTGGTGCAGGAGGGTAAAAATAGTGTTTTGCATTTGTGTAGTGCTTTTCAAATCCTTCAGATATCTCAAAGTGCTTTGCAGCCAATGGAGTACTTCTGAAATGTATTTACTGTTGTAATGTAGGGAAATGACAGCCAATTTGTGCACAGCTAGCTCTTGGTGGATTTCCAGAAGGCATTCAATACAATCCCTCAAACAGACGGTTAACTAAAGTTGGAGCCCATGGAACTGAAGGCAAAATTATTGACCTGTTTAGGAAAGTGCTTGCTTGGCAGCATCCAGGCAGTAGGGATAATGGGCAATTAATCTAATTGACAGGATGTAACTAGTTGTGCCCTACAAGGATCCATGTTGGACATTCAACTGTTCACTGTATTTATAAATTGCTTAGATGATGGGATAGAAAGCCACAGTCAATTTTACCGATGGCACAAAGAGAGGCAGCATTGCCAGGGGTGTAGGTGGACATATAAAATTATTGATAGATGAAGTGAATGGGCAAAACCACAGCAAAAAGGATTTTAGTATAAGTGAATGTGCTATCAACTACTTTGGACCTTGTTTGGGCAACGCTTTCACAACATTCAAGGAACAGAAGGTGGAGAGAATCTACCTCTGTTGGAGGGGAGTTCAGGTCTGGGGACACAGTCAAAAAGTCAGCATGTCTTTTCAGGAGTAAACTTAGAATTACATAGACTTTGTACATAGAATTTACAGTGCAGAAGGAGGCCATTCGGCCCATCGAGTCTGCACCAGCTCTTTCAAAGAGCACCCTATCCAAGGCCACATCTCCACCCTATCCCCATAACCCAGTAACCCCACCCAACACTAAGGGCGATTTTGGACACAAAGGGCAATTTAGCATGACCAATCTGCCTAACCTGCACAACTTTGGACTGTGGGAGGAAACCGGAGCACCCGGAGGAAACCCACGCACACACGGGAAGAACGTGCAGACTCCACACAGACAATGACCCAAGCCGGGAATCGAACCTGGGACCCTGGAGATGTGAAGCAATTGTGCTAACCACCGTGCTACCGTGCTACCCCTCTTCCACAAACAACAATTGGTGCTAAATCAACTGCTAATTTTAATTGGAGGGTATTTTTTGTTATCAGAATTAATTAACGAATATGAACCAACGAATGTGTGAAGTTAGGTGGCAGATCAGCCATGACAAATGGAATGACAGATCTCTCTCAAGGGGCTGAATGGGCCACCCCTGCTTTTATGTGCTTATTCCCTTCCCCTCCCTGAAAACACAAACCTCCTCTTGCAACACAAACATCACTACCCCCCCTCCCCAACCCACACTCTAATACCTCCCTCCACATAGTCAACCTGCCCCCCCCTCAAACAACAACCCCCCCCCCTTCCCCCGCCAACACAAAAGCTATATTTCTCTCTCTCTCTTTCCCTCCCCACACGCGCACACCCCCTCTCTATTCCAGTGATAAAGACGTCTTGAAGATGGTAAATAATGCGGTGCAGTAATTTATGAAATATTTAGAATGATCGACTCGTCGCAAGTTACTTGGTTCAGGGTTTGATTTGTGGTGTCTGGCGCCACCTTCTGAGGCTGAAAAAAAAATAATTTGCTTGGAAAGCCTGAACATAAAAGGTTCTTTGATCGTGAAGTGATGATAATTTGCGCATTTATTAAACGAATTTGGAATTGGATGCAGGGAATTCGAGTGCTGATCTGGCAGGAGCAACAAACGGAACCGATGAATTGTGTCGTATTGAGTGTCATTTGCGAACACGGACATGTGTTAGAAACATACTAAAATGGTGTATAAATAGTCACCAGTTTTTAATAAAAGGACAGATTTCTGCGCGATCTTGCACCTTAATGTTGCAGAGATACGTAGATTAAAATCCAATAACAAGTCCCTTGAAACGCATCAAAATAGCGTGATCTTATTTTTGTGCAAATGTTATGTTTCAACGACAGCTGATTTTAAAAGGAGCCAGTTGGATGCAAATAACACACGCCAGGTAAAACTCCTCTTTCAGTTGAAACTTGCATCCTTAATTTGGGAGATTGTGCTGTTGTGTTATGCTGCTTCGTGTAGCATAAACTGCTTCCTTGATGTATACTTTGACAAAGGAAGCTCTCCAGACTATGAAATGAGTACAACGTGTTTATTGAACTATTAACACAGTTCTTAAATGTTCGACACTCTGCTAAACAAGCTGTAGTAACTCAGTCTATCTTTACCAGCCTGCTCTAAGCCACGTGCTGGGTGTGATGATGTTGATCAACCCTGATGTACTCTCTAGATGTCTGTCTGTGGAAAGAGGCAGAGCATGTGTGCCCTGTCCTTTTTATATGGGTTGTGAAGTGCCCCCTTGTGGTATTGTCACCTCTGGGTGTCCTGATTACCCATTGGTTGTGTCCTGTTGTAATGACCGATTGGCTATATGTCTGCATGTCATGACATGCCTGGTGCTCCCTCTAGTGGCTTCTTAGTTGTAGTGTATTTACATTAACCCCTTGTGTATACACAGTGATGCATATCACCACATCCCCCTTTTTTCGTGTTCCATATTTTCTGTACTTGGTTAAAGAAAATTGAACAAAATAGGTAGATAAGTGATGACATGGACAAGTCATGATGGCAGTGATGATTATACAATACCAAATAATATTTATGAGTCCAAAGTTCGTGAATTTATACGGTCGAGTGGCTTTCTTGTTTTGTTATTGAAGTGTCAATGTTGATGTTGTAATTTCCTTGTGAACACCGTCAGTGTCCCTGTGCTTAAGGAACCAAAAAGTAATCCGGAGGTGTTCAAGTAGTCAAATCACTTAGTTGTCTGATTTGGACTCTTGTGGTAGTGATTCTTGATGTCATCTTTCTTGTCTGACCTGGACTGGTGTCTGTGTTTGCAGTATTGATGCTGTATGTCAGCTGCCTTGAAAGCTAGTCTGTTTGTTTGTAGTGTAGCAAACATGACTTTGTAAGATGCGTTATCATGCCATGGTATGTCTGCACACTTGCCATTGTCTTGAGCTGTGCTGTCACAGTCTCCTGCAGAGTTGTACCATGTTGTACCAGTTGTTGTTCCAGTGTTGTTGGCTTTGTTGTGCTTGTTGTTGACGTTGGTGTCTTTGGTATGCTTCTTGTTGTCTGTGTTGTTGTTGTTTTTGTAGGTTTTGTTGTTGTGTTTGTTGCGCTCAATGACCATTCCGAGTGGCGAATTCGAGTCCTTCACAAAGTTACTTGTGTCAGTGTCCTTTGTAACATCTGCTGTTTCATTGAGCGTTTTGTCTTTGATTCCTCGGTGCTCACCACCTGGAGTCACTTGAATCGTCTTTGGATTGTTGATGGTCCTCTGTAGGAGTCATTTTGGGTTCACTTGAATCATCTTTGGTTTCTTGATGCTCATCGTCCGGATCAAAATGGTCAAGATTTCATTTTCTTGTGGAGAGGCTCGAGTGGATGAGGTTTCAATTGACGTGGTCACACTGGACTCATGAGTAGTTTCACTTGGATTGTCGAGTGCCTCTGTGCATACGAGCTGAGATCTGTCAGTCTCGCTGTGATGTTGCACATCTTGTATAGGAATTGTGATGCCTTCGTCACTTGTCTCACATACAGTGGGTAGACCGGCAGTGCCTTCTTGTTGGTTAGATGAGCTGGGTAGACTGTCAGAGTCTCCTTCTGGTGGCTCAAGTAATCTGGGTAGACTGTCAATGAGACGTTGTTCACATGAGCGTGGCAGACTTGCATCGTCTGCTGCTGACCTTGCATGGACGGCGCTTTGGAGTCTTGAGTTGCTCCCATTGTGGAGTCTGTCAATGACCTCACTGTGGAGGCTTGTATCGCTCTCTCTGTGGAGTTTGGCATCGTTCCCTGTGTGGAGTCGTGCAGTGGTCTCATTGTGGAGTCGATCTGTGCGCTCTTAACCGTGGTCTCACTGTGGAGTCTTTCATTGTTCTCTGTGTGGAGTTGGGGACTCTTTGTGGTGCATGGACCACTTTTCATGTGGCATCAGGCCGCTCTCTGTGGGCTTCATTTTCTTTGTGGGAATTTGACTGGTTGCTGTCATCCAATTTATCGACGATCTGCCATGGCATCATGGTATTGGATTAATTCACCATGAGTGGATTCGTTTTGTGCTTTGAAAATGTGTTGTTGATGCTGTGATCAGCATATCCGAATAGCTCAGCCATGTCTGAGTAGTATTCTTCGATAAACCAATTACCTTCTTTTGTTTCAGTATCGTCATTGCGCTCTCTGTCCAAGGAAGAAATCATCATCTGAGTAATAGTCTTCAAGGACCAAATCATCTCTTTGGGCATTGCTAACTGCTTGTTGCAGGGTTCTGTGGAGGTTGATTTCAACTACTGGTAGTTCAGGCATTGTTCTGTCTCTCGAGGTGAAAGAATGGTGTTTTGCGGCTTTAAAACTCTTCTTTGTAATTTTCGGACATTTCCCCTTTAAGTGGGCATGGTCTGACATCATGACGCTCGTGACGTAAAACATAGGAATGGATTAACCATGTGCAAATCGCTTTTCCTTTACTGTGCGTTCTTTTCGCAACTAAAACATTGTTTTGCCGGTTCGCATCTTCCCGGGAACTGCGCATGTGCGTTCTGGGCCGGCTGGATATGCGCAAGATGGCTGCCAATCAAAATTGCCGTTTGCTTCTGTTGCAAACCTACCTCTGCCTCGTGGTGAGTATTGCCGCCAGTTGTACCGATTTTCTTTTGTGTTTACCTCACAGTAGCTTTCAAATTTGTCAAGGACTGTCTGGAATTGGGTTCTGTCCTGCCCTTTGGAGTATTTATAGAAGTGGAAGATCTCCATTGCATGTTCACCCGCAATGGTGAGTAGAAGAGCTATCTTCTCAGCATCGGCCATGTCATGTAGGTTAGATGCTTCCATGTAAAGCTGAAATCGGTGCTTGAATGCACGCCAATTGGCACTGAGATTGCCGTAGTACCTGCGTCGGTTAGGAACTGGAATCTCGATCATCGTGCCTGGGTTTAGTTGCTGGTTGTCACGGATCTTGCTGAGTTGAACTAAATAGACTGAACAGGCACTCCAGGTATCGTGTTGTGTTATGCTGCTTCGTGTAACATAAGCTGCTTCCTTGATGTATGCTTTGACAAAGGAAGCTCCAGACTATGAAATTAGTTCAAAGTGTTTATTGAACTATTAACACAGTTCTTAAATGAGTTCGACACTCTGCTAATCTAGCTGTAGTAACTCAGTCTATCTTTACCAGCCTGCTCTAAGCCACGTGCTGGGTGTGATGCTGTTGATCAACCCTTATGTACTCTCTAGATGTCTGTCTGTGGAAAGAGGCAAAGCATGTGTGCCCTGTCCTTTTATATGGGTTGTGAAGTGCCCCCTTGTGGTAATGTCACCTCTGGGTGTGCTGATTACCCATTGGTTGTGTCTTGTCATGATGATGTGGAGATGCCGGCGTTGGATTGGGGGGAGCACAGCTAGAAATCTTACAACACCAGGTTAAAGTCCAACAGGTTTGTTTCAAACACTAGATTTCGGAGCACTGCTCCTTCCTCAGGTGAATGAAGAGGTATGTTCCAGAAACATATATAGAGACAAATTCAAAGATGCAAGACAATGCTTAGAATGCGAGCATTTGCAGGTAATTAAGTCTTTACAGATCCAGAGATAGGGGTAACCCCAGGTTAAAGAGGTGTGAATTGTCTCAAGCCAGGACAGTCAGTAGAATTTCGCAAGCCCAGGCCAGATGGTGGGAGATGAATGTAATGCAACATAAATCCCAGGTTGAGGCTGCACTCATGTGTGCGGAACTTGGCTATGAATTTCTGCTCGCCGATTCTGCGTGGTCCTTTCTGGATGTCCCGAAGCGTGGTACATTGGCGAGACCATGCAGACTCTGCAACAATGAATGAACGGACATTGCACGACAATCGGCAGGCAGGAATGTTCCCTTCCAGTCGGGGAACAATTCTGCAATCAAGGGCATTCAGCCTCTGATCTGCGGGTAAGCGTTCTCCAAGGCGGCCTTCAGGACGTGCGACAACGCAGAATCATTCATTTAAAAAATAATTTGTGGCAATCCGCGCAGTGTTGAGGTGAGGTTCTCCGGGCGCACACTGTGGTTGTTGGGGGGGGGGGGGGGGGAGGGGGGGATCAGTGTGTTGTCAAACATGCACAAAAGGATGGAGATTTTAAAACATCGCCTTTATGCCCGAGGATCTTGCGGGTGGCGGGTGCAACGACAACAAAAAAAAACTTCCACAACACCAGCTGCCTGAGTTGAACTCAAATCCGGCTTTCGCTTCCGATCGCCGAGGTTGGAATATTCCTGTGGAATCAGTTCCCCCCCCCCCCCCCAAATCTGGTTTAGGGGCTGGTTTAGCACAGGGCTAAAGAGTTGGCGTTTAAAACAGACCAAGGCAGGCCAGCAGCATGGTTCAATTCCCGTACCAGCCTCCCCGAACAGGCGCTGGAATGTGGCGACTAGGGACTTTCACAGTAACTTCATTTGAAGCCTACTTGTGACAATGTGATTTTTATTTCATTTCAATCCTGCCCCTCAAAGAATGACAACAGAATACCCCCCCCCCCCCCCCCCGTGTGTGTGTACAGATAGAGATGTGTTGCCTCTGAGGAGCCTGGAGAGAGATGGGGACAGGGAGAGTGAGTTTGGTGCGGAAGGGAGAGGGTGAGGCAGGGAGAGCTGGGCTGGGCCGGGCTGGGCTGAGGGCGGGAGCTTGCTGAGCTCTCTCAGCCTCCTCACAAAGTGCGGCCAAGTCTAGCGCCTGGAAACGCATGCGCAGCCTGTCCACCGCCGCCAGCCGCACTGGGTGTCGATCTGACTTCAACAAGAAGAGGGGAAAAAAACCCTCAAACGGATGTGCTTTAGAAAAGGAAACAGCAACACACCGAATTTTAATGACACGACGTGAGTATTGGCTTCGCCTTTTCTTGCTGGTATTTGTTTTATTGTTTTTTTTTTAAACCAGTCCACCCACACACTCACACAGACAGGGGGGTTTGGGAAGCTGTCAGTTTGAGCCTGGGGAGATGTTACTGGGGGCTCCCGCATCCCCAACACGATCTGACAAATCGTCGTCCTTTTTCTGCTGTGCAGCCTTCCCTGGGCAAATTTCAAATCATCCGGTGCGTCCCCCTGTCTTTGCCTTTTTTGTGCTCTCTCCAGAGATTGCAATATTGTCGTGGGGACGAGAGGGTGGTGTTGCATTTGGTACCTTCTCGTGGCGTTTGGCGGATTACTATCGCCCGCCGGTTCGAACACTTCTTGCCAACCCGTGTTGCAGCGTAAATATGCAGAATTGGCCTGGCTGCTGCTGGTCAGGGACAGACCGAGGGGCTTAAAGTCGTGACCCCTCTGCCAACCTCTCTCTCTCTCTGTCTTGTCTCGTCACGCACTTCTTTCAGGGCTGGTGTTGGCAACTCGGTTCGGCTCTGGTGTCCTTTCAGTGGGCAGGTTTGAAGGAGGGTGGTGGGGGAAGTTGTGGGGGGGGGGGGGGGGAGAGAAGTTGCGGGACCCGTGACCTTTCCTTCCCCCCCTGTCGGTTCTGACACAGCCACCTGTGGCTGCTGCTGGATTCAAGGCTCCAGCTCACCCTCGCCGTGGATGTGCATTCACACCTGACCCCCCCCCCCCCCCCGCCGCCGCCGCCACAGTCTGACGTGGGGGTGGTCTTCACCAGCTCTGCACAAGTGTCCACTTGTCAAGATGACCTGGTAGCTCCAAGCGCTTTTCCTCGGCTCGCGTCGCGCTACCTTTCGACACCGGTGCACCAGGAAAGGGGGTTTGCCCTGAGCACCCGCCAACGGGGGAGATGGAGATTGTTCAGCAGAACATGGGGTATGGGCCGAGTGCTGGCGCTGGCGAGGTGGGGAAATGGGAGCATTGTCACGGGAGGGGGGCGGGGGGATTGCAGTTCTCCACTCACATTCTGCAAAGCACTTTTTTTCATCCTTCCAGATTCCCACGGCTACAGATTTATACACCGCCGCTTCTCAATGTTCACGAACTTACTCAGTATTCATTAGAGGGCATCCAAACGAGTGGAGCTTGATAATGTACTGCATTCAGTTTTGCTGACGAATATGTCTGGTGCATTGCTCTCCGGGCCGTGCAAATGTTGCACAAGCATCTTTCTTTTAAAGAGGTTGTCACTGTTGTCGATATGTTAGCTCGGTTGGCTGGTTCGTGATGCGGAGGGACACCCAACAGCGCGGGTTCAATTCCAGTACCTACTGGCGTTATTTATGATGGCTCAACCTTGCCCCTCGTCTGAGGTGTGGTGACCCTTAGGTTAAATCACCGCTAGTCAGCTCTCTCTCAAAAGGGGAGAGCAGCCTTGGCTCTTGGGGACGATGGTGATTTTCGTGTCGATAGAGGGAATTACTATAGGCCCTGTTATTTCTGAAATGCACAGGAGCAATATGATAATACAGTATGTGCACATGTTTAACACAACATGTGATGCCAGGCTGCAGAGTGATGAAACTCCAGGTAACGCTTACTATATAGTGGGTCTGGATAAGTGGTTAGCAGAATGCAGGTACACCATTTATTCTTATCACAGATCAATTAAATCCCCATGGGCATGAGTACGGTTCAAGGATGGGTGGTCAAGAGTGCTATTGTATGTTTTAAATTTGATCATTGCGGCAAACTGAAGATGCATATTGTCTGAGTAAAGCTGTTGGGGAAGCCAATACCACGTGGTTATATTGGCCAGCTCTCAACAAAGAATTGCAGCATTGGTGTGGAACATTGTTGTGAGGAAAGAGACACTGAACTCTTATACACTTTCCTTTCTAAAACATAAAACTTCAATTCCACTATGCGTGAAGACCATTTTTGTAAGCTGAACATAATCTTGAGTTGTTTAAGATGTTTCTCGTCTCCACTTTTCTGGCTTTTTACTTCCTATTGAATATTTGTGTCGAAACATCATGACCTTTAGGAAACTGTCATGAAGAAGTTAGCAAACCAGACACTGGAAGAGAACTGAATGAATATAGGGAATTGAAAATAATTTATAATTGTTCAGTAGTATCGTGAATTATTGACTGGGTCTACCTGTAATTACGTTGAATCACTACAGTGCAGAAGGGGGCCATTCAGCCTATTGAGTCTGCATCGACGCTCCGAAAGAGCACCCTACCTAGTCTCATATCCCCATCCTATCCCAGTAACCCCACCTCACCTTTTGGACACTAAGGGGCAAATCCACCCAACCTGCACATCTTTGTACTGTGGGAGGAAACCAGAGCGCCTGGTGGAAACCCAAACAGACACGGGGAGAAAGTGCAAACTCCACACAGACAGTCACCCAAGGTTGGAATCAAACCTGGTCCCTGCTGCTGCAAGGCAGCAGTACTAACCATTGTGCAATGAATGTATTTGGGCTCAGAAATGTATTCAAGCCAATTTCTTTCATAATGTCCATTAAATAAAAATGGACAGAAAAAAACCCCAAGAAATACATTTTAAAGCTAATAACCATTTTATCAAAAGGACAGGCAGAATCTGTGGAAGGAACAAACCAATTAACTGCCTGACATGTTAAATGTTGCCAGTACTTTCTGCTTTCTTTAGACTTCCAGCATTTGAACTTTTTACTTTTTGGTAACATTTCTTACCATATTCTAACCAATTCTTTGCAAATCTAATAAAGTTCATATCATCGCAAACATAATCAATATTCCAGAAAAATAAACCACCTCGTATTTGTGTGCAAAATAGTCCAAGGAGGGAACCAAACATCAGTTTAGGCTGGAGCAGTTTAAAGTGGATAATGGATGTGCTCTAATCTACATTTATGTTCCCTGCATTTGTATTGACTTTGCTATATGGTTTGATTATTTTTTTTTCTCTTTTTAAAAAAAAATTATTGTATTCTCCTTTTTCACATTTTCTCCCAAATTTACACCTGACAATAAACAATATCAGTAACGAATGTAATGTCTATCCCCATATCAATAACAATGATCCCGTCCTCCCACCAAACCCCCAAACATTAGCCTGCACGTTAACATAAACAAATGACAAAAAGGAATCAGGAATCACCTATAGTCACCATTAACACATACAGTCCCTCTCCCTTCCAGCCCTCAACCCCCCTAATGTTCCATGTGATCCAATTCTCGAAAGAGCATATTGAATAATGCTCATGAATTGTAGAATGCCTCCATCCTTCCCCTCAGGTCAAATTTGACCATTTCAAGCGTCAAGAATTCCAGCAGGTCTCCCCGCCATGCCAGGGTATAAGGTAGAGAGGTTGATCTCCACCCTAACAGGAGCCGCCTTCAGACGATCAACAAGGCGAAGGCTACAACATCTGCCTCCATGCCCGTTTCCAACCCTGGCTAGTCCGACACCCCGAATATGGCCTCCCGAGGGCCCGGGTTCAGTTTCACTTGCACCACTTCAGATTACCCTAAACACCTCCTTCCATTAATCCTCCAGCTTTGGACAAGACCAAAACATAAGAACATGATTTGCGTGTTCCCCCTTCTCCAGTCCCCCTGTCGTCAGCACTTCCTCCAGCAAAGTGGAAGTCTGCTCTACTGGGAGTCTCTGTATCTCCTTTCTGGCAAAGGCTCGAACCTGCATGGATCTAAATATTTCCCCCTCCTCCAGCCCATACTTTGCTCTCAGCTCCTTCAATCCTGCAAAACAACCCCCAAGAAATAAATCTTTTTGTGTCCTAATTCCTTTCTCCTCCCATCTCCGTAAATTTCCATCCCACTTCCCTGGCTCAAGTCTATGGTTCCCCCGAATCAGCATTTTATATGGTTTGATTAATGAAGGGGCCAGGGCAGATAGACAAAATTATGGCAAATTTATAATAATAATAATAATAATAATTGTTTATTGGCACAAGTAGGCTTCAATGAAGTTACTGTGAAAAGCCCCTAGTCGCCACATTCCGGCACCGATTCGAGGAGGCTGGTATGGGAATTGAACCCGCGCTGCTGGCCTTGTTCTGCATTACAAGCCAGCTGTTGAGCCCACTGTGCTAAACCAGCCCCTAATTGCATCAGTATGCAAGTTGCATCTGCATGCAATATCATAGCCCTGTATTAAATAAGTTGTACAATTTATTGAATGTGCAAATGTTTAGTTTTCGTTTTCTAATATATTTGTTGCACAAGTAGTAATCTCACTGGTGAATTGTGTAATGTATATGCACCAATGATGAAGCACTTGAGAGCTTATCTTGACTAATCAGGGCTCATTCATCTCGTGAAGAATCAGCTATGCATTCGGGATTCTCCCGGCATTGTTCGAAACGCCTGAAAATACCAGACATTGAAATAATTCAATACGTCTGTTAGTAGCATTTCATTCATCAAACATGATGAATGAAATGTTAAACTCCTGATCAGCACAGTCAAAATATGGCTTCAAATTTAATTCTGTCATGCTCCTTCCAGGTTCTTAAAATATGTATAATGTTTGAAGTGAACAAAAGGTAAAATTTACAGCATAGCATATTCTGCAATGCACATTTCAGTTACTATTGTGCATTAATGCCAATTTCTTATTTTACGAAGGAGAGTCCAGAAAATATTAAATTAATGTGAGAAACTATTGTTTACTGTATTAACAGAGAAACACTTCATACATTCATATAATATTCTGCTGTTGATTTCATCAGAGGGATGTTAATCAGAGGGATTAATTTCTAACTGCAATCTGCAGCCTCATGATTTGGCGTATCCCTTATTCTCCCATTATCAACAAGTCAGGGGAACAACCATGGTTCAATAAGGAGTGGAACAGCATGCCAGAAATAACAATAGAACTAAAAATAAGATGTCAAACTGCTGAAGCTACAGCACAAGAAAGATACATATTAATCAGCGAAGTCAGCATGGTATGGGTGGAACTAAGTTATCACACACCCAATAAATCGGACAACAGCTGTGCAGTTCTGCCACATCTAGTCGTGAATGGTGCTGGAAAATTAAGCAACTAATATAAAGAGGAGGAGGAAGAGGAGGGTCCATGAACATTATTATTATTCAGTTATGGCAGAGTCCAGCACATCAGCACAAGAGGCAAGGCAGGAGCCTTTGAGTACCATTTCAGCTACAAATATTTCATGGATCTTCCATCCAAGCCTCTTCCTGACTTTCCCATCAGCACAGATGTCACAGGGTTTTCAACTAATTTGATTCACTTTGTGTGATAGCTGGTAACGGTTAAATATAGAAAATAGAGCAAAGGCTATGGGCCTCAACAGCATCCTGACAGTAGTGCTGAAGATTGGGTGCTCCAAACCTAGTTGCACCTCTGCGAAGGCTTTTCCAGTGCAAATGCAAAACTGGCATCAATGCAATAAAGTGCAAGGTTGCCTAGCTATGTCTTGTCTATGTAAAGGCGGTCAAATCCAATCTGACCAGTTACCACTGCATCAGCTTGCACTCAATCCTCAGCAAAGTGATAGGTGTTGGCAACACTGCTATTAAGCGATGCTTATTTTTATTCCCCAATAGCCAGTTCACAGATGTTCAATTTGATTTTCGTAAAGACCCTCTTGGCCCCAGATATCATTATAATCTTGGTCTAAACATGGAAAAAGAGCTGAATTCTGGAGGATTGGCTTGACATCATGGCAGTATTTGACCGGATGTGGCACTAAGGAGCCCAAATAAAACTGAAACCAATGGGAATGAAGGAGAAAACTCTCCACTGGTTAGAATCACAACTACCACAAAGGAATAGTTGTGATTATTGGAGGTCAGTCAGCTCTGCCAAGAGCATTGCTGTGGGAATTCCTCCGAGCAGGTTCTACAAGGCTAAGTACCTTCAGCTGCTTTTTCAATGGTCTTCCCTCCATCATAAGGTTAGAAGTAGGATTTTTAAAATGATAATAGCAGTGTTCAGTGTCATTTGCAATTTGTTCCAATAGCGAAGCAGTTCATGCCCACATGCACAAAGATCTGGACAATATTCAGGCTTTGGCTGAGAAATGACAAGTAACATTTCTGCTACTCAAGTGTCAGGAAACAACTATCATCTCTTCTTGACATTCATTGGTTCTGCCATCATCAAATCCCCCACCATCAACATCCTGCGGGTGACAATTGACCAGCTGACCAACTACAAAAATAATGTGTCTGCAAGAACAGATAAGAGGCTGGATATTCTGTCGTAAGTACCTCACCTCCTGACTCCCAATTTACAAGGCAGGAGTGTAGTGGAATATTCTACTTGCCTGGATGAGCGTGACTCCAGCAACAGTCAAAGTTGGATTCCATCCAGTCCAGTTTTATTGTAAAGTCCATCCACCACCTTAAATATTCACACACACCACCACTGGCTCAGAGTGGTATTAGTGCATTTCTCCTACAAGACATGTTGCAGAAACTCACCAAAGCTTCTTTGACTGCAGCTCCCAAACTCATAGCCTCTTCCTGGAAGGACAATAGCAGCAGGCAACTGGGAACACCATCAGCTGCAGGTTTGTTTCAAATTAAACTTCACCCTGATTTGGAAATCTCATCTCCCTTCATCATCACTGGATCTCACTACCAAAAAGCGCCGTGCAAGTACCTTTACATCATGGACTGCAACATTTTGAGAAGGTGGCCATCCACCAACAATAAGGACAATTAGGGATGCGCAATAAATGCTATGCCAGTGACTTTCACATCTCATTAATTAATTCAAAAAATCAAATAAATGAACCAACATCATTGTTAAAATTACAAACAGAGGTATATCACATATGAACACTTGAATATTAACATAATAATATCTTAGTAAGAAGTCTTACAACACCAGGTTCAAGTCTAACATGTTTGTTTCAAACACTAGCTTTCAGAGCACTGCTCCTTCCTGAGGTGAATGAAGAGGTATGTTCCAGAAACATACGTATCGTCAAATTCAAAGATGCCGGATAATGCTTAGAATGCGAGCATTTGCAGGTAATTAAATCTTTGCAGATCCAAAGATAGGGGTAACCCCAGGTTAAAGAGGTGTGAACTGTCTCTAGCCAGGACAGTTGGTAGGATTTCGTTAGCCCAGGCCAGATGGTGGGGGATGAATGTAATGCAACATGAATCCCAGATCCCGGTTGAGGCCGCACTCATGTGTGCGGAACTTGGCTATAAGTTTCTGCTCGGCGATTCAGCGTTGTCGCGCGTCCTGAAGGCCGCCTTGGAGAACGCTTACCCGGAGATCAGAGGCTGAATGCCCTTGACTGCAGAAATGTTCTCTGACTGGAAGGGGACATTCCTGCCGGTGATTGTCGTGCGATGTCCGTTCATTCGTTGTCGCAGCGTCTGCATGGTCTCGCCAATGTACCACGCTTCGGGACATCCGGAAAGGACCACACAGAATCGGCGAGCAGAAATTCATAACCAAGTTCCGCATACGAGTGCAGCCTCAACCGTGGAATGACGTGCCTGCAACAGTAGTGGACTCGCCAACACTAAACGCATTCAAATGGTCATTGGATAGGCATATGGACGATAAGGGAATAGTGTAGAGGGACTTTAGAAGGGTTTCACAGGACGGTGCAACATCGTGGGCCGAAGGGCCTGTACTGCGCTGTAATGTTCTGTGTTCTATGTTCATGTCGCATTACATTCATCCCCCACCATCTGGCATGGGCTTGCGAAATCCTACCAACTGTCCTGGCTTGAGACAATTCACACCTCTTTAACCTGGGGTTACCCCTATCTCTGGATCTGTAAAGACTTAATTACCTGCAAATGCTCGCATTCTAAGCATTGTCTTGCATCTTTGAATTTGTCTCTATATATGTTTCTGGAACATACCTCTTCATTCACCTGAGGAAGGAGCAGTGCTCCGAAAGCTAGTGTTTGAAACAAACCTTTTGGACTGTAACCTGGTGTTGTAAGACTTCTTACTGTGCTCACCCCAGTCCAACGCCAGCATCTCCACATCACCATTACAAGACACATCCAATGGGTAATCAGCACACCCAGAGGTGACATTACCATAAGGGGGCACTTCACAACCCATATAAAAGGACAGGGGACACATGGTTTGCCTCTTTCCACAGACAGACATCTAGAGAGTACATCAGGGTCACACAGCATACAACAGCATCACACCCAGCACGTGGCTTAGAACAGGCTGGTAAAGATAGACTGAGTTACTACAGCTAGATTAGCAGAGTGTCGAACTCATTTAAGAACTGTGTTAATAGTTCAATAAACACATTGAATTCATTTCATAGTCTGGAGCCTCTTTTGTCAAAGCACACATCAAGGAAGCAGCTTATGCTACACGAAGCAGCATTACACAACACGATACCTGGAGTGCCTGTTCAGTCTATTTAGTTCAACTCAGCAAGATCCGTGACAACCAGCAACTAACCCAGGCACGATGATCAAGATTCCTGTTCCTAACCAATGCAGATACCACGGCAATCTCAGTGCCAACTGGCGTGCATTCAAGCAACGATTTCAGCTTTACATGAAAGCATCTGACCTACATGACATGGCCGATGCTGAGAAGATAGCTCTTCTACTCACCATTGCGGGTGAACATGCAATGGAGATCTTCCGCTCCTTTAAATACTCCAAAGGGCAGGACAGAACCCAATTCCAGACAGTCCTGGACAAATTTGAAAGCTACTGCGAGGTAAACACAAAAGAAAATTGGTACAACTGGCGGCAATACTCACCACGAGGCAGAGGTAGGTTTGCAGCAGAAGCAAACGGCAATTTTGATTGGCAGCCATCTTGCGCATATCCAGCCGGCCCAGACCGCACATGCGCAGTTCCCGGGAAGATGCGAACCGGCAAAACAATGTTTTAGTTGCGAAAAGAGCGCACAGTAAAGGAAAAGCGATTTGCACATGCGTAATCCATTCCTATGTTTTACGTCACGAGCGTCATGACGTCAGACCATGCCCACTTAAAGGGGAAATGTCCAAAAATTACAAACAAGAGTTTTAAAGCCGCAAAACACCATTCTTTCACCTCGAGAGACAGAACAATGCCTGAACTACCAGTAGTTGAAATCAACCTCCACAGAACCCTGCAACAAGCAGCTACCAACGGCCAAAGAGATGATTTGGTCCTTGAAGACTATTACTCAGACGATGATTTCTTCCTTGGACAGAGAGCGCAATGACAATACCGAAACAAAAGAAGGTAATTGGTTTATCAAAGAATACTACTCAGATATGGCTGAGTTATTTGGATAGGCCGATCACAGCATCAGCAACATGTTTGCAAAGCACAAAACGACTCCACTCATGGTAGATGAATCCAATACCATGATGCCATGGCAGATTGTCAATACATTGGATGACAGCAACCTATCAAATACCCACAAAGAAAATGATGCCCACAGAGAGTGGCCTGATGCCACATGAAAAGTGGTCCACGCACCACAAAGCGTCCCCGACTCCACACAGAGAGCAATGAAAGACTCCACAGCAAGACCACTGCACAACCCGGTTGAGAGCACACAGATCGACTCCACAGTGAGACCACTGCACGACTCCACGCAGGGAACGATGCCAGACTCCACAGAGAGAGCGATACATGCCTCCACAGCGAAGTCATTGACAGACTCCACAATGGGAGCAACTCAAGACTCCAAAGCGCAGTCCATGCATGAACAAGACAATGAAGGTCAGCAGCAGACGATGCAAGTCTGCCACGCTCACGTGAACAACGTCTCATTGACAGTCTACCCAGATTACTTGAGCCACCAGAAGAAGACTCTGACAGTCTAATCTAACCAACAAGAAGACACTGCAGGTCTACCCATGTATGTGAGACAAGTGACGAAGGCATCACAATTCCCATACAAGATATGCAACATCACAGCGAAACTGACAGATCTCAGCTCGTATGCACAGAGGCACTCGACAATCCAAGTGAAACTACTCATGAGTCCAGTGTGACCACGTCAATTGAAACCTCATCCACTCGAGCCTCTCCACAAGAAAATGAAATCTTGACCATTTTGATCCGGACGAGGAGCATCAAGAAACCAAAGATGATTCAAGTGAACCCGAAATGACTCCTACAGAAGACCATCAACAAGCCAAAGATGATTCAAGTGACTCCAGATGGGGAGCACCGAGGAATCAAAGAAGAAACGCTCAATGAAACAGCAGATGTTGCAAAGGACACTGACACAAGTAACCTTGTGAAGGACGATCGATTTTTTTCCTTTGTACCCATGGCGAAGAATCACTGAATCGACGACACAATGACATCAATAAGTTCCATCCCACCATCAGACTCACCATGGACTACTCTCCAAAATCAGTTGCATTCTTGGACACACTCGTCTCCATCAAGGACGGTCACCTTAGCACTTCGCTTTACTGCAAGCCCACGGATAACCTCACAATGTTCCACTTCGCCAGTTTCCACCCTAAACACATTAAAGAAGCCATTCCCTATGGACAAGCCCTCCGTATACACAGGATCGGCTCAGACGAGGAGGAGCGTAACAGACATCTACAGAGGCTGAATGATGCCCTGGTACGAACAGGATATGGCGCTCGACTCATTGATCGACAGTTCCAACGCGCCTCAGCAAAAAAACGCACCGACCTCCTCAGAAGACAAACACGGGACACAATCGGCAGAGTACCCTTCGTCGTACAGTACTTTCCCGGAGCGGAGAAACTACGACATCTTCTTCGCAGCCTTCAACACGTGATCGATGAAGATGAACATCTTGCCAAGGTCATCGCCACACCCCCACTACTTGCTTTCAAACAACCGCGCAACCTCAAACAAACCATTGTTTGCAGCAAACTACACAGCCTTGAGAGCAGCGACCACGACACCACACAACCCTGCCCTGGTAAACTCTGCAAGACGTGCCAGATCAATGACATGGATACCACCATTACACGTGAGAACACCACCCACCAGGTACACGGTACATACTCGTGCGACTCGGCCAACGCTGTCTACCTTATACGCTGCAGGAAAGGATGTCCCGAAGCATGGTACATTGGCGAGACCATGCAGAAGCTGCGACAACGAATGAACAGACATCACACGACAATCACCAGGCAGGAATGTCCCCTTCCAGTCAGGGAACATTTCAGTCAAGGGCATTCAGCCTCTGATCTCTGGGTAAGCGTTCTCCAAGGCGGCCTTCAGGACGCACGACAACGCAGAATCGCCGAGCAGAAACCTATAGCCAAGTTCCGCACACATGAGTGCGGCCTCAACCGGGACCTGAGATTCATGTTGCATTACATTCATCCCCCACCATCTGGCCTGGGCTTTGCGAAATCCTACCAACTGTCCTGGCTTGAGACAATTCACACCCCTTTAAACTGGGCTACCACTATCTTTGGATCTGTAAAGACTTAATTACCTGCAAATGCTCGCATTCTAAGCATTGTCTGGCACCTTTGAATTTGTCTATATATATGTTTCTGGAACATACCTCTTCATTCACCTGAGGAAGGAGCAGTGCTCTGAAAGCTAGTGTTTGAAACAAACATGTTGGACTTTAACCTGGTGTTGTAAGATTTCTTACTGTGCTCACCCCAGTCCAACGCCGGCATCTCTATATCATAATAATATCCTGTCATTAATATTTCCTTTATTTTAATTGAACTTTCCGATCAGTTTAAAGTATAGTATCTCACATACTGAGTATAATTAAGGGCGAGAGTGTATAATTAAGGGCTAGAGTATCACAAAAGTAACAGAAAACTGAGAATATTATTATAGGCTTAAGGTGAATTATATTGTATAAAGTACAATAGAGGTTGAATCATTCTATGTTTGATATTTGAAAAATGGAAGTCATGTTATCCACTAAAGTCACTCCAAATCATTCCCTAGTAATGTAATTTATTTTGTATCTCAAAAATAAACATGTTAAACTGTAACAAATCAGGTATAGAAACAGTTTAATGTTAGAACATGCTGAGTATCAATTCAGAACTCCAACATGGGCTTGCAGGAGGCACAATGATTTGGAGATGAAGGGGTCTAGCGAGTGAATTCTAGAGTTTGAAGCCCAGGTGGCCAAAGGCACAGTGGCCAATTGTGGAGCAATGGGAGGGGGATGAACAGGAGGAATGGAGAGTTCCAGGGTTTCGTTGGGCTAGAGGTGTTGCAGAAATGGGGCAAGTCAAAATCATGAAGGGATTTTGAAACAAAAGGATGAGGATTTTAAATTGGACCTCTTGAGGAATCAGGAGCCCATGTCAGTTAGAAGGACAGGAACAATGAATGGGACAGGGATAATGACTGGGTAAGTTGGTTTTGATGCAGGATACGAAACTAGCAATAGCGTTTTGGATTAATTGAAGTTAACAGAGTGTGAAGAATTCTGTAGAACTGTGGCAAATTCTACAAACAACACACTCCAGTTACCTTAATTCCCCTTACATGGCTCTGTATACATTGTTTAATGTTTCTTTTTGAAGCACAGAATATTGAAATGTTTATGGTACATTTTAATGTGTTATTCACTCTGAGATTTTGCTACATTTAAACAGTTTGTTAGACAAATAAATTAACCTTTTTCTTATTAATGCTTTATTTATTACTAAGTGCCCTGCAGTTTAACAATGTAAATGTCTTTAAAAATAGTCTTCTTCTATCTATAGCCATATGAATTCAGCACAAATAATGTTGGAGCTTGAAATAGTGAATTCGTGGAACTTGTGGTAGAATCTGCTTCTCATACATTAATGTCTTCAGCAATCAGCAAAACATCACTATATAAAGTTACCCCATCCCCAATTGATTTGAGTTTTCTGTATGTTCATCATCTGTCGGAGATGGGAGGGTGCAGACGATGACATAGGTAATTTAGTACAAGGAGATTGAAAAAATAACTTGGGAGTTTTGGCAGACACGTCTGGACACTTGTTTAGATAAAATGGTGAAACAGTTAAAAAGTTCACACAATGCTAGGATATTTAGGCCTTGATTTCTACTCCCGGGTTGGAAGCGCAGATTCAGGACCTTTCCTGGCTCCGCGCAGCTGACTTGGGCAAAAGAGGCCTGGAAGTTGGAATTTTCATTGCAGCGGGGAGGCAGGCTGAAATGTGATTCACGCCATGACCCAAGAATGAGTGAGGAGGCTGCTGGGTGTGGTGCTGGGTTGTCAGGGAGGCTTACGTCTCAGCTCTGGCAGTACACCCCACACCCCTCAAGTCCCCTCACCTCCTCATACACTCCCCATGCCCTGTCCATGCAAACCATGCCACTTCATGTCCATGTACCTACCCCATACCCTCCATACCAACCTATGCCTCTGTACCCACACCGATAACGCACATATTGTTCATACAAACACATGCCTCCTCTGACCCCCATGACCCCCAAACATGCCATGTCAACTGTGGTAGCGTGGCCCCTTTAACGGAGCGGGCTGCACCGACCATGTGACCGGCTCGGGGCCAATTGTGTGGGAGTGCACAGACCCCGGCCAATGGGTAGTTTACGCAAGGCCCTGGGAGCAGGACCCCGGGCAGTGTGGACCGAGCAGTTTAAGTGTAAAGACCTGCGTATAGTGTTCAATGCCTATTATCAAGCTGCCTTTGACTTTCATCAATAAATCCCATTGTTTATTACTGAAAGCCTCCAGTGTATGTCTTGAGCCACCACATTGGTGACGAGATGAAAGTTTTTGATCGCAGCCGACAGTCATCGTGAATCGAGGGAGGAAAAGAAGGAACAGTTGAGAAAGTAGATGGTTCAACATAGAGACTGACCACAAGCCACTACCGGGTCTGTTAAGGGAAGATGAGTCCATACAGTCCATAGCCTCGGAAAGGTTGCAGCGTTGGACCCTCCTGTTGGTGGCCTGCAACTATGCTTCTCATCACCAGCCTAGGATGCAAATTGCTAATGCGGATGCACTAGGTTGCCTGACCCTACCCAAGACCATTCTGCCACCACCAGGAGATCATTTTAGCTCTGAATGTCCTAGGCTCCCTACCAGTGTCCTTGGGGCACATCTGCAGCTGGACCCAAAGAAATCCTATTCTTTCAAAGGTCAAACTTTGATTCTTTTTGGCTGGTGTTATGAGAAGTCTGGACAGCTGAAGGCCTACTTCAGTCGTCAGGACAAGTTGACATGTGAAGATGGTGTGATTCACTGGTGATCACAGGTGGTCATCATGCCAGGAGATACCTTGAAGAGGTACACAGCGCCCACCCAGGGCAGACAAAGACAAAGATGTTGATACACAGCTGCGTCTGGTGGCCAGGCATAATAAAGTCGGTATAGTCCCAGATGACCATAGGCTGCTTTCCCCTTTGAGTAGCAGAGCTGTCTGGTGGTGATTTAACCTGAGGATCACCGCACCTTAGGCGAGGGGCAAGGTTGAGAAAGAGAGCCTTCACGAATAACCTCAGCCGATATGGGGATTGAACCCACACTGATGGCTTCACTCTGTTTCATGAGTCAGATGTCCAGCTAACTGAGATAAACCATTGAAGAACTAGTACCGCAGTGCCACCATTGTTAAATGCGGCAATCTTTGCTGCCTTCCACCAAGCTTCACCCCTGGGAATGGCAAGGTTGCCCGTGGACCAGGATTCACATTGATTATGCGGGCCGGGTTATGGGCAAGATGTTTTTGGTGCTTTAGATGCCCACTGAAAGTGGCCATCAGTCCAGGATTTGGGGACCATTACCTTGGCGACCACTGTAGATGCCTTCTGCTGAGTGTTTGCCATTCATGGGCTTCTCGAGTCAACTGAATTGGACAATGGCACCCTCTTCAGCGACGATGATTTCCAGCATTATGGACAGCAAATGGCATACGACACACAAGGGCAGCCCCCTACCACCTAGCGTTGAATGGTCTGGCTGTGTGGGCCAGTCAAACTTTCAAGAATATCATGAAAATGCAATCAGATAAAACACTTCACCAGGGGTTGGCTAATTTTTTGCTGTGGTACAACTCAACCCCTCATTCAACTGTTGGGGTCACCAGCTGAGCTGCTCATGGACCATCAGTTGAGAACCCGATTGGATCTTTTACATCCAAATTTGGCCGAGAGAGTGGATGCATGTCAGGCGTCCCAGAAGAGTCAGATGTCGGAGCACAGAGGTGACAGGTCCTTCCATGTGGGAGACCTGGGGCGAAAATCTCCGATCCCCCGCAGGATCGGAGAATCGCCCAGGGCCGGCGAAGATCCCGTCCTCGCCTTGGCCGGAATTCTCCGCCACCCGGGAATTGGCGGGGGCGGGAATCGTGCCGCGCCGATCGGCGTGCCCTCCCCGCCGATCGGCGAGCCCCCTGTGGCGATTCCCCAGCCCGCAATGGGTCAAAGTTCCGCCGCTGACAGGCCAATCCCGCCGCCGTGGTTTCAACCACCTCTGGTAGCGGCGGGATTGGCTGCGCGAGCGAGCCCCCGGGGTCCTGGGGGGGGGGCGCTTGGTGATCGGACCCCGGGGGGTGCCCCCACGGTGGCCAGGCCCGCGATCGGCAGGCGGGCCAGTGCCGTGGGTGCACTCTTTTTCTTCCGCTGCCGCCACGGCCTCCACCATGGCGGAGGCGGAAGAGAACCCCCCTACTGCGCATGCGCCGGTGGTGTCGTCAATGGCAGCTGATGCACCGGTGAATGCATGAACCGGCAATGGCCTTTTGGCCAGCCCCAATGTCGGCCGGCGGGCATCAAAGGCCGTTGGTGCCGGTTTTGCCACCAGTTGGCGTGGCGCCAACCACTCCGGCGCGGGCCTAGCCCCCAAAGGCGTGGAGAATTCCGCACCTTTGGGGAGGCCCGACGGCAGAGTGGTTGGCGCCACTCCGCTACGCCGGGACCCCCCACCCCGCCGGGTAGGGGAGAATCCCGGCCCTGATTTTGGTCTGAAATATCGCTGCTGGTTTGCCTTAGTTAGATGGATGGGTTGTGGCCCTGCCAGGGCCGGTGTCTTATACGGTCGATGTTAATGGCAGGACTCTCAAAAACACGTCGACCACCTGAGGAGTCGAGGGGTGGTACCAATTCTAAAGAGCATCATGAAGACTTCTGTAACTCGGTCCAGCCTAGGAGAGCCAGGTGCTCCCATTTCTGTTCAATCTGCTGCATCTGATGAGGCCCGTGAGGCTAGTTCACTTTTGTTGAAGTGGGCTCTCCTGAGGTGGCATTGACTGTGGACCACTCGATCGCATAAAAGAGTGTTGAGCTTGTGACTGGACTATGGAGGCCCAGGAGGACCAGCAGGTCTCCGGAGCGATTGACGTTTTGATGACTCTCTTTCCTTGGCTGTCCCTATTAACCACTGTAACTTTTGAACATAGTTTTGGGGTAGTGTGTTAAGGGACATATGGGGAGAGGGTTGTGGTAGTGTGGCCCCTTTCAGGGGAAGGTTCATGGACCAAGTGACCGACTCGGGGGCAAATCGCACATGTGTACATGAACCCTGGCCAATGGAAAGTTTGCTAGGGGGCCCTGGGAGCAGGATTCAGGCAGTGTGGACCTGGGAGCTGAAGTGGAAAGACCTGTTGTATAGTTTTATTTTCCTGTTATCTAACTGCCTTTGTTTTTCATCAATAAACACCTTTGTTTATTACTGGAAGTCACTACATCAACCTGTGCCCCCGGACCAAAAGGATGCATTTTCTTTAACACTCTAGACGACTTTTTAAATTTAAAGGACAGAAAATTTGAATGACTTGATAGCTTGTGGGCTCCCTTTGACAGCTGCTTTTGATAGGTCTCCTTGACAGTCTTGACAGGGTCTCTTGACACTTCTGGCAGCTCCCTTGGACTGGTCGTTCTGCGAGGTGCTTCTGGCAGCTCATTTTGTCAGGTTTGTTGGCAATTAAAATGAACAAGACAGTAATCAGTTTATGCAATTTATATGCATATTTATGCCTACTTTTAACAATTCCAAAGGGCATCTAACCTTCACTAAAGATGTACCAGGACCAGATCCAAAGGCTATCTAAATGAATCCATCAAGCTTAGACATCCTGTCACCTTTTCTAACCCACACATGTTGGTTTTCACACTCCTGGCTTACCAAATTCCCACTTTAGTAGAGGTAGCTGGTGGTTGAAATGGCTAGCGGCCTCGGTAAACCGCTTATGTGTGAACCCTGGCCCCACTCCATTCCTGCCCCTGTGATGACAGGAAATACCATGTTGGGAAGCTCAACTTCAGATTTCTGGGCTCATCCACCATTTCTGCCAATGCGGAGAAGCTCTTTTTTTAAAAAATAATTTTTATTGGAATTTTTCACAGAAAATATAAAAATATAACAACAAGTATAGCAACAAGCAGTAATATGCAACTAACAGCCCCATAACATCCACAATTCCTCCCATACCGTAACATCACATGTATCACACTCCCCCACCCCCCCCCAACAGGAGAACTTAACCATAAATTAAAATTAAATAAATCAAATTTAAATAAAATAAGCAAACATAATCAACGTCCCGTCCCCCCCCCCTCCCCCCCCCCGGGTTGCTGCTGCTACTGTCCCAGTACCCTATCGTTGAGCCAGAAAGTCGAGGAAAGGTTGCCACCGTTTAAAGAACCCTTGCACCGATCCTCTCAGGGCGAATTTAACCTTCTCAAGCTTAATGAAGCCCGCCATGTCATTGATCCAGGTCTCCACGCTTGGGGGCCTCGCGTCCTTCCACTGTAGCAAATTCCTTCGCCGGGCTACTAGGGACGCAAAGGCCAGCACACCGGCCTCTTTCGCCTCCTGCACTCCCGGCTCTACCCCAACCCCAAAGATCGCGAGTCCCCATCCTGGCTTGACCCTGGATCCCACCACCCTTGACACCGTCCTCGCCACCCCCTTCCAGAACTCCTCCAATGCCGGGCATGCCCAGAACATATGGGCATGGTTCGCTGGACTCCCCGTGCACCTGACACACCTATCTTCACCCCCAAAGAACCTACTCATCCTCGTCCCAGTCATGTGGGCCCTATGCAGCACCTTGAATTGGATGAGGCTAAGCCGCGCACACGGGGAGGAAGAATTTACCCTCTCCAGGGCATCAGCCCATGTCCCGTCTTCGATCTGTTCCCCCAGTTCCCCCTCCCACTTCGTTTTCAGCTCCTCTACTGACGCCTCTTCCACCTCCTGCATAAGCTTGTAGATATCAGATATCTTCCCCTCCCCGACCCAGACCCCCGAGAGCACCCTGTCACTCACCCCCCTCGTGGGGAGCGCAGGGAATCCCTCCACCTGCCGTCTAGCAAATGCCTTTACCTGCAGATGTCTAAACATGTTTCCCGGCGGGAGCCCAAATTTCTCCTCCAACTCCCCCAGGCTCGCAAACCTTCCGTCGATAAACAGGCCCCTCAGCTGTCTAATGCCCGCTCTATACCATCCCCGAAATCCCCCATCCATGTTCCCCGGGACGAACCTATGGTTCCCCCCTAACGGAGCCTCCATCGAGCCCCCCACTTCTCCCCTATGTCGCCTCCACTGCCCCCAAATCTTGAGGGTAGCCGCCACCACCGGACTCGTGGTATACCTCGTGGGAGGGAGTGGCCACGGCGCCGTTACCAGGGCCCCCAGGCTTGTATCCCCACAGGACGCTCTCTCCATCCGTTTCCATGCTGCCCCCTCCCCCTCCATCACCCACTTACGCACCATCGACACGTTGGCCGCCCAGTAGTACCCCGAGAGGTTGGGCAACGCCAGCCCCCCCCCATCTCTACTCCGCTCCAAGAAGACCCTCTTCACCCTCGGGGTGCCATGCGCCCAAACAAATCCCATGATGCTGCTGGTCACCCTTTTAAAAAAGGCCCTAGCGATAAAGATGGGCAAGCACTGGAAGAGGAACAAAAACCTCGGGAGAACCGTCATTTTGACGGATTGCACTCTGCCCGCCAGCGATAGCGGCACCATGTCCCACCTTTTAAATTCCTCCTCCATTTGTTCCACTAGTCTGGTGAAGTTAAGCTTATGAAGAGCCCCCCAACTCCTGGCCACCTGCACCCCCAGGTACCTGAAACTCTTCACTGCCCTCCTGAAGGAGAGCCTCCCAATTCCCTCCTCCTGATCTCCCGGGTGCACTACAAATACCTCGCTCTTTCCTAAGTCCAGCTTATAGCCCGAGAAGCCCCCAAATTCCGCTAACAGTTCCATCACCCCCGGCATTCCCCCCTCTGGGTCCGCCACATATAACAGCAGGTCGTCCGCATACAGCGATACCCGGTGCTCCTCCCCACCCCGCACCAGACCCCTCCACTTCCCTGACTCCCTCAACGCCATGGCCAGCGGTTCAATCGCCAGTGCAAAGAGCAGGGTGGACAGGGGACACCCCTGCCTGGTCCCACGATAAAGCCTAAAATACTCGGAGAAGCTCTTTAATATGGGAAAATCGAGGCCTTAGTCAGAATAGTAAAGTTCAGGCCAACGATAGTTTTCTGTGCAAGATTATCACTGTTAAAACTCAGAGAGAATGTACAGCAACAAGAACACCACCACCAACAACTTGCATTTATACACTGCCATTAACATGGAAAAAGTCCCAAGGTACTTCACAGAAGAGTATTCAGAAAAACTGCATGCTCAGCCAAAGAAGATATTAAACTGCTGACCAAGTAATTGATCAAAGAGATGTGATTTAAAGGGTGTCTCGGGGAGAAGGAAGTTTACGGAATGAAGCCACGTTTGATCGACACAGCTGTCAATGGATTACACATGAGTCGAGAGTCTGAGCGATGGAGAATTGTGGGGTGGGGGGGGTTACAACTGTATATTTGGAGGAGATTAAAGAGGCAGCAACGGTAGGAACATGAAAGGATTTTAAACTGAAGATTGAGAAGAGACCAGCATCCAATATATGCCAGAAAGGTCAAGAAACATTTGTAAGTGGGACTTCATGAAGGATGGAATTCGATCGGAAGAGTTTTATGAAAAGTAGAGAATGATCTCATCCAGGATAGCATTTGAATAGTTTGATTAGGTAACAAACATCTAGATGAAGGTTTCTGCAGCAGAGAGGGAAATGTAATCAGCGATATAAGTAGGCACCCTGCGATAGTGACGATATGTGTTGATTGCTCAGCTCTGGATTAAATAAAATACGCTGATTGTGAATATCCTGATTTAACCTGAAATAGTGAATGTCAGGGAAAAATCATGGAATTTGCATCAAGAGTTTGTCATTTTATGGTGTCAGCTGTGGTTCAGTTGGTAACATTTTCACCTCAGAGTCAGAATGTTGTGCATTCAAGGCTGTCACGCCAGTGGAGTACTGAGGGGCTGCTGCACGGTTGGAGGTGCAGTCTTTTGGATGAAATGATTAACTGAGGCCCTGTCTGCCTGTCCGATGGATGTAAAATAATAATCTTTATTGTTGTCACAAGTAGGCTTACATTAACACTGAAATGAAGATGCTGTGAAAATCCCCTATTCGCCATACTCCGGCACCTGTTTGGGCACACTGAGGGAGAATTCAGATGGTCCCATTCACCTAACAAGCACGTCTTCCAGGACTTGTGAGAATAAACCGTAGTACCTGGAGGAAACCCACGCAGACATGGCGAGGACGTGCAGACTCCGCACGTAATGGAATTAGCCTTGGGAGCCGACGTCTCAGTCATCAGCAGCAAACATTTGAGAAGATCAAATCAGAAGTATAATGTCTGCAGTTCCGGGATACTGATGGAAGATTGGCCACATATACAGGAGAACCAGATGCATTTGGATCATCTCTGCACCAGGAGGCTAATTGTAGGAAAAACAAATCCAGAGGAGCTGGCTACGATTCAGACAGTCCCGGCACCTTCGAGGACGTTACCCGAAGGGGGACCTGATGCCTGGATGAGGGAGGTCAAGGAATCCAACTCCAACATGGAGGCCAATGCATCAGAGGTTTCTGACGGTGAACAGACCGACGAGCAACCACCAGTAATCATCCAACCACGACGATCAACAAGGAAGCGGCGATCAACATCGATATACATATCGCCTGATCCAGCTCCACAAGTGCCCATTGTGCAGCCGCAGGCAAAAAAGAGGACGCGCCTTCCTACTCCACCTTCTGCAGAGGAGTCTTCGGGTTTTTGAGGGGAGGGATGTTATAATCCACATGAGACTAAGCGGTTGGACCAACGAATCTCCCCGTGAGTCTCCTTGAGTATGAGCTTCCCAGCTGAGGGGCGAGGCTCCCATTAGTGGAGCAACAGACACTGTTGTAAAAGCTCGGCCCAAATGGAAGCCGAGCAAAGAAGTCCTGACTGGGACCTGTGTACATCGTGTAAACAGTTACTTGTATAATACACTACCAGTTTCTCTGCACCTTTGTGGTTACAAAACATGGGAAACTCAGAATAAAGTTTAGTGCATCTGTCAGAAGAGCTTTTAAACAGCCAACTTATTATCATCCTACTTCTAGCTTTGGCATCAATTTCATGACATTGGCCATGATGACAAAATGCATGGCTCAAGTTCAACCATAGCTTTTAAAGGGCCAGCCCTTGGAAGAGGTTGGAGTTTGAGGCAAATAAAGGAAAGGTGTGGAAATAGATGCACAATGTTCAAAGGTGCCTTGCTTGAAGCGCTGCTGGGGGCTGTGAGGAACAGGAGAGAGATACAGGTCCTTACTCCTGCTGTCAGAATGTTGTCAGTGGCTAAAGTCTTTGCCGTATCCAATGTATCAGCCATTTCTTTATAGCACATGGATTTTACATCCCTTTCTAAGAGGGTTTGCAAGTGTTGGAGGTAGGGTGGTGTGGTGCACATACAATTCCTTGGATTGCCTTCCCATTAGGATCCCACCTGCCCTGACCTCTCCACAATTCTATGGTGGGACAGGTGACGACCTCCTGCCCTTGTTCCAATCGAAGTTCTAAAGTGATCAATTAATTTCCACCTAACAGCCATTTCCCTCCTAGCTCCAATTTTCAGAGTGGTGGGAGGAGTTTGAGGGAAGGAAGAAGGCTGGAAAGTAACCCTGCTCGGGCCTCAGACAGGAAGGGAGGTTCAGGCTCACCTCCATCCATAGCCCCTTTTTTACATCATGTGCTTTCTCCCCAGACAAGGCCTATTTGCATTCCCAGACCTGTCCACTGCAATTTCTGGAGCTGTTGAGACTAGAGAGTTGGCAGGTGGGGACTTTCTCCTGAGTGAGGGGCAGAAGTCCTGTCTCTAGCCAATCAGTGCTCATTGGGGCCTTAAATGGCTGCGGGCTATTAGCAGCCATGTGTCTTCCACTGACCCTTTGGGTAGCAGGGTGGGAAACCCCGTCATCCTTAAAATCCTGCCCATGGAGTGAATCAAATTGGTTGAATTCTGGCATCTGTGATGTTGGAGGCCAAGAGTGATCATCCAATCAGTAATTTTGTCTGAAGATGGGTGCAAATGCTTCAAACTGTTATGTTGCATTGATGTGCTGGGCTCCCCCATCATTGAGGATGGAGATATTTGTGGAGCCTCCTCCTCCAGTGAGTTGTTTAATTGCCCGCCACCATTCATGACTGGATGTGGCAGAACTGTAGAGCTTTGATTTGATCATTGGTGTTGGGGTCGCTTAGCTTTGTCTTTCTCATGCTGCTTCCGCCATTTAGGCATGTAATGGTGTCTCTTAGGTTTACCAAGTTGGCACCTCATTTTTACAAATGCTTGGTGCCATCCCTTATATGCACTCTTCATTGAACTGGGTTTGGTCCCAGGCTTAAGGGAGGTTTTTCAGATCAGAAGAGGTTCACAGGAAAGCCGAGGAGCACTTCCAGATGTGTCTCTATGACATGGCAGGGTGGAATAGATTCATGCCTGCCCTTCCTAATTGTGTTTGAAATTGCATTACAAGTGGGACAGAAATTCAGTGCAATAATAAGTAAATTATTTAAAATATTGATAGAACGTCTTACATTAATATGTAAAACACATGAGTAGGAAATTTCTTTTGATCAATATGCAAACATTGTGAGGGGTGTTTTCTCTGATTTCTCACAAAATGGTCAATGAATTCAGAAAAAAACGACTTCCTGTAATGCCAGCAATAGAATCCCTTGCCTGCTGCACCTTGAAGATTATGCATAATGTCTCTAAAATCTCGCAAACTGTATGGTGATTGTAGGAAGTCTTCTAATTTTCATCTTGCTTTATCAGTGAATAAAAGCCTCTGTATTTGATTTTGTTAATGCCCATCTTCCTTATTCCGTGTACTTGAAGGATGCATTAAAAAGCTGTTGAATCTCTCTCTGGAAGCACCGTAATATGGTAGATACTGTATTAGTGGGCAATGATTTGACCTGTGTTCATAATCCAAGTGATAGAACTCTGTATGTATCTTAAATCAGTAAAATGTTTAATTTAATTGCAATCTTAAGATAAAAATAAAAGCATCACAATGGTGGCAATACATTCTGGTGTCATTTTCTGAGCTGGCAACTTGTAATTATGGGTCTTTCAAGTTTGCAAATGTTTTTCTAATTTCAGAACAGGAAGTGTTCCCTTTGGTAATCAGGAAGTGCTGTAAACTAAAATCCTCATAGAACAGTTGTCTTTAAGTAAAAAAGTGTATTATTAACATCTTTATCCTAACAAGATTGTGTGACCGATTAATATGGTATGTGCAGTGGCTATAATGTCTGAGATAGCTTTAAAATCAAACTGTTAAGTTGTGTAAACAAGTCATCTGGGGGATGTATCTTCCACTCAACACTAACCGTAGCCAAAAAGGACATGAGTACAAAGTGATTTGCATGCTTTTTCATCACACATGTTCTTCTATTAAAAGTGAGCTGAAGGAAAGATTTCAAGTGTAATTTCAAGTGTATTTGAAGCAAAGTTGGATAGATTGGAGAAGGCGGGATTCTTCTCGCTGAAGCCGGGAAGGTTGAGTGGGGACTTGATCGAGGTGTTCAAAATCATGAGTTGTCTGGATAGGTTTATAGAAACTGCTCTTGTTGCAGCAGGGTCTAGAAACAGGCACAGTTATTTTTGCAAAGATTTTTATTGAAGTTTATAACTTTTATACGGAAGTCTCAAAAGGCATTAACCAACACTTTTTACAAAATACTGTTATGGGCTAGGGTTTAGAGAACCCCAAAGTGTATCACGGAGTTCACCTGGCCCACAGCTTTTACTAGATTGTGGTATGGGGAGCACACAGCCCACTCTGCAGGTGTGGTACAGCAGAAATGGAGAAGTATTTTTTAAAGCAAAACAATGTTTATTCTGTGAACTCAAGTTAACCTTTTTAAAACATACAGTGAACACCTTAGCAACCATCAATTCAAATACAACCCGTAAAGAATACAACCCTACGTAATCCTTAAGCTGTCCTTTTAACATCCATAAGACTTAAAAATAACTTTTAACAGAAACACATCTGGTTAAAGTCACTGCTGAGAGCAGTTATTAGTTTTAAATCACCAAATAATCGATTTACAATTTTTAGATTACAGAGACTAATGCCCCTTCTGGCTGTGACTGCAGCTATCCAGCTCTGAAAACGAAACTAAAACACACCCTGCAGCAAACAGCCTAAAATGAAAGTAAAAAGCTGACAGACAGCCCAGCTCCACCTACTCCCTGACATCACTGCATATGTAAACAGCCGTTTCTTAAAGTTACTCTCATTACAGATATTTATATACACACCCATTTATAAACACACATTTTTTAAAGGTACTCTCACATGACAATACCAACCCCCACCCCCTTTCCAATCTCACAGAAGGCGAACAACCCTCCCCTACCAAGCCACCCCAACACCCCACGCCCCCAACAGATGACAGTGACCAATTCTCTAAAGTACAATATAAATGGCTGCCATCTTCGACAGTATCCCTCAATCGACCCCCGCAGAGTGTATTTGACTTTCTCGAGGTGCAAAAACTCCATCAAGTCCCCTAGCTACGATGAAGCACTCGGCTGTGTCGCCAACCTCCAGCCCAATATGATCCGCCTCCTTGCCACCAACGAAGCAAAGTCTAGGACATCTGCCCCAGCCCCCATCCACAGTTGCGGCACATCAGAAACCCCGAAAATCGCCGCCACTGGACAGGGTTCCAGCTCCACATTCAGGATCGCTGACATGATGTCAAAAAATGACCTCCAAAACACCACCAGATTGGGACATGACCAGAACATGTGAGTGCGGTGCCAGGGCCCCTTCAAGTAGTGCCCACACCTATCCTCCACCCCTTCGAATAAGTGGCTCATCCTCGCTTTAGTGAAGTGCACTTGAAACACCACCTTCAACTGAATAAGGCTCAGTCTTGCGCAGGACAATGTCACAATCACCCTCCTCAGTACCTCACTTCACACCTGTTCCTCCAGTATCAGCCCCAATTCCTCGACCCATTTTGCCTTCACCCCCTCCAGTGAACTCAACTCCTCTCTTGCTATTCGCTGGCACAAGCCGGACGCAATGCCCTCAGAGGCACAGATTTAAGATGACTGGCAAAATAACTAAACGCAACCAGAGAAAAATCTTTTTTGCAGAGTAGGTCTTGATCTGGAATGCACTGTCCAAAAGGCAACTGGAGGGAGATTCAATCGTGGCTTTCAAAAGGAAGTTAGATACATACTTGCAGGGGGAGAATTTGCAGTGGGAATGGAGAGAAGTAGGACTAACTGAATTGCTCTTGCAGAAGCCAGCACAGAATTGATGGGTCAAATGGCCTCCTCTATGTCGTACTCATTCTATGATTTTGATGTGACTACTTTCAGAATATTAACCTGGAAATTCTGTGGCACAAATTCATTATGCAAGTCTTTAATGCATTTGTAGGACCATAGAAATTTACTATACACAAAGAGGCTATTCTACCTATTGCGCATTATCAACTAATATTGCCAACACCGCTTTCCAGCCAAATGTAAAATACAAGATTGAATAGAGGTTTCTTTGATACACTTTTGAAGAATATGAGAAACTGTAATATCCTGACAGACAGGTGACCACCAAGTTGATTAATGAATAACAGTTTAAAAATACTAACTATATACAAATAAAGAGTGAGATAAAAGGCTACCATGTTCCAAGACTCCAAATGCCTAACTAGCTGGGAACACTCCACTCCGCCCCCAGGGTTCGCCATTGGCCATTGGGTCATATGACTCTCTGGGAACTTGCCTGCTTAAAGGGGCATGCTACCACACTTTAAGTTCTTGATCACATTCTTCAATTAACAAAGGAACCACTTATAAAAATGCACATTAAGTGGCTCTCAAAAAATTTCTTATAAGTTATGAGGGACTTCTGGATCCTTTGAGAGCAATGCAGTTCGCTAACGTTGCTTCAGCAGTAGAGGTAACTTCAGTTTGAATCTCAACGGGTTGACTCCCGATTTGCGAAGGTGCATCCATGCAGATAGTTTCTTCAATTCCCCCAGCAACATTACTGGGTTCATCTTCGGGATAGGTTGCTGCAGCAAAACTTTCATTCATAGCCATATCACTGATGAGCCTACATCTGCCAGGTTGTCCCATTGGTTCTGTATGCAGTTCACTCCTCCTCATATGGTCCAGGTGTTTCTTTAACCTCTCTCTTGAACATCCACCTTGTACGATATTGGACTTGTTTTTGTCACAACCATTCCTGGGTGCAATTTGGGCTTGCACCAAAACTCTTCGCATATACCAGATTGTCCACCTCAAACATTTTTTACACTTTCTTTGAGTCGTGATGTTTTGTTCTGTGCATTCTGTTTAGCCTTCACCCTCCCTGCCAGGGCGGGAATCGCGTCGTGCCGGTCGGCGGGCCCCTGTGGCGATTCTCCGGCCCGCGATGGGCCGAAGTCCCGCCACTGTCAAGCCTCTCCCGCCGGCGTGGATTAAACCACGTACCTTACCGGCGGGAGCAGGCGGGCGCAAGGGTCCTGGGGGGGGGGGGGCGCGCGGGGCGATCTGACCGCGGGGGGTGCCCCCACGGTGGCCTGGCCCATGTTCGGGGCCCACCGATCGGTGGCTGGGCTGGTGCCGTGGGGGCACTCTTTTTCTTCCGCCTTTGGCATGGTCTTCACCATGGCGGAGGCAGAAGTGACCCCCCCCCCGCGCATGCCCTGGGATCACATCAGCCGCTGACGCTCCGACGCATGTGCGGACTTACGCCGGCCAGCAAAGTCCTTTCGGCCCCGGCTGGCGTGGCGCCAAAGGCCATTTACACCAGCCGGCGGAGCGGGAACCACTCTGACGCGGGCCTAGCCCCTCAATGTGAGGGCTTAGCCCTTAAAGGTGCGGAGACTTCCGCACCTTTGGGGCGGCCCGACGCCAGAGTGGTTCACGCCACTCCAACACGCCTGGTCCTCCGCCCCGCCTGGTAGGGGAGAATCCCAGCCCATGTTCTTGATTCAAGATAGTAAGGTATTGTTTTTGGGTCCAAATCTTAACCTGCCATGCCAACACTGACAGTGTATCTAGAAAATGTAATGCAAGAATAATTTCCTTTGATACTGGTGGAGGTAGTATGCTGTCAAGTAGGGGAAGACAGTTCAAATCATCCTATTTTGAAATGTATATTCATAAGCTGTTAACAATAAAACCCAGTGTTGAACTCTAACTGAAGTAATGGGGAAAATGGTCTTATTCTCCCTAAATAACCCCAACAGAGGTCCGTAATCAGTAATGACTATGAAATGTCATTTGTAAATGTATTGGGACTTTGTCATTCCAAATATTACGGCTAGTCTCTGCTTTTTGATTTGCGAGTAAGCTTGTTCAGCACCGGTCAGAATAATATACTTTTCTGCACCATCTTCTATTTTATGGGCCAAAGCTGTTCCAATTCTGTAAAGGGATGTATCACAGGTAAGAATGATCTCTCGTGAAGGGTCAATATGGACCAAGAGACTGGATGACTGTAAAACTAGTTCAAAGGCTTCTTTCTGATGCTCTTTCCAGTACCACCTCTGGTGCTTCTTGAGTAGTGTGTGTAAGAATGCCAACATTGTATGAAGACTACGATTAAATCTGTCATAACAGTTCACGATTCCTAAAAAAGATTTCAATTCTGATGTATTTTTGGGGGCCGTTGCTTGTTTAATTGCTTTGATCTTCTCCTCCACAGGGTGCAGCCCTGTGGAGTCTACCATGAATCCTAAATACATTATTTTCTGAGCTTGTAATGTACACTTATTTCTATTCAGCCTTACTCCGCTTTCTTAAATCTTTAAAAAACTTATTTGAGATTTGCTAGGTGCTCCTCTTTGGATGCTCTATAGTCAGTACATCATCTAGATAGACAATCATCTTGGGTAGATCCTGTCATAAACTTTCCATCAGGCATTGTAAAATCGCTCATGCGGAAGAGACTCCGAAGAGTCGTCCGGGTATATTGGTCTCAGCCTTTATTGGTGTTTATAGTGATGAATTCGCTGATGTTTTGTGTAAGTCTAATTAATTGACTCATATCAAGTTTAGTATAAGTTAAGCCTCCTGCCAATTTAGCATATAAATCTTCAATTCTTGGTATTGGGTATTTGTCCAATTTGGCTGCCCTATTCACAGTTAGTTTGAAGTCCCCGCATATCCTGATGGTTCCATCGGGCTTCACCACTGGCACGATTGGAGCCGCCCACTATCAAAACTGTATAGGTTTGATAATGCCTAATTCTTCTCGCCGCTTGAATTCAGACTCAACTTTCTCGTATAAGGTATATGGGAATGAACGGGCTCTGAAAAACTTGGGTGTGGTCTTAGGATCCACATAAATCATTGTTTATGGGCTCAATATATATCCTCTAATTCGTCTTTAAAAACTTGTATATACTTTTAAAACATGATAAATACCTCCTTCATAAATTTGGAAGATTTTTAGCCAATTTAATCTAATTTGCCGAATCCAATCCCAGTCCATCAGGTTTTAGTCCGCCCACTATTATTAAAGGCAGTTGAGCTGACTGGTGCAGGTAGTTGATGGGCATTGTGGTTGTTCCTAGGGTTTTTAAAGCTTCCCCAGTATAGATGGCTAGACTGGCTGTCATGTTTTTAACTTCAGGGGCTTGTCCCCATCTGGCAAATAACTATACGTTTGTTCGCCAGCAACTGTAGAGGAGGCCCTCGTTTCCACATCAATGCTAAGTGGCTAACTATTTATCATCAGTACAATTTAATTGAGGGTGTCTTGCCCACATTTATGTTGTTCATACTTCCGATCCATTTTCAGGGTTATTTTTGTCTACTGGAGTCAGGACTTTTTTATGACCCCCTGTGGACTCTGCCTGTGTCTTGCACTTCCTCCTAATGTTCCCCCTCCTATTACTGGCATAACATGTAGCTTCCCTGAATTTACATCTTTCTGGGATGACCACCTCCACACTGGTAGCAATCTTCATAGCTCCTGATCTGCAGGTCAACTTCCCTGTATCTCTGCACTCTCTTCTCTTCCAAAACTCTTTGCTTATTGCTTTCTGCAATTTCATCTTTGGCGCCATGACTGCCAGGGGTTTTCTACCAAACCTGGTGGACCTCGCCTGCTTTCACGCACTGTAACTCCATTTACCCCCTGTCTGAACTTTCTATAATCTGGACAATATCTAATGCCTTCTTTAAGGTAATCTCTGCCTCTGCTAACAGTTCTTTTGTATGGCTGTGTGGTTAACACCACAGACCAACCTGTCCCTCAACATGTCATTGCATGCAGACCCGAACTTGCATTGTTCAGCTGTTTGTTTTAGGTATTCCACGAACGCCACGATCATCTCCCCTGGGGGCCTTGTTGTCGAATTGAACTGGTATTGTTGCATTATTATCACGGGCTTTGAATGATAATATCCCTTGACTTATACCACAAGTTCCTTGAAAGCTTTCGAGTCGGGTGCATCTGGGGAAGCCACACTCCTAATCAGGTTATATATGGGAGCCCCGCAGGCCACCAATAGGATTACTTGCTGCTTTTCTTTCCCTGCCCCAATTTTGTTGACCGTAAAAAATAGCGGAGGCGTTCGATATGTCGTCCCCATTTCTCCGTATTGGGGTCGAATAGTTCTAGTTTTCCAAAAAGAAGCGTTTTGACACTCATAGACTGCTGAACACGTTTGCTTCAAGGAAAGGTTTTCACACCAGGTCTGCTGTTCCAGTTCCTGTAGCAGTAAGAAAGTACTTCAGCTGATTCTTGCGTCACCAGCGTAATATCCTGACAGACCGGCGACCACCAGGTTGATTAACGAATAACAGTAATTATAGTTATTACTTTAATAAAGAGAGCGAGGTAAAACACTATCATGTCCCAAGACTCCAGACTCCTAACTAGCTGGGAAAACCATGCTCCACCTCCAGGGTTCGCCCCCACTGGCCCCATTGACCAATCGGGTCACATGACACTCCAGGAACCCGCTCCGTGAAAGGGGCACGCTACCACAGAAAACTTCAGAGACATTTCAGGTAGGGCAGATTCAATATGGTCCTGTTGGAGGAATGGGCCTTAAACACCAAATTGGGCTTTCTATTTTCATGCTTTCTTTTATTCATTGGATTATTCTGAGGGCCATGGTAGGTTTCTAGAAAAACATGAAGGTCTTTTAAAGCAATCTTTTCCCTATTCTGCAGTGAAGTAAGAAGAACCAACCCAGAAAATGTTACGGAATTTTATATTCAGATTCAGAAAAAACACCTGATCCACATTGAGATACAATTAAATTAGAGGAAAATGTAAAGAAAGGAAGACGTCCTTTATCTTCATTTTCCCATCGCAAGCAAAATGCAGCTCCACTGCGTTTTATTTTTAAAGCTTCGCTTCTATAATTAAAGATCTCACATTATGGAATGCATCGTAAAATCTGAGATAAGTGTCGACATTCATTTCATTCTCTGACTGCATGAATTCCCTCCATTTGTGTTCTAATTTTTTTTGGCCCACATGAAAAATGAAGCAGAAAAGTCATCTGTTTCCATGCTCCATAAAATGCAACTCAAAGCCGATGGCTAGAAACCACCCAACAGAGATGATTCCTTTTGTGAAGAGGCAGTTTATGCTACATCTCCAGAGCAACAGGACCCTGATTGAAAATTTAGTGAATTGGAAGCAGTGAGCCTAGCAGTTCCAGATGGCTCTATGAATCTGTGCAGTGAGCTGCTGAGCCATCCCAAATTCAAACTCCAAGGCAGTAACCAGTCACTCCAATTAGTCAAACTCCAAGGTCATAACAGGTCACTCCAATTGGCCACACCCAAGAGTAGCAATTACTGCTCACCATGTTGTGAACTTTTCTACGATGTGTGCGTGCATTAGGATGACAGAATTAGCGAGGCTTATTGCCCCTTCCTCCATTTTTCAGCACTGTTTCTCATCTCACAGTTGAGGCCAACATGTTAATAATAGGCACTCAGGAACGGCAACCAGGAGGTACTCAAACAGGTTGAGCCTACAGGAGATTTATTAGGCTGCAACCTGGTATCTTGTTTAATTTGCATAACAGGGATACCCATGCAGACATCTTTAGAGGTGGGAAAATATATCCAATGTTGCCATCATCCTGATAGCCATCTTTGTGTGTGGCCGCATCTAGTTCTGTGTAGATGACCAGTAGACAAACACCAAACATCAATTGTTAATTGGATTCAAGCTTGTTGGGAAAGCTGAAACCAAGGCACAGGGCTTTTCTTTATTGAGAGTTTGTTGTCTTATTCAGTCTCATAGTTCTCCTCCCATGCAACCTAACTATCCCTGATTAAAATGCCCATTACCTATTTCTCATAATCTTAACAATGGAAATGACACGACCTAACCTTAACAATATGATTGATAAGACATTAATAACATTATGTGCTGAGGTTCTATCTTATGTGCTGGTCTGGCCATGTTGCCTGCAGCCAATTGGATCATATGTCTCTCATGGCAAAGTTTGTACCTTAAAAAAGTGCCTTTGACCACAAAATCTTCAGACAGTGGTCTACACATAACATTCTCCAGATCCTGGGGAAAAAGAAAATAGTGCATCCCAGCGGATAGTTCGCTGAGTAGACTGTCAAAGTTATTTAGCAGAATACCTCATCACCAGAACTATCAAACAAGTACCAAGATATAACTTGGATGGTGGTGAAAAGGGCCCTACCTTCCCTTCATGCACACCTTTGATCTCTTGCTGCCCTTGAGGCGTCTGCTGTGTGGAAGTGACCATCGGCTGCCTCGTTCTGGAATATCTTTGCAGAGAAGTTCTGGAAAATCTTCTTTGCAAAGTGTTTTTTGTCTAGGTTTGTTCTGAGCAGCTCCGGATGCAGGACGCACGCTGAGATAAACATCAACTGTATCTGCATCGACCTGGTGAAAGGTGCTCTTTAATCTGCTCGAAAGCAATTAATCTTCCAGTGCAAAGAGTTGTCCACGACCAAGTGTTGCCGTCATTGGCTATGTGTTGCGGAATGTACTAAAGCTTGGGGCAGCTGTCGCAGAGGCTCAATGGGGTGAGGCCACAGGCTAAAGCCCACCTGCCATGGCATACTGAGGGGTTGGAAACTGAGTCAAACCTCTCGGCATGTCTGTCTAACATGGAATTGATTATTACTTAAAGTGCATTCTCAAGTGCCTTAATGCAATTGTAAATATCACTTGAAAATTACAATTGCATTGAGGCACTTGAGAATTCAGCATGCTTCATGGAAATGACTTGAGCCATTTAGCACTTTCAGTAATGTTTAATTTGGACTGTTATGGAATGTAATTTTATATAATCTTTTATGAATAAAGTGCAGGCAGCATTCTCCATTTGGGAGACTAGGGGTGCATTCCTAGGGCCACGCTGCGCCGGGAAATCAACTCTCCGTGGTGCAGCATGGCCGTTGAAAGCCGGGAGAACCCGCTCCCAGGATCTACCCAGCTTGCAAGGCCTCGTGAGATTTGGTGCAACCTCATGAGATGTTGCGATGTGAATCCTGCCCACAATAGGCGAGATCACTTTTTATCAAATCTACATATTTGAGCAAGGCAGTGACCTTCACTCTAATGTGAAGATTCCCAAGGTACCTGAGGCTTTGAGATTGGATCCCTTCGCCATGGTGGCTTTGGACGAACGCTGTTCGGCACTGCTCTCCACAAACTGGGATCAGGTAGAACGGCACTCATGTGGGTCTCCCAGGGGGTCGGAGGCCCCCATCTGCAGGCACTTTGGGTAGAGTGGTGCCCTGGCATTGCTGATGTCACCTGAGCACCTTGGCAGTGCCAGCTTGTCACCCTGACAGTGCCACCTGGGTGCCAACCTGGCAGTGCCAAGATGCACTGGTGGCACTGGCATGGGCACTGTCCTGTTGGCACTGCCAAGGTGCCAAGCTAGCATTTGTTTTGTGTACGCCATTCGACTGGGGTTGCCCGGCAAGGGTGTTGGGAGAGTGCAGTGGGAGGTCGGAGATTGATTTGCTACAATGGGGAGTTCCAGTGAGTGGAAAAATGGGGCAATGTGCGGCCTTGGCTGTGTTCCTCGTTCAGGCCCCTTATTCAACACGCGCCCGCGGGACTTCCGCCTAGGAGGGGTGGAACATCACAGAAGGGTGTGCCAAAGCTACGAATGAGATTTAAATCCATGCTAGTGAGGTTTAGCATGGATCTAGCAGCATGGAACGCAAACTTTGATATCTCCGCCAGTGAGGGACAGGAGCATGGCGTCGGAATTGGCACCGGGCCAAACTTTGCTTTTAAAATTTTGCGCGATTCTCCGCCCAATCATGATTCGCGGTCCATCGCAGCAAAGCGAAGAATTCAGCCCTACGTTTTTTTTGAAAGAATTGCAAAACAAAATCTAACATAGAAAAACATAGTTGCAATATTTTTTTTCAAATAAGAACTGAGAAGTACAAAAATATATAACTGGCAAGATGAATTTGAATTTGGGAAATGTATTAAACCAGTTTTGAATAAGATTTACTTTGCCGCACCTAAATATGTGTACGTAGTACTTGTTTGAACCCTACAGAAGACAAAATTCTTGCCAGTTTTAACAATATCGGAGTTGGAGTCAGGTTTTGAAGGCCAGATGGAGAGGCAGCCTAGGTGGAAAAAAGGGCCTTCCCACTCCTACCCATCTTCCACAGCCCAGTGTATTATGGCAGTGGAGGGGAATTGCTGGCCTTAAATGGTTATTAATTGACCACTTAAGAGCCTGAATAGATTTACAGGTGGGTGGGTGAGTTGGTGCCTTACCCACCCACCATATTATGGGGACTTTTAAGTCTAAGGTCTTGGGCAAGGAGGTTAGGAACTGGATAGGGAGGTGGGTAGGTAGGTGGGGTGGAGGAGCGTAGTGGGTTTAATGTAAGAGGCAAATAAGAAGAAAGTGAGAGAGGTTCTACCTTTGGACGTCACCTCCCCATCCCCAATCTGCAAAGGGTAGGTCCCGAAGATAATACCCCCTTCCTTCCTTCCTGCACTTTGAACATTTTATTAAAAATCAGGCGGCCCACTCCCAGCCCTTGCACCCGCTGCCAAATATCCAGTTATCTTCTGGTTAACCCCCACTCTGTGGCGGCCATCCCGTTGTCACTCACCTGCGTCTCTTAGTGATCCTAAGCCTCTCCCTGGTTGCATTGCCGGCAGCAACCTCTGCTCCTCCAGTGATGCTACCAGCAATGACAGCTACCAATCTTTGACTGGTGGCTTGCTGGGGGTGGTATTTTCTGCCCTGGGGTCCTTGGACCACGAGGAAGGCCCAACACTGCCCAGTTATGTGCCTGAGAAACATTTACTATGGTAGACCTTCCCAAAAGGAGTAAATGTGAGGCTCTCTCTGACTGTCCAGCTGGTAGGCAAGGCGCCCATTGTCTCCTCTGAGTACTGCCCCTTGTGTCTGTTGACCCCTGAGAAACAGCTGCAACACATACCAGTTTCTTTCTCTCTGGTGCATGACAGGATACGATATAAGGTAAGCAGAATAACTGCTCTCAGAGGTTGAGAGGAAAACTAATGAATTTGGGGTTATTTTTGTTTAGAGGATTCTTTGTGGTGAGATAGATTAATAACATTGATCCAGCCAAATTATCAACATTGCTCAATGCTTCAGAAATTCAGGCATTTTAAATTTAAGAATGATAAAGAATTCTGGTGAAGTTTCATACAAATGGGAATCAGCTTGTTGTTGGGGATGGGGTGGTGAGCTAAGATTTTCCTTTGGCACCAGATGTAGCAAAATGGCAACTGCGTTCATTAGGATTTCCTTCACTCAGGATTTCTAGCAAAGCCGTAACATTCAAACTAATTTATCTACAACATCGCTTGCAATTTTGACAGGAGGTTACCTCTAGAATCTTGTGATATAGAGTAGCCAAAACAGCTGTACCTTGTGTAAATTCCAGCAAAGTCCGACAAATCAAATAGCATTAAGTCTAGAAATTAATGTCGACCAGATGCCTCATGAAGTTCTACTGATCACTATTTCAACAGAAGTATTTACCCACTAAAATAGATACCTTTGTTTAAAAAAACCCAGAGAAATCTAACATGAACATGCAAAGCATTTATCATGAATGATGAGAATTTATATTATGAAATGTGTTCAAGAGACAACTACATTTGTTTCTAATGAAAGTGACGTCTAATGAAAATGGAAAAGGCACAAAGGTAGAGATGAAATCATGTATTTAAACATTTTAGACTTCTTGGTTAAGTGTTAGGTGTTGCAGTGATGAGTGTCAATGTGGGATCATTCAGCTTTTCACCGATGTTCTCAGTATAATATAGCTGTGAGCTGTCAGCACAAACCCTCAGTAAGCAGCTCACACACCTGGAGGTGGGAAATTGGATAGGGGAGGTAAATGTGAGAGGTTTGCAGATAGCATAGGCAATGCCAGGTTGGGACTGCCAAGCTGGCATTTTTAATGTGTGTGTGGGCTGGGGCTACCCTGTCTGGGGGTGGGGGTGGGGTGGGGGGGTTGCTGAGAAGTCTCCCACAGTGCGTTTGGGCTGGGGTGTGGACAGGGGTTGGGGATCGCTTTGAGGGCCTCAGAGATCGGGATGCCGTTTTTACATGGTCAGCGTCGCTCCCCAGTGTACAAAATGGGGCTATGTGCTGCCTTAGCCGTGCGTTTCCCGCTGAGGCCCCTTATACAATGCGAGTTGCCTCTGGCCTCCCAGCTCCGTGTATCCTGGCGGCGGGAGGCAGCACACCATCCGCTGGCGGTGGGATTCTGTTCCTGCTGCTGTCAATTGGGTTTCCCATTGAAGCCACCCCACGCCACCGGGAAACCGGCAGGTGGTGGTGTCCTGCTGGCGGGACCAGAGAATCTCCTCAGCAGCGAATATCCAGGAAAATACAGCCACTGAGTCAGGGGCACAGGTAGACCTTGCTTTCTTTCTACCACAAATTTGGGCCTGTCACTTTTGTATGGTCATTATACTCATGTCAGTACATACTATGATGTGGAGATGCCAGCGTTGGACTGGGGTGAGCACAGTAAGAAGTCTTATAACACCAGGTTAAACTCCAACAGGTTTGTTTCAAATCACTAGCTTTCGGAGCACTGCTCCTTCCTCAGGTGAATGAAGAGGTAAGTTCCAGAAACATATGTATAGACAAAGTCAAAGATGCAAGACGATAAGTCTTTACAGATCCAGAGAGAGGGGTAATCCCAGGTTAAAGAAGTGTGAATTGTCTCAAGCCAGGAGAGTTGGTAGGATTTCGCAAACCCAGGCCAGATGTTGACAGATCCAGAGAGAAGGGTAATCCCAGGTTAAATAGGTGTGAATTGTCTCAAACCAGGACAGTTGGTAGGATTTCACAAGCCCAGGCCAGAACCACAGCCCGGGAGATATGTGGTGCGGCAACCGAAGAGGAAAGAGTCAAATTGGACCCCTCCGGAAGGCCGCTGCCCTGGACTCGACATGTATGCTCAAGCCATCAGGAGTCACGTCAATGCCAGATTCATCAGTCGTATTCACAAGACAGCCCCGAACGTCACCCAAACACAATGCAACGCCATCCGCGCTCTCAAGACCAACCGCAACATCGTCATCAAACCAGCAGACAAAGGAGGGGCCACCGTCATACTGAACAGAATGGACTACTGCAAAGAAGTATACCGACAACTCAACAACCAGGAATATTGCAGACAGTTACCCGCAGATCCGATCAAGGGACACAACTGCCAACTCAACAGACTGATCAAGACCTTGGATCCAGACCTTCCAAGCACCCTACGTGCTCTCATCCTACGTACTCTCCGTGTTGGAGATCTCTACTGCCTCCCAAAAATACACCAGGCCAACATACCAGGCCGTCCTATCGTGCGACTCGGCCAACGTTGCCTTCCACATACGTTGAAGGAAAGGATGTCCCAAAGTGTGGTACATTGGTGAGACCATGCAGACGCTGCAACAACGGATGAACGTACATCGCGCGACGATCGCTAGGCAGGAATGTATCCTTCCAGTCGGGGAACACTTCAGCAGTCAAGGGCATTCAGCCTCTGATTTTCGGGTAAGCGTTCTCCAAGGCAGCCTTCAGGACATGCGACAATGCAGAATCGGCGAGCAGAAACGTATAGCCAAGTTCCTCACACATGAGTGCGGCCTCAACCGGGACCTTGGATTCATGTTGCATTATATTCAACCCCCCCCCCCATCATCTGGCGTGGGCTTGCCAAATCCTACCGACTGCCCTGGCTTGAGACAATTCACACCTCTTTAACCTGGGATTACCCCTCTCTCTGGATCTGTAAAGACTCATCGTCTTGCATCTTTGACTTTGTCTATATATATGTTTCTGGAACATCTTCTTTCACCTGAGGAAGGAGCAGTGCTCCGAAAGCTAGTGATTTGAAACAAACCTGTTGGACTTTAACCTGCTGTTGGAAGACTTCTTACAGTACATACTATGGAAGAAATGGCTTTCTTGGAGCAAGGAGCAATTTACCCAGCATCTGCCGTGCTAGGTAGACTGCTCTAGTTCTTGAACTGAGTGCTTGCAAAGCTCTATTCAAGGGATAGAGCTGCTTCTCTGTTACTATGGAGCCTGGATAAAAACTTCCATGCTGCTCCACCTATGAAGCTCTGCCTAAATCACAATCCATACATAAATCCAAATTTGTGGAGCTCCAGCAGTGAACTGATGGGTGAATTCTTCACACAATGTTTTCACACTGCTCTATGTTGGGAGGTACAGTAAGAAGACTTACAACACCAGGTTAAAGTCCAACAGATTTGTTTCAAACACTAGCTTTCGGAGCACTGCTCCTTCCTCAGGTGAATGAAGAGGTATGTTGGTAGGTGTGAGTGGAGTGGTATTTAGATGAAAATTGCTCCCACTTAGATTTTGAAGCTTTGAACATTATGCACCTTTGCTGCTGGTCCTAGTTACGTATTATTTTCCCCTTACCAGAAATACTATAATAAAATGAAAAATTATTTGTTAATGCAATTTTTAGAATAAGAAATGGAATAAAACGAGCAGTTGTCTGCATGTTACTATCTACGTGGTCAAAAATAATTGTTTCCAAGAAATCTTTACTTAGATAATATTAAGATATACAGAGCTTCATAATTATGTTTTGGGTAGGCGACAACTGTTTAGCGTACTCTGTCTAACCAGATATCTGCATCATTGCTGTGATTCTAAACGAATAGTCCTGCATCCCTTTTCCTAATAGCAATTCATCTGGACCTTCATACAAATTTTAACCAATATCTCAGATTTGATGAAGAGCCATATTACACTCGAAAAATAACTCGGTTTCTCTGTCCACAGATGCTGCCAGGCCTGCTGAGTTTTTGCAGCACTTTCTGTTTTCTTATTCCACTGTATCTCACTTGACAATACGTCCTCCCACTCTGCTTCCCATAAGGACTTGATTCCACTGTTCAGTTGTGTTTCTGATGTCTCAGTTCTGACAATACTACTTTCCAAACCAGTGCTTTCAAATATGACTTCCCTTTTCCTCAAACAAGGATTTCCTGCCATTGTGTTTGACGGGGTCCTTGAACGGGTGTCTGTTCCATTTCTCAGAATTTGGCTTGTCACCCTTTCCCTCTGTCCCAGAACTGCAGTCCTCACCAGCCTTCACATTCAGCTGATTACCCTATGCTTTTTCTGCTGCTTGCAGTGTGGTGTCATCACCAAATTGCATTCCCCTACCTTCCTCCTTCATCATTCCAAAGCATTCCATCTGTGATGCCCTGATCCACTTTTCAGTCATCCCCAAAACCCTTTAACTGTTGATGGCACTATCCCATGCAATCACAGGAGGTGTGACCCCTGCCCTCTTACCTCCTACTTTCTCACTGAACAACACCCCAGACATTCCTTTCTGGTGAAACGGCGATTTCTGTGCACTTCTTTCAATTTAGTAAACTGCATTTGCTGGTCATGGTGTGGCCTTCTTGATATTAGACCAAGCTCTGTGAAAAGCTTCTGTTTAATCTGTGGTCACTTACCATTTTATTTCTCTGTCCCACTCCCACTCTGACCTTTCTGTCCTCCGGCCTCCAACACTGGTCTAATGAAACTCAAAGTAAGTGTGAGGAACAGTATCTCATCCTTAACAAGACACTTTGGGGAGGATTTTCCACCCCTGCTTTTGGCCGGCAAGGATGGCGGATGGTGTGGAGAATTGAGGGGGAGTCTCAAACCGGCTTTTACTTCAGTGGGACTTCCCCACTCGATTGTCCCTGCCCTCCCGCCAGTGACATAACCATGTGACTGACAGGAACCCCATTTGAATACATGTTAATATAATTTGTGGGCTCCGCACTATAATATCCCCCTGTGCAAGAAAGGCATGAAATTACCGGAGTATCTTCTGGCGATGGTCACCATTGCGGATTGGGAATTCTGCTGGAGTCCGGTGTGAAACCGATTTGCATCCCACTAATAGGATGCAGATGAAGGCCTGACTGGAATCTTCCCCCCCCCAAGCCTGATTCTCTGAGATGTCAGCAGAAAGACACACCGTTCTAGAACACATCTGGGTCAACACGTTATGTAAAGAGTTGGGAATTACCTGAAGAAGTTCTGGGGCTGCCTCCGGAGTTTGGTATGGAGGATGCCAGTGTCCCTGGACCCGGCAGCAGCATAGGAGTGAGTAAGGAGAGCATCTACAGGTGGATCTTCCAGCTTCAATGTCATTGAGGAGGTCTATCTCCTAGCCTCAATGTGTTCACAGAGATATGTCTTCTTTCCTAAGAAATCCATCTTTCAACAGTGAGTAAGTTATATTGGGCACCCGGATATGATGGAGGTCATCAACCCTGCCCCGTCACTGACACAGTGCAAAGACCCCAGATGCACAATTAATTGGGGATCGAAGATATGGTGTGGTTTTGCATTGACCTCTGCAGTGGGAAACACTCCTTGTCCCCGCCCTGTACCGGAATTAGGGTGCAATCTTCCCAAAAGGGAACAAAGTCCTCTGTCAAATGCGTTTAGCCGCATATGCCCGGCACTCGCAGTACCAAGAAACACATGGCTATTCAACGCGACCCGTTGTAGCAAGAGATCGGGACACCATTTTTAAATTGCATCCTGATCTCCGACGCTGCCGAAAGAAATCCTGACCTCCTCCCCCAGCCCGAATGCAAAATGGGAGGGCCCCTGGCCCACGCACCTGCACCCCAAACAAACACACTGAACAACCCCAGCCTGATTGTACATGCACAAGAAATGCCAGCTCGGTATTACCAACCTGGCAGTGCCCCTCCCAGGCTGGCACCCAGGTGGCACTGCCAGTGTGCCCAGGTAGCACCAGCAGTGCCAGGGCACCACCCTGCACAAAGAACATGCAGCGGGGTGCTCCGAACCCCTGGGAGACCCACACAAGTGCTGTTCTATCTGGTCCCCGTTTGTGGGGACCAGTACCAAATGGCGCTCGCCGGGGTCCCCGAGGCAAAGGGATTGAATCCCAAAGCCTCATGTACCTCGGGAATCTGCACATTATAGTGAGGTTTACTGCCTCGCTCTAATAAGCAGATTTGCCAAAAAGTGATCCTGCCCATTGTGGGCGAGATTCACCTTGCAACGCCTTGAGTGATTGCGTTGAATCCCGCGAAACGTTGTGAGCCGGGTAGATCCAGGAGCGAGGTCTCCCGGCTTTCACCGACTCCGCTGCGCTGCAGTGAGCTGCTTTTCCGCCGCAGTGAGCTGCTTTTCCAGCGCAGCGTGCCCGGAGGATTGCGCCCTTAGTCCTGGATGGGAGAATTCCACCTGTTAACTCTGTTTCTCTCCATAGATACTACCAAACCTGCTGAATATTTCCAGTTTTTCATTTTTTTTTTATAAATTTAGATTACCCAATTATTTTTTCCAATTAAGGGGCAAGTTAGCGTGGCCAATCCACCTACCCTGCACATTTTTGGGTTGTGGGGGCGAAACCCACGCAGACACGAGGAGAATGTGCAAACTCCACACGGACAGTGACCCAGAGCCGGGATCGAACCTGGGACCTCAGCACCGTGAGGCGGTTGTGCTAACCACTAGGCCACCGTGCTGCCCTCAGTTTTTCATTATTAATTCAGATTTCCAGCAGTTGCATCATCACCATCTTTTGCTGTTATTTTTTTTCTACAGTTCCATCAACCTCTTACTGAAAATGTTTTTTTTAAATTTCCTTGGGCGGGATTTACAGACCAACCCGCCGCGTGTTTATCGGTGACGGGGCGGGAGCCCGCCGGCTGGATTTTATGGTCCCGCATTGTCAACGGGAATTCCCATTGACTGCACCCCTCGGCACCGGGAAACCTGTGCGCCGCCGGGGGGCCCGGAATATCCTGCCGGGGTTAACAGCCGGTAAACTCCACACATATTCTCTTTAATCTGACCCTCCGGTTTAGCAGGAGAAACTTGAAATATTTTAAGTAATTTTAAACTTACTGCAGTGACCTATTACACCATTTGCAACATTCAGAAAAAAAACTGATACATTTATCAGAACATTTATCATATGCCTATGTGCACTACAGCGGAACCCAGTGAGAAACATTGAAAGAGGAACTGGGTGCAAACCTTGTGGTTTCCTATGCAAAGACTGGTTAATGAGTTAGCAAAATGCCTCTCATGCAAAACTACTGTGAACAGTTGCTTTGCTTTAGCAGAGCAGCATATGGACAGCAGTGATAACACGTATAACCAGCATGTCATCAGTATTCGTCTGTATCAGATCTGTTGTCTGCAATGATTATGATCACTTGAATAAGACAACATTATTATTATTATACTAAACGTGGAACTCAAAAAGCAATTTTCGGTTCCTATATTCTATAACTTGTAATTCCAAACCATAAGATGACTTTTTAATTATATCAGTTATTAGTTTAAATCTTTTCCTTCAATTTATAATCAGTTTAAACTGAAAAGTTGATATAGAAAATGCTTTTAGCTCTTTGCAATATGATGTCAATCAAGATCACTCATTCGGGTTATACCACATCCCTAGATGTGTTTGCAGGGCTAACTCATGACAGCATGAGAAAAGAACAAAGGATAAGATGTATCTTGCATTGGGCCAAATTAATTACTCACTGGTCAAGAAATTCTACTTCCACCCAAAATGGGCATGAAATGATCAGGGCCTTTGCTGCGCACCCCGCACCCCACCCCCCCAATGCCCTCTCCCGCAATGAAATTCAGATTTGTGCCTCACCTGCACATGATGAGTGAACTGTCAGTGATACTCACAGTCATTACTAGCAGCTTGCATATCAGTGATTGGTACTGACACAATCTGCACATACGAAAGGCCAAATGTACTTTTCCTGTTCGGCATTCTTTGGGTAACTTGAAATAGGGAAGAGTCTCAATGGGAAAATTTTAACTTGAAAACAGACAATGGTCAGGATTTTCTGCACCCCCCCCCCCTTTCTGCACCCCCACCCCCTTTTCTGCACCCCCCCTTTTCTGCCCCCCCCTTTCTGCAACCCCCCACCGCCCCCACGCAGTGGAGGCTGCTCGACATTGACTGCCAGCAGGATCCCGCCGAAGTCAGTGGTGAACTGTGTTGCTGTTGGCTGCGCCGCTGTGGGGAGGGGAGGGCGACTACGACGAGACTGTAAGACCCTGCCGGTGGGAGGATCTGGAAAATCCCGGCCAGTGAGGTTTGGGATGGGTGGCTAATTAAAAGGGCTGAAATTCACAGCGCGTCAGCAAGCCAGCTGCAACCCACGAACTTCTACCTTTTAAGTTCAGGGCATTGAGGAGAGGAGGTGGCCAATGATAATTTTTTTTTTAAAAGTTAAGTGGCAACTGTTTCAAGTGGGATTTTGGAACTTACCTCTGATGGATGGGTTTCCTGGAACCCGCCTGCAAAAGCAAAGCAAGAGCACAATGGGAATTGAGGGGCAAATTTATGGCAGACAGGAAATTCCGATATAAGTACTGAGACTTCTCACCTGAATCCTTGCCTAAGTGAATGGCTTTAACTCACAGGACTTTATTTGTGCTTTCACTACCTGAGAGGTTATTTCCAAAGTTTTGGAGGTCTCTTCTACCACCTTGGAGTTTCACACAATTGAACCACAGACGCCATTGATCAAACATTAGTGTTGTAAAAGTACTCGTTATGCAGCTTCACCTTGGACCTGAGACAAGGCCAAGATGAGCAGCAGCAATTACAGTAGCAGCAGCCGCCTTCTCCTCATTCACCTGCCCCACAAGATAGAGGGAATGAGCACTGAGGCGCAACCCCAACACAACATTTGTGGGAAGAAGATAGTCTTCTTGGACACGTTAAGCACCAGTGCTTCAGGGGGCTCAGAGTATCATGACTGACGATCATTGATATCTGCAGCCTCCTGGAAGAAGACTTCCTGCCAAGTGGACCAGGTGGGCATGCATTGTCAGTGGTTGTAAAAGACTGAACTGCCCTTATTTTTATCACTGTCTCCTTCCAGGGATCTGCAGAAGACATTTGCAGAATCTCTCTGATGCCCACAATGTGCCTCACGTGTAAGATATTCTCGTCCTGTAAAATTCTAGTCCCCTGCACTCTCCAAGCTTTTCCATAAATTCCCAGCAGCTGCATGTGTCCGCACTGTAACTTGCTGCTGTTTCCCATCTTCATTCTCAAGCCACAACAGCAGATGAAGCAATATTATCCAAATAAATGGTAACAAATGTTATCATCCTTGTGTTTTACGACAAATAAAAACAATAAAAATTCTGATTTCAGAGATGTAATTTATAAAATGGGAGTTGACAGATCAAATTCTTGTGAGAATCAAAGAAATCTGGTAGAATCTCAATAAGAATCAAAAATATAGGGCATGATTTAATGGGAAATAAAACAAGAGTCCCATTTTGACCCTGTACAGTGCCGAGAACGACCCCGCTATTTAACACAAATCTTTTTTTGGGGACCTTTGCGAGGAGGCATACACGATCTCTCAATCCCCCAGCTCGACCTCATGACCCTCCCCAATGCACCACTTACCAATTAGGGGGTCTTCGAGCCTCCCTCACCCCACCTCATCAGGACAGGCAGCTCAGGATCCGATCACCAGCAGGGACAACCTGCCGCCAGGCACCTGGGCACTGCCAGTCTAGCACCCTGGACACTTTCAGAGTGCTGAATGGCATGGCCCATATGGCACTGCCAGGGTGCCTGGGAGGCACCAGGCAGTGCCAGGAACTGACCCTGGGGGCCTCTGATCTCTTGGGAGAACCCCCCCCAGTGTTGTTATGCCTGGTCCAATTTTGTGTGGACCAGTGCTAAATGGCGCCACTGTGAGGTCTGCAAGGCGTGGGCGTTTGATCCCAAACATATTTAAGTGATCTTAATTCCACACTCAAAAATGGAGCCCGCCCAGTGAGGACGAGATCCAGATCGCAACCCCTCGCGGGAACTCGTTCGATCTCATGAGGCGTCCCAAGCGTCGTAAACCTCGTGAGGTTTAAAGGCCTCATGGTGTCACAAGACTGTTCGATCAGGCCCATGATGTCACGACTCGCTGGGCTAGTACACATTCCGTTCCAGCCCCACTTGACCCAGAGTCATAACACAAGAGAAATTATGTGTTGGGTTGGATTCTCTGTTGTGCGTCTGTGACTTATTGTGAGGCTAAAAGCACATGGTCGCACACCCAGAAGAATTAAAGCAAGGTGGGCTTTTGAAAATATGAAGAATCCCTGCAAGTAGGAAGATTATGGTGAAACTTGATCCTGTAAATAATGAAATTGTTAAAGTTAATTGCTGTGAGAGATTAGTGAATTATGGAAATTAGCTGGAAAACTAGTTATGGTGGTGAATCTCAGCAGAAGTCAATGGGTGGTAAATGAACAAAATGTTGTGAGTATCTTATATAATTTTTGAGGGAATTTCAACTACCGAGACTATTATGAATGTGATTTGACTTCTGGTGAACTCAAACTTTGTGGGACAATAATGCCAGAAATGTGCGATGGACTCATTGTTGGGACTCAAAATGGGACTCTTGTTTTATTTCCCATCGCAATGTGTGTTGAGTCTGTCACCAAAAGGATAAATGAGTTGTTGTGATAATTAAAAACATGGGGAAATTATTCCTTCAAGGAAACAGCATTACGCACAACTAAAAATGAGGTGTCAACCTGGTGAAGCTACAATGAGGACTACTTGCATGCCAAACAGCATAAGGACAAAATAATAGACAGCTAAGTGATCCCTACAACCAACAGATCAGATTTAAGCTCTTCAGCCTGCCACATCCAGCCGTGAATGGCAGTGTACAATTAAACTGGAGGAAGAGGCTCCACTAATATCCCCATCCACGATGACGGGGGAGTCCAGTACATCGCAATAATCTTCAACCAAACATGTTGAGTGGATGATCCACATCCGACTCCTCCAGAGGCCCCCAGCATCACAACCAATTTCAGCTAATTTAATTCATTCCAGTGATATCAAAGAAGTGGTTTAATTCACTGAATACTGAAAAGGCAATGGGCCATGACAATATTTCAGTAATGGTGTTGAAGACTTTTATTCCAGAACATGCTATACCCCAGCCAAGCTGGGAATCGGGGGGAAGGGGGTGGGGTGGGGGGTTGTAGTCATACTTGGCACCCAGGAAAATGGTTGTGGTGGTTGGTGGTCAGTCATCTCTGTTCCAGGTCATCACTGCAGGAGCTCCTCAGGGGAGTGTCCCAGGCCCAACCATCTTCAGCTGTTTCATCAATTACCTTCTTTCCATCATAAGGTCGGAAGTGGGGATGTATTCAGATGATTGTGCAATGTTCACCATCATTTGCGACACCTCAGACACTGAAGCAGTCCATATCCTAATGCTGCAGGACGTGGACAATATCCAGACTTGGGCTGACATGTGGTAAGTAACATTTGTGCCACACAAGTGCCAGGCATTGGCCATCTCCAACAGAAGAGTTTCTAACCATCACCCTTGACATTCAATGGGATTGCCATCGCTGGATTCCCCACTATCAACATCCTGGCCAGATTCTGAACTGAACTAGCCATATAAATACAGTGGTGACAAGAGCAGATCAGGGGCTCGGAATCCTGCCACGAGTAACTCACTTCCTGACTCCCCAAAGCTTTCCCACCACCTACAAGGCACAAGTCAGGAGTGTGCTGGAACACTCTTCCGTTGACTGGATGAGTGCAGCTCCAATAACACTTAAGAAGCTCATCGCCATCCAGGACAAAGCAGCCCACTTGATTGGGTGCCTTTCCACAAACATTGGCACACAGTAGCAGCAGTGTACCATCTACAAGATGCACTGCAAGAACTCACCACGGCTCCTCAGACAGCACCTTCCAAGCCCATGACCACTACCATCTAGAAGGACAAGGGCAGATGCATGGACATAATACCACTTGGAAGTCCCTTTCAAAGTCACTCACCATCCTGTCTTCGAAATATATCACTGTTCCTTCATTGTTGCTGGGTCCAAATCCTGGAACTCCCTACTTAACAGTAATGTGTGTGTACCTACACCCCAGAGACTACGGTGGTTCTCAAGGGCAATTAGAGATAGGCAATGATTCTTTAAGCATATAACTGGCAGAGTTGCTGAGGGGAAACCAGTGGATGTGGTTTATCTGGACTTTCAGAAGGCTTTCGACAAAGGCACACACACAAGTTACCGTGTGAAATTAAAGCGCATGAGATTGGGGGTAGTGTCCTGAAGTGGATAGAAAATTGGTTGGCAGACAAAGAGGAGGAATAAACGGTTCTTTTTCCCGAATGGCAGGGTACTGCAGGGATCCGTGCTAGGACCCCAGCTGTTCACAATATATATTAATGTTTTCGCTGAGGGAAGTAAATGTAATGTCTTTAAATTTGAAGATGACACAAAACTGGGTGGGAGGGTGAGCTGTGAGGAGGATGCAGAGATGCTTCAGTGTGATTTGGGCAAGCTGAGTAAGTGGGCAAATGCATGGCATGCAGTATAAAGTGGATAACTGTGAGGTTATCCACTTTGGTAGCAAAAACAAGAAGGAAGGCAGATTATTATCTGAATGACTGACTATGAATTGACAGAGGGGAATGTTCAACGAGACCTGGGCATCCTTGTACACCAGTGGCTGAAGGTAAGCCTTTCTGTGCAGCATAAAAATAAGCAAATGGTATTTTTGCCTTCTTCGTGAGAGGATTCAAGTACAGGAGCAAGGATGTCTTGTTGCAATTATACAGGGCCTTGGTGAGACCACACCGGGAATATTGTGTGCAGTTTTGATTTTGGTATCTGAGGAAGGATCTTTTTGCTATGGAGGGAGTGCAGACTGATTCCTGGGATGGCGGGACTGACATATGAGGAGAGTTTATGTCGGTTAGGATTATATTTGCTGGAGTTTAAAAGAGTGAGTGGGGATCTCATAGAATTTTACAAAATTCTAACAGGACAAGACAGGGTAGCTGCAGGAAGGATGTTTGTGATGGCAGAGGAGTCCAGAACTAGGAGTCACAGTCTAAGGATACGGGGTAAACCATTTAGGACTGAGATGAGGAGAAATGTTTTCGTTGAGAGAGTGGTGAGCCTGTAGAATTTGCTACTACAGAAGGCAGTTGAGACTAAAACATTTATGTTTTCAAGAAGGAGTTAGATATAGCTCTTGGGCTAAAGGAATCAAAGTATAGGGGGGAAATGGAACAGGCTATTGAGTTGGATGATCAGCCATGATGGCGATGAGTGGTGGCTTTAATTTGCACTTGGCTTTAAGGGCCAAATGACCTCCTATTTTCTATGGTTTGAATGAATGCTGGCCTAGCCAGCCAATCCCATATCCCTATTAGAGGCATCTTAAACACAGCGGTATGATTTTGTAACAGGATAGTTTACTAAGCCCCTGTTCCTAATGGAGAACTGCATTCAAAAGAAAAATGATTTAGAGAATAAGTGTAATCTTGTAGCTCTCTTCCTAACCTGTGGTTCCATTGTACAAGTGGAGGATTAATAAAGTTATCCTGAGGTCAATTTTTTTCTCAGTAATTTTTTTCTTTTGCATTGATGTTGCAATTAATAATTGCCCCCTTGAGTTTGTGGGAACGGTAATTCAGAATCACTGCAGGAAATCTTTCCCCATAAGGTTTTACTGAAAAATATAGCAATGATTTTCTTTGATAACAGGAAGTATGATGAAAATTGTTAAATAAATGAGGGCCAGGATTTTATGGCCCCACCAGGACATGTCTCCCCTTGGCCCCAGAGGATACAGCAGGCCATTTACATCTCCGTTTCCTTCGGTTGCGGGGGGGGGGGGGGGGGGGGGGGGGGGGGTCTAATACCCTGCTGGGTGGGAGGGGCTATAGAATCCAGACCAGGATTGGAGAGGGAATCCCATAGCTGCAATCAATTTCATGCTCCCCCAGCCTTAAAACCTGGTTGGGGTGGGGGATGTGCAGCGTCGTACGGCGGCGAGCAGTGTAAAATTCTGGTCTCAGAAACTCTGCGGCCCATTGCAATCCTTCGAATCAAACTAACTGAAGAAAAAATAATAGCTGTGACAGAGTGCTTTATACCTGCAGGATGTTTCACGGACATCATAGCTAATGAAGCAATTTTTCAGTACAGTTACTGTACTGTTGTTACTTATGTAAGCAGGGCACACAATTTGTGCACGAGGTTCACAAATAGCATGGAATTTATGGAGAGTTTGTTGAAGAGGAATATTAGTTGGACACTAAATAAACTCTGCTCTGTGAATTGTACAATGAGATATTTTATGTTCACTCAAACAGAAGGGGTTAAACTCTCATCTGAGGAACAGCACCTTTGAATACACTCTCAATACTTTGCTGGAATTGCAATTGATGTATATGTGCTCAAGTCACGGAGCAGCGTCTGCTGGCAAATGCTTCTGGCTAAGCGTGATACTGAACAAAAAGGAAGATGATTAACATCTCATATCTGTACAAAATAAGGACATAGTGGGAACATGCTTCAATAAATGAGAAGGTGTCACATCCTTATGAAAAATAATAATCTTTGAGGATATCAGTGCATAATGATCATTTAATAATGAAAATTAAAGGTCTCATATCAGGAATCAGAATCTTTGCCTCGAATGAGAATATTATGAGAAAACAAAAATATCCAGCAAGTTGCTACGTGAACTAAATTGATAGCAAATGTCTGTTTGACGCTCTGAGACAAAATCCACCAGGGAAGTGCATCCCAGAGTAAATGTTGGGGTGCCCCCACATATCTCTACACTGGCTCTGATTTATGAAATCAGGGAGAATTCACTTCATTTAAATGAATTAGAGAGACAAAATTTAAAACATCATTAAATGACATTTGTCTGTCCGTTATTTTAACACAGGGTATTCTACCCCTCTATAATGAATCATAGAATTTACAGTGCAGAAGGGGGCCATTCGGCCCATCGGGTCTGCACCGGCCATTGGAAAGAGCACCCCACTTAGACCCAAGCCTCAATCCTATCCCCATAACCCCACCTAACCTTTTGGAATTTAGCATGGCCAATCCACCTAACCTGCACATCATTGGACTGTGGGAAGAAACCGGAGCACCCTGTGGAAACCCTCGCAGACATGGGGAGAATGCACACAGTCACCTGAGGCCAGAATTGAACCTGGGTTCCTGGAGCTGTGAGGCAACAGTGCCACCCAGACAGATTAACATCTCTGTTAAAATGCTGGGCAGAGAATACCATATATTAAAACATGTGTTAAACATTTGCTTGCTCATGTCATTTTTATCATAGATTATCATAGAATTTACAGTGCAGAAGGAGGCCACTCGGCCCATCGAGTCTGCACCGGCTCTTGGAAAGAGCACCCTACCTGAGGTCAACACCTCCACCCTGTCCTGATAACCCAGTAACCCCACCCAACACTAAGGGCAATTTTGGACACTAAGGGCAATTTATCATGGCCAATCCACCTAACCTGCACACCTTTGGACTGTGGGAGGAAACCGGAGAACCCGGAGGAAACCCACGCACACACGGGGAGGATGTGCAGACTCCACACAGACAGTGACCCAAGCCGGGAATCGAACCTGGGACCCTCGAGCTATGAAGCAATTGTGCTATCCACAATGTTTGTTGAACTTGAGTTGCATTAAAGTGCAGCACCCTGGGTTAATTCCAACTTTTGCCAGGGGCATCAAGTAGGCAATCGTGGAACTGCAAACATTATGTGCTCTACCTGATTTTTCTTCCCCAATCAAAAAGAAAATAAGGCAGGGTATGCAATGTGTAACTGAACTGCAACTGCTTGTTCAAAAATCAAAAGACTCTTCCAGCCTTCATAAATACTGGATAGGATTTTCAAAGGAGTTGTGAACCAGTCTGGATACAGCAACCTATGAAAGGTAAGTCTAAAAGTTCTGAACCCTGTCTCCTAATAACCCCCATGTCCTTTTCATGCCCCCATGCCTCTTCCATGACTCCCATGCCACTTCCATGTCCACCTCAATCTTCCATGCCTATTCTCCCATAATGCATTATGCTCAGAGCCAATGTGCTTTAAAATAACAATAGCAAGTCTTGAAATGCTCATTAAAACAAACTGATGCAGTTGCCAGATTGCTTCATTATGAACGTTTAATAAGTGCACGGGGAGTACACAATGAGTAAAATTTAGAACTCAGTTTTATTTACAATACAGTATATATACTGCCCATAGATCCCTATGGGATTCCTGTCTGTCTAGCCGGTACCTTACTGGCCGACCTTTTATACAACAGTTAATGGAGATCTCCAGCCCCTAGCAGGGGAGATCGTACTCAACGAGGACCACATGGAAGCTAATCATTCCCACCTAGGTCCTGGGCGGGATATTACATTCTTCCCCCTCAAAGTCCAAAGACCCCTTTGACTACTGATGAGGAGGAGTAGGTGAAGGACGACAGACTCTCTTTGATTACGGCAACCCGTCGTGTACCTCATGCGCCAGATCAATCGGCAGGAACGCCATGGTGGATAATCAGCAGGAGGCGGCTGAACTGTTGAATCAGCATCTGAGACCTCCAATGTCTGCGTCTCCATTTCAGAGTCGGAAGACACAACGTTGGGCATGTCGGCGTTGGGAGAGACTGAAGGCATCATAGTCGGCCGGTTCGGCAATGGAGATGGAAGATCCAGGACAGGTTTCTTCAGATGAACCTCACCAGGGAGCAACCGTCACAATTGAATGTGATCCAAATGCCATCTCATCAATTGACACCAGACCTGAACTTTGCAAGAGATGGCTCCAGTTTGACGGACTACAATCCCAGAGAGCCAGTGAATACCATTGTTGAAGTTACAAACAAGCGCCGCATTGTCAGGTGTGAAGTGTCAAAGAGGTCGAAGTCAAACTCTGCAAAATCCCTGCAAATCTTGGTTATGGCATACCTTCGCACCGATGTCCGGAAGAATCAAACTCAGTCCAGTAAGAAGCCTAGGACCCATTAACATCCTAGCGTGAGCCACCCCAGTTACTGTCTGCGGTTTGGTCCTGTATGAGAATAAAATTCATCCCTGCCTGGTGTCTATCGAAAGCAAAGTCGATTTCTTCAGCGGATATTTAACCATCAGCTCCGAAAACATAGAGGGGAAAGCCATCAACTCTCATGGTAGCTGACGATGCAGGATACCGTATAGCATGAGATGCCGCACCTTGGCAAGTATGGGGTCAGTTTGTGACCAGTCACGAACACGCAATGCAGTGACGGGCAAGGTGTCCATAAAATTCAAGACAGCGATCAATCTGTCCGGCATAAGGGGTTTATGGATTCAGTCTGCAGAGGAACACGGCTCAACGCATCCACGGTGCTCGAAAGAGTATTCATAGCAGCCAATAACAACGCTTAGCACTGAATCCTCGTGGACCCAATTGGAGGGATCACCTTATCTTCATGGAAGACGTCTAGTAACTGCTTTAAAGAATTGGTGCCCATAGACGTACTGATGAAATCGCTTTACACCAAATAGGACGGCCAGACCTTCTTTCTCGATCTGAGCGTATTTCCTCTCAGCCGAAGCCAGTCCTAGAGGCAAAGGCGTCCGGATGCTCACGGCCATCGCTCATATGATGAGGCAGGACTGCCCCAATCCGATACGGCGATGCATTTCACATGACAAATAATGGTTTTGAAGGGTAAAAATGCGTCAACACCCCCGAAGAGGACAACTGCTGTGTCACTTCCTTAAACATCTCAGCTTAGGCCTTGCTCTAGTCCCAAGGCTGGTGCTTCGTGAGGAAGAATTGAAGTGGGGTCAGGACAGTCGCCAAATTAGGAATGAATCGGCCACAATAATTGACCAGTCCAAGAAAAGAGTGAAGCTCAGTTGGGCCTCATGGGGCGGGGACCATTTTTATGCTCTCAGTTTTTCGGTGATTGGGTGTAGACCATGATGGCCCACCTGATACCCCAAACATACAACTTATTTTGCATAAAACACGCACATGGCGCAGCGCTGACGGACCCCATATCCTGAAAACTAGTTTAAACTAATTCAGCAGGGGGATGGGAACCTAAATTGTAGTCCCAGTGTACAGGATGTTGAGAGTAGTGAGGTCAGGGATAGGGTTAAAAGTTCGAAAGAGGGCACCGGCAAGCAAGACGTTGGTTTGAAGTGTGTCTACTTCAACGCCAGGAGCATCCGGAATAAGGTGGGTGAGCTTGCAGCATGGGTTGGTACCTGGGATCTCGATGTTGTGGTGATTTCGGAGACATGGGTAGAGCAGGGACAGGAATGGTTGTTGCAGGTTCCAGGATTTAGATGTTTCTGTAAGAACAGAGAAGATGGTAAAAGAGGGGGGGGTGTGGCATTGTTAATCAAGGACAGTATTACGGCGGTAGAAAGGACGTTTGAGGACTCGTCTACTGAGGTAGTATGGGCCGACGTTAGGAACAGGAGAAGAGAGGTCACCCTGTTGGGAGTTGTCTATAGACCTCCGAATAGTTCCAGAGATGTAGAGGAAAGGATTGCAAAGATGATTCTCGACAGGAGCGAGAGTAACAGGGTAGTTGTTATGGGGGACTTTAACTTTCCAAATATTGACTGGAAATACTATAGTTCGAGTACTATAGATGGGTCAGTTTTTGTGCAGTGTGTGCAGGAGGGTTTTCTGACACAATATGTAGACAGGCCAACAAGGGGCGAGGCCACATTGGATTTGGTACTGGGTAATGAACCCGGCCAGGTGATAGATTTAGATGTAGGTGAGCACTTTGGTGATAGTGATCACAACTCAGTTATGTTTACTTTAGCAATGGGTAGGGATAGGTATATACCGCAAGGCAAGAATTATAGCTGGGGGAAAGGCAATTATGATGCTATTCGGCAAGATTTAGGATGTATAGGATGGGGAAGGAAACTGCAGGGGATGGGTACAATCGAAATGTGGAGCTTTTTCAAGGAACAGCTACTGCGTGTCCTTGATAAGTATGTACCTGTCAGGCAGGGAGGAAGTTGTCGAGCAAGGGAACCGTGGTTTACTAAGGAAGTTGAAGCACTTGTCAAGAGGAAGAAGAAGGCTTATGTTAGTATGAGACATGAAGGCTCAGTTAGGATACTTGAGAGTTACAAGTTAGCCAGGAAGGACCTAAAGGGAAATTAAGAAGAGCGAGGAGAGGACACGAAAAGTCGTTGGCGGATAGAATCAAGGAAAACCCTAAGGCTTTCTATAGGTATATCAGGAACAAAAGAATGACTAGAGTAAAATTAGGGCCAATCAAGGATAGTAGTGGAAAGTTGTGTGTGGAATCAGAGGAGATAGGGGAAGCGTTAAATGGATATTTTTCATCAGTGTTTACACTGGAGAAAGACAATGTTGTCGAGGAGAATACTCAGGTTCAGTCGACCAGGCTAGATGGAATTGAGGTTCAAAAGTAGGAGGTGTTATCAATTTTGGAAAATATCAAAATAGATAAGTCCCCTGGGCCAGATGGGATTTATCCTAGGATTCTCTGGGAAGCCAGGGAGGAGATTGCAGAACCTTTGTCCTGGATCTTTATGTCGTCTTTGTCGACAGGAATAGTGCCGGAAGACTGGAGGATAGCAAATGTTGTCCCCTTGTTCAAGAAGGGGAGTAGAGACAACCCTGGTAATTATAGACCTGTGAGCCTTACTTCGGTTGTGGGTAAAATGTTGGAAAAGGTTATAAGAGATAGGGTTTATAATCATCTTGAAAAGAACATGTTGATTAGCGATAGTCAACACGGTTTTGTGAAGGGTAGGTCATGCCTCACAAACCTTATTGAGTTTTTTGAGAAGGTGACCAAACAGGTGGATGAGGGTAAAGCGGTTGATGTGGTGTATATGGATTTCAGTAAGGCGTTTGATAAGGTTCCCCACGGTAGGCTATTGCAGAAAATAAGGGAGTATGGGATTGAAGGTGATTTAGCGGTTTGGATCAGTAATTGGCTAGCTGAAAGAAGACAGAGGGTGGTGGTTGATGACAAATGTTCATCCTGGAGTTCAGTTACTAGTGGTGTACCGCAAGGATCTGTTTTGGGGCCACTGCTGTTTGTCATTTTTATAAATGACCTGGAAGAGGGTGTAGAAGGATGGGTTAGTAAATTTGCAGATGACACGAAGGTCGGTGGAGTTGTGGATAGTGCTGAAGGATGTTATAGGATACAGAGGGACATAGATAAGCTGCAGAGCTGGGCTGAGAGGTGGCAGATGGAGTTTAATGTGGAAAAGTGTGAGGTAGTTCACTTTGGAATGAGTAACAGGAATGCAGAGTACTGGGCTAATGGCAAGATTCTTGGTAGTGTAGATGAACAGAGAGATCTCGGCATCCAGGTACATAAATCCCTGAAAGTTGCCACCCAGGTTAATAGGGCTGTTAAGAAGGCATATGGTGTGCTAGCCTTTATCAGTAGGGGGATTGAGTTTCGGAGCCACAAGGTCATGCTGCAGCTGTACATAACTCTGGTGCGGCCACTCCTGGAGTACCGCGTGCAGTTCTGGTCACCACATTATAGGAAGGATGTGGAAGCTTTGGAAAGGGTTCAGAGGAGATTTACTAGGATGTTGCCTGGTATGGAGGGAAGGTGTTTCGAGGAAAGGCTCAGGGACTTGAGGTTGTTTTCGTTAGAGAGGAGAAGGCTGAAAGGTGACTTAATAGTGACATATAAGATAATCAGAGGGTTAGATAGGGTGGACAGTGAGAGTCTTTTTCCTCGGATGGTGATGACCAACACAAGGGGACATAGCTTTAAATTGAGGGGTGGTAGATATATGACAGATGTCAGAGGCAGTTTCTTTAATAAGAGAGTAGTAGGGGTGTGGAACGCCCTGCCTGCAACAGTAGTAGACTCGCCAACTTTAAGGGCATTTAAGTGGTCACTGGATAGACATATGGATGAAAATGGAATAGTGTAGGTCAGATAGGCTTCAGATGGTTTCACAGGTTGGCGCAACATCGAGGGCCGAAGGGCCCGTACTGCGCTGTAATGTTCTATGTTCTAAACGTGCTTCAGTACTGTCCTGTGGTTCTGCAAATGTTCTTGGTCCGTGGTTCCTGTGATAAGCAAGGAGTCTAAGTAATCTGCAACATGTTGGAATCCACACAGGATGTTCTCCATGATGTATGCCGAGATACTCCAAACAGGAGTCTGGTGTACTCATAGAGTTTCTTGATTGTGATGTGCTTCAGTGATGATTTATCGATCTCCAGATGTAAACAAGTGTTGCTCACATCTAATTTTGTAAATGTACAGCTACCGGCCAATGTTGCACACAGATCCTCGATGCGTGGTAAAAGATAACGTCTAACCTCGAAGCCGTGCTCACCGTCAATTAATAGGGTGCGATTTAAATAAATGGGAACAAAGTTCCATAGTGAGCGCGTTTATCTCTATGAGAAGAGAAACACAACGCTATTACACGGAACTTGGGTTCGATAGGGGGCCTCAGCGGGGAAAATGCGGCCGAGGCCACACATCGCCCCATTTTCTACATTGATAATAATAATAATAACAATAATAATCTTTAATAGGGTCACATGTAGGCTTACATTAACACTTCAGTGAAGTTACTGTGAAAATCCCCTAGCCGCCACATTCCGGAGCCTGTTCGGGTCTACAGAGGGAGAACTCAGTGTCCAATTCACCTAACAGAACGTCTTTCAGCACTTGTGGAAGAAAATCGGAGCACCCGGAGGAAACCCATGCAGACTCCGCACAGACAGTGACCCAAGTCGGAACCGAACCCAGGTCCCTGGCGCTGTGAAGCAACAGCGTTAACTACTATGCTACCTGAGGAACGCGGCTCATCGGAACTCCTCACTGTAATGGTGTCTCGATCTCTGCAGCCCCGACGCAACCACTCGGCCCCCCACCCCCAAGCCACAATGCACTATAGGAGGGTCAAACCCCCCCCCCCCCCCCCAGAACACTGCGCAGGGCACCCCCAGCCCAATTACCACCACACAAAAAATGTCACCTTGGCATTGCCAGACTGGCACTTCCAGAATGCCCAGATGGCACCAGACATACCAGGGTACCACCCTGCCCAAAAACATGCACCTGGGGGCCTCCAACTGCCTGGGAGAACCCCACAAGCTCCGTTCCGTCTGGTCCTCATTTGTGGAGACTGGTATTGAATGGCGCTCGCCCGAGGTCTCCGTGTTGAAGGGGATAGATCCTCGTGAATCTGCATATTAACATGGGACTAGCTATCTCGCTTTAATATGCCGATTTTCCAAAAAATGATCCCGTCCACAATGGGGGTAGGATTTATATCATAACATCTCGCGATCTTGTGAAGAATTGCGAGCCAGGTCGATCTTGGCGAGTTGCGCTTCGAGCACAACATGGTCATTCGATTGAGCCCATAGTCTCTACAGAGGTTGACTGTCTTATTGATTCCATGACGGGGACCACCGGCGCCACCATGCCACCCAATCAGCGAAGCGCACAGGCCCAATGATGCTCAAACTCTCAAAACGGCAAAATTTTGTTTTGACTTTCTCTAAAGTGTAGGGAACCGAGCGGGCACAAAAATATCAGGGCTGGGCTTCCGGGTCCACCTGGATCTTGGCTACGGTCACGTTAATTGTACCCAAGCCAGGCTGGAAAACCTTGGGGAAGTTGCTCAGTACCACACACATGCTGCCAGATCCCACTTGGAGGATATGCTGCCAATCCAACTGCTGCTGGCATAGCCAATTGTGGCCAAAGAGGTTAAGGCCGCTACCTTGCACAACAATGAGGGGAAGGTGAATAGATTGGCGCCCATTAAACTACCGGAACAAGGATGGATGCCACAATATTCAGTCGTTCCCATGAAAAAGTGGCCAAATGAACCCCGTGTCAGCCAAACCCAAAGTATGCACACCCTGTTTAATAAGATCAAAGGTGTTCTGCGCCACCACAGAAATGACAGCTCCCGCATCCAATTTCATGTGGTTATTCACTTGCATCGGTACACGAATAGGAGCCACATGGAGCACTGCCAGGTAGTTCAGCTGCATCTCCGCCTCATGCTCAGCCTCTTTTGGGTCACCCAGATGCAATTTTGCCCAATAGATTTTTCTGCGTTTCTTTATTATTTATATTGAAGACCAAACGATCGAGGGGCATATATGATAAAGCAGTTCCATATTCACAAAACTCGGCTATCTTCTGTAGCCGTGATATGAACTCGGTGATGGACTCACTGGGGGACCATACCACAGTATTACACCAATATCCTTAAATTAACACTGATGGGGTGGGGTTAAAGTGTCGCGCAAGAAGTGCTTCGGGTCAGCCGAACTTGGTGATGGACACGTGAGAATCCAGATCACGCCGAAAGTGTACACTCCACAGGCCGTTAACAGTATGACCATCTGCCGCTCATCTCCGTGATGTTGTTGGCCTGGAAGAAGTAAAGTATCTTTTTTGCGTACTGGTTCCAGTCTTTAACACCAGCGTCAAATGGATCTAACCGCCAGAAAATCGTGGATGTGGCTCAGCTGAGTAGGTCGCAGACCAGTTTACTCCTCGTTGCCAGTTTAAAAGGACACAGGGAGTCCACATTGAGTAAAATAAAGAACTTAGTTCTATTCACAATATGATATACATACACTTGATAGATTCCTATCGGGTTCCTGTCTATTTGGTCGATGCCTTACTGGTTGGCCTTTTGTACAACGGTTAATAAAGATCCCTCGCCCCTAATGGGGAACTCTTAGTCCGTGAGGACCACAGGGAAGATTATTATTCCCACCCATAGGTCCAGTGTGGGATACTACAGAATGTTCCGAGACGCACCAATGGAATCAGTAGGATCTTGTTTACAAAGACTGAATTAGAGTATTGGATTGATTAACATCTTTATGAGCTAATAATTTATTTTTTCTTTGTTTTTTTTAAATGCCTGATTGTTTATTTGGATAAAACTAAGAGGTGTGAATTGGGGGAAAGCTTCTGTTATTAAAACTATGGGCAGACTTCTCTCATCTCAGATGTGCCCCATGGTGGGGGCCGGGATGGAGTTTGTTTCCACTTTGGAGACTGATGAAACCATTAAATATTTTCTGGCCTCAACCTAATTAATTATGCATTCTGGGATTTTGTGCCGTATTCCATGGCATTGCGATAAAGATAGATGGACTCCCTGAAGAAAGAAGATGGATCTCCAGGAACACACTGATTGCTGGTGGCCTTCATTCCAAACTCAGAAGGCAGGCCCAGGCATTGTTCAGTTAAGTCCCAACTTCCACATGCCACGTTGTTTCAGACGTATTCTGGATGAGTGTGTTTTCCTGCTGGCATCGAGGAGAATCAGGTGTGACTGGAAGATTCTAGGAGGGCCTTCATCTGAGTCCGATTAGCAGGAAGTAAGTCAGCTTCACGCCGACCACCAATGGGATTGCTGATCTGCTATGGCAGGCATCAACAGAAGATCTTTTTTTCACGCAAGCGTACAACTGATGTTTGGACATCCCGCTGAATTCACCCCCCCCCCCCCCCCCCCCCCCCCTTCACCGCTTATCATGAAACATGCCAGTGTGGCCATGGGAGAATTCCGCCCAATGATTAGCAGTACGGCCCCCAGTGGGAGAGGGTCATGAGTTAGTCATGCCCAGATGGGGCAGTGCGAGAGGGCAGTTCCAGGGAGGCTCTTCCATGAGGGCTGGGTTCTGTAGGGGACGTGCCAGGGAGGCTCTGTGCTAGCAGTGGGTGGTGGGGGGTAAAGCTTTGTGGTGGGGGGTGGTATTCTGTGGTGGGGTTGGGGGTGAGTTCCGTGCTATTTTTAAAAATTGGGGTGTTCTTTAAAAAAAGTGATTAAAAATACGTTGGGAATAGAGTCCGCAGGAACAATCTGAGGATGGTCGGCCTCCCGGAGGGGGCGGAGGGAGCTGATGCTGCAGCGTTTGTAGCAGACCTGCTGAAGCAGCTGATGGGGGCCGAAGCCTTTCCGCGACCGCTGGAGCTGGAGGGGGCACACAGGGTGCAGGCAAGGCAGGGGCGGCTGGGCGGACCCCCCCGCCCGATGGTGATTAGGTTCCACAGGTTCGTGGACAAGGAGCGGGTGCTGCAGTGGGCAAAGAGCGCCAGGAGCAGCACGTGGAATAACAGTGTGCTCCGCATCTATCAGGACCTAAGCCAGGAGGTGGCTCGGCGGCGAGCAGCCTTTAAGAATGTCAAGGAGGTGCTGTTCAAGAAGCACGTGAAGTTTGGTCTGCTATTCCCAGCTCGGCTATGGGTCACGCACCAGGGTCAACACCACTACTTTTCCGAGCCCGAAGAAGCGATGGATTTTGTGAGGGACCTGGGGATGGCCCCGAAAGGAGGCCCTAAGGACACGAGTTAGGGCCCGAGGATTTCTGTGGGGAGGAACGCCGAATGTGCCTGGACTGCTGCTCAACGGTTTGCTGGGCCAATGGGGCCAAACGGAACATTTGAGACTCTTTCCTTTGTTCATGGACATTTATGTGCTTTTTCTCTTTTTTCTATGTTTTTTCCCTTTTTTTTTTTCCTGTTTGGGCTTTTTGTGCAGCTCGCGGAAGACACTGGAGCCGGCTTGCCCCAGTGGGTGGGGAGGAGGGCGGGGAAACAAGGGGAATGGGACAGGAAGGCGCCGGAGTGTTGAGTCACCGGGCTAGCAGATTGGCTAGTCAAGGAAGTCAGATGGGGGGGAAAGCTATAGCCAGTAGATGGCAGGGGTGGGGGTATCGGGGGATGGGGTTAGGGGAGGGGGGGGTTGTTCTGCTGACGGGAGAGGGACTTGAAATAGGCACTGGAAAGGAGGTCGAGGGTGGAGGCAGCTATAGGGCGGGCCAGGAAGGGCGCGACGCACGGGTCAGGGGCCGGCCCGAGAAAGGCTATGGCTGACCGGCGGGGTGGGGGGGGTGGGGTGTGCCCCCCGACCAGGCTGATCACCTGGAACGTCAAGGGACTGAATGGGCCGGTTAAGAGGGCGCGGGTGTTCGCGCACTTGCGGGCCCTGAGGGCGGACGTAATTATGTTGCAGGAGACACATCTGAAAGTGTCAGACCAGACCAGGCTAAGGAAGGGCTGGATTAGCCAGGTCTTCCACTCGGACTTGGACTCGAAGTCCAGAGGGGTGGCAATCATGATCAACAAGCGTGTGCAATTTGAGGCAGAGGGCATATCCGCAGACAGGGGGGGCAGATACCTGATGGTACGGGGCAGGCTGGAGGGGAGAAGAGTGGTGCTGGTGAATATATATGCCCCGAACTGGGATGACGTGGACTTCATTAAAAGAGTGCTGGGGAAGATCCCGGACTTGGATTCTCGCAGGCTAATAATGGGAGGGGACTTTAACATGGTCCTTGACCCGACTTTGGATCGGTCGTGTCCCAGAACGGGTAGGCTCTCAGCAATGGCAAGGGAGCTGAAAGGGTTTATGGAGCAAATGGGGGCAGTGGACCCCTGGAGGGAGGGACAGCCAACAGGAAGGGGCTACTCGTTCTACTCGCACGTCCACAAAGTATATTCCAGGATAGATTTCTTTGTGTTAAGCAGGGACTGTAGGGGGGAGGTAAGGAACACGGAATACTCAGCAATTACCATTTCAGACCATGCCCCGCATTGGGTGGACCTGCAGTTCGGGGGAGCGAGCTATCAACGCCCGCAATGGAGGCTAGATGTGGGACTGCTGTCGGAGGAGGGGATCTGCGAGAGGCTTCGGAAATGTATAAAAAATTACCTGCAGGTGAATGACACTGGGGAGGTCTCAGCGGCGACCGTGTGGGAGGCGCTAAAGGCAGTAGTGCGGGGGGAGCTGATTTCAATTGGGGCCCATAGAGCCAAGGCAGACCGGGCAGAGATGGATAGATTGGTCAGGGAAATGGGCCGGATAGATGAAGAGCACGCGGAGTCCCCGGGGGAGGTTTTACTCAGGGAAAGGCAGAGGCTACAGGCGGAACTGGGGGCACTATCCACGAGCAGGGCCGTGGAACAGCTTAGGAAGGCGAGGGGAGTGGTGTACGAGTATGGGGAAAAGGCTAGCAGACTGTTAGCGCAGCAACTTAGGAGGAGGGAGGCGGCCAGGGAAATAGGTAGAGTGAGGGACGAGGGGGGGCACAAAGTGGAGGATCCGGCAGAATTGAATAGGGTATTCCGGGACTTCTATCGTAAGCTGTATACTTCGGAGCCGCCAAAAGAACCGGAGGGGATGAAAAGGTTTCTGGATGGGTTAACATTCCCAACAGTTGGGGGGGGGCGAGTGGAAGAGCTGGGGGCCCCGATTAGAGTAGAGGAGGTATTGGGGGGCCTAAAGGCCATGCAGTCGGGGAAGTCCCCGGGGCCGGATGGATACCCAGTAGAGTTTTATAGGAAGTTCTCTGAGCTGGTGGGCCCGGTCTTGGCGAGGGTTTTCAATGAGGCAAGGGACAGAGGGACCCTGCCGCCGACGATGTCACAAGCCACCATATCTCTGATATTAAAGCGGGGTAAAGACCCGGAGGTGTGCGGGTCCTACAGGCCAATCTCCCTGATTAATGTAGATGCCAAGCTCCTGGCAAAGGTACTGGCGGGTAGAATGGAGGACTGTGTACCGGAGGTGATTGGGGAGGATCAAACGGGGTTCGTGAAAGGTAGGCAGCTGGCGGCCAATCTGAGGAGATTGCTCAATGTGATAATGATGCCCCCGGCGGGTAGAGAGGTGGAGGTAGTGGTGGCTATGGACGCCGAGAAGGCCTTTGACCGGGTGGAGTGGGAATATCTATGGGAGGTGCTCGGACGGTTTGGGTTCGGGGAGGGATTGGTGGATTGGATCAAATTATTATATCAGGCCCCGAGGGCCAGCGTCAGGACCAACAGAGAAGTGTCGGAGTACTTTAGGTTGTACCGAGGGACCAGGCAGGGCTGCCCGCTCTCCCCGCTGCTGTTTGCGCTGGCCATAGAGCCGCTGGCGATTGCGCTGAGAGCCGCAGAGGGTTGGAAGGGGATGGTGAGGGGCGGGGTGGAACATAGGGTTTCTCTTTATGCAGACGACCTGCTCCTGTACGTGTCGGACCCAGTGGCCGGGATGGGAACTATACTGGGAATGCTGAGGGAGTTCGGCCAGTTCTCAGGATACAAATTAAATACGGTCAAGAGTGAAATGTTTGTGGTACAGGCAAGGGGCCAGGAGAACAGATTGAGAGGGCTACCGTTTAGGTTAGTTGAGGAAAATTTCCGGTATTTGGGAATCCAGGTGGCGCGAGACTGGGGCAGGCTGCACAAGTTAAATTTGGCCAGGGTGGTGGAGCAAATGAAGGGAGAGTTTCGGAGATGGGATGCACTCCCGCTGTCGCTGGCAGGGAGGGTGCAGACTGTAAAGATGACAATCCTCCCTCGATTTTTGTTTATTTTTCAGTGCCTCCCGATCTTTATCCCACAGTCCTTCTTCAAAAGAGTTAACGGGCTGATCATGAGCTTTGTCTGGGCGGGAAAGTCTCCGCGGGTGAAGAAGGCGATGTTGGAGAGGAACCGCAGCGAGGGAGGGCTGGCGTTGCCGAGTCTGGTCAATTATTACTGGGCGGCCAACATCGCTATGATAAGGAAGTGGATGGTGGGTACGGGGTCTATTTGGGAGCGAGTGGAGGCGGCTTCGTGCAGGGGCTCCAGTTTGGAAGCCCTGGTCACGGCTCCTCTACCGCTGCCGCCGGCCAAGTACACCACCAGCCCGGTAGTGGTGGCGACCCTGCGGATATGGGGCCAGTGGAGGAGGCATGTGGGGGAGATGGGGGCGTCTGTCTGGGCGCCAATCTGCGACAACCATCGGTTTGCCCCCGGCAGTATGGATGGGGGGTTCCGAGTATGGCGGCGAGCAGGGGCGGGAAGGGTGGGTGATATGTTCCTGGAAGGGAGCTTCGCGAGTTTGAGGAGCTTGGAGGAGAAATTTGGGTTGGTAGGGGGAAATGATTTTAGATACCTACAGCTGCGGGACTTTGTTCGTAGACAGGTCCCATCTTTCCCGCGCCTCCCGCCAATGGGGATCCTAGACAGAATAGTCTCTGGGAGGGACGAAGGGGAGGGTAGAGTCTCAGGTATTTATAAGGTGCTCATGAGGGAGGAAGGGTCCCAGACAGAGGAACTGAAACTTAAATGGGAGGAGGAGCTAGGCGGGGAAATGGAGGATGGGCTGTGGGCAGAGGCCCTGAGTAGGGTAAACTCGACCGCGACATGTGCAAGGCTCGGGCTGATCCAATTTAAGGTCGTTCACCGGGCCCATATGACGGTGGCTCGGATGAGCAAATTTTTCGGGATAGAGGACAAATGCGCTAGGTGCGCGGGAGGACCAGCGAACCATGTGCACATGTTTTGGGCATGCCCTGAGCTGAGGGGGTACTGGGAGGGATTTGCGGGGGTCATGTCCCAGGTGCTAAAAACAAGGGTGGTGATGAGTCCAGGGGTGGCAATTTTTGGGGTTTCGGAAGACCCGGGCGTCCAGGGGGAGAAAGCGGCCGATGTGCTGGCCTTTGCTTCCCTGATAGCCCGGCGACGAATATTATTGGCGTGGAGGGACTCAAAGCCCCCGAAGACTGAGTGGTGGCTTGCGGACATGTCAAGTTTCCTGGGGATGGAAAAAATTAAGTTCGCCCTGAGGGGATCTGTGCAGGGGTTCACCCGGAGGTGGCAACCATTTATTGACTTCTTTGCGGGAGAGTGAGCGTCAGCAGGGGGGTGGGGGGAGGGGGGGGGGGGGTAGAGTAGAGTAGGAGGGAAAATATGGCGGGTAGTACGGGTGGGAGGGGAGCGGGCTTGTGCAATACGGTATGATGGAAGTATTGAAAGTACGTGGATGCTTGCACATTTTTGCCTTTTTTGCTTCCTTTCTGATGATGTCTGTAACTGTTTATAAAGCCAAAAACTACCTCAATAAAATTGTTTATTAAAAAAAAAAAAAATACGTTGGGAAAACACAGCAGCGCAGCGAAGGGCTACCCTCCAATTTTCACACCCAAGTTGACACTTTGCCTATAAAAGGGCAAAATTCTGCCCTTTGTCTTTTGGACCAGAAAAGTTCTGGGTCGAAATTTACATGACTGTTACCTTGGAGAAGGTACAGATGAAAATGACCAACAGCTTCACTCAAGAGTACAATGAACTGATTATTAAGAAGAAAATAAACCTTTTGACCTTTTGAGAAATTTACATGTATTCCACAAGCAGTGTGAAGGGAATACATAATAGAAACAGAAAATGCTGCAAGTATTCAGCAGCTCAGAAAGTATCGATGGGGAGTAAAACAGAGTTAGTGGCTGAGAGGGGAAGGTGGTGAGGGACTTTAAAGTGAGTAATTGTAAGGAACTGTTTGGGGGTGTGTAGTTAACTGGACAAAACTTATAAGCACACCAAGAAGATAGCCCCTACTCACATGAGGCAGTATGAAGGGCAGAGCTGGGTTGGCCTTTTAAGTATTTTAACAAGGCTTGAAGTCTCAGTTTTAACTTGTTTTGCTTTGTGGGCTTATCTGCGGCTGGCTAGGTTTCCCAGGCCCCGAGAAGCACAGCAACTGGGCCAATTCTGCTACCATTGAAGGGCGAGCACCAGTGCCATGTGGAATACATTTGATTCCACTGAAAAATGTTGCGGATATGGCAGATCCGTGATTGACACTCGGGAGGCTGACAAGCTGCAGCCGCACAGTACACATTACAATCCCCAACCACACTTATCCCAGTCAAAAAGATGGTACCGGTTGCGCTGGAATGTGCCCATACAGCTGATGGGTCCCCTGGGGGGGACACCAATATGACCCTTGGCACCAGATTGAAAGTGGGCTGTTAGCGGCGTGTGCAGCTCCTTGCCGGCTGCGGTAATGGTGCTGCATATCCGTCCACTCTGACCCTATAGCCCATCTCCTGATCACCACCCACTCCTCCCTCCAGCCCTAGCAGAAGCACCCCCAGCCAGCGGCACAACTTTGAGCAATCTGTGGTGATGTGGACACTTTCCGTACCCCTTCTCTCCACCTTAGCAGCTGCCACGCCAGTTTCATGATTTTTGGAAGCACAAGTGAACCATGCCGTCGGGAACTTGGCCCATCAGAGGCGGAGAATTCCGGGGGCCCTGGAGAGTACCGGGTCAGGCCCGCTAATAATATGCAAACAGTGCCTCCTGAACATGCAGAGTTAAACACGTTGATGCAGTTTGCTAGGTGACGGAGCATCAGGATTTGACGTCAAATCGGCGCTTGCCGCCATTTTGGGGTATGAATCTATTCTCCGCTAAATCGCATTTCCCGATTTCGGCATCGGCTAACAGGGAATCCCGCCTGTTGAACGGGTTTCTCCATTTGAGAAGCTATGGGCTGAATTCTTCGCCGTCAGGATCCTCCGTTTTGCTGGCAGCCCAGGTGTTTCTCGACAGTGTGGGGCTGCCCCATGATGGGAAACCCCATTAACCAACCGTCGAAACGGAGAATCCCGACGGCGTGCCACACCAGAAATCTGGGGCGGCGGGACGGAGAAACCCGCCCTATGTTCTCCCGCTGGAGCTGAATTACACTAGCTCTATGAATCCTTTCAGTTATAAAGCGGGATGCAATTCAGTGTTCTACGACATGCAAAAGTATGCATGGCGTGGAATATGAGGGATTCCCACGGGATCCCTCTATTCCCAGGCCATCCTGAGCAGGCGGCCTTTAACAGAATCCTGTGGTTGGTCTCCCCACCAACAGTGCAAAACAGACCCGACCTTCTCCGCACGGCAAATTGACCCTTACCCCCACCGCAGGATTTCCTGGCCGCCCTCCTCCTACCCCCAAGTACAGGGGTGACCTGACTCACCTCCCCTCCAGGGGTCCTGTGGGGGGGGCTCCCCCACAGGACCCCTGTAGTAGGAGGACTATCCCCCCCACAGGGACCCCTGTAATGGGGGATCCGCCCCAGGGAATCCCTGCCTAAAGGAACCCCTTCCACAGCCTCGAGCCAATGCACACAGACCCCAACCCCCCCCCCACTCAGATCCCCCCTCCAGAAAATGGACCCCTGTCTGGAAGCTAGAGCAGAGGCTTTTGAAGCATTATAGCTGTAATAATTACCTTGCAGCTCCACGTGTCCATTCCTGGAAGAAGAGCAGCTATGCCTGCACCTGGTTCCCACAGATCCACTGTCTGCAATCTATTGATGGTATTCAAGTAGGGGTTTGTGATTGACAGCTCGTAAAAAAACATCTCCTGTGATCCATTCATATCCCTTCATGCTTCAGTGGCCCAAGAGGTGAACCCACAATGTTTGTAAACATTGACCACATCAAAGGGATGAATGGTGCATTCCAAGCACTAAGTACATTCCAATCACTCAAGTGTGTGATTTCTCTGCACTTACCATACCTGAATGTATGTCTCTCTCCTTCTCTAATTCCTTACAGATACCAAAATGGATAGAGTTATCAACCTTACAGCAGCCCTCGCAGTGCTGGTGGCAGCCCAGGTGGCCAGACACCATAGAAGGCAGCAACGCTGATGCAGGCTGGAGAAGGCACCCTATGTTCAGGGGGCTGCCACACAGCCTGCAGACACAGCCGCCCATCAGGCCAAGCAGCGACCTGGAGGGGGACGCCAGAAATGGCCCAAAGTGTAGACATCATTGGCCATACGAGGAGATGACAGACAGCATGTGCCAGAGGAGACTCTGTCACAACAAGGAGATAGTGCAGCACCTTTCTCATGTCCTTGTGGACTTGGCAGTCCATGGAGGAGGAGGACACCCGTCACCACAGCCGTGAGGTTTAATGTGACCGGTTCATCCCAGGGTTCAAGCGGGGACTTGGGCAGCATAAAACAAGCTTCAGCCCACATATGCATCTTTGAAGTCATGGTTGCCCTATATGCGTGGACAGCAGACTATTTAAATTTTGAGCTGGGCCAAGCCCACCAAGTTGCTCAGGCAGCACGATTCTCTGCCAGTGCTGGGATGCCCCAGGTCCAGGGGGCAATTTATGGAACCCATGTCACTGTGCACGCACTGGGGCATCAGGGAGTGCCCTTCTTAAACAGGAAGGGGGTTCCACTCACTGAATGTTCAACTTGTGTGCGACCACCACCACTGGATTATGCACGTCTGTGATGCTTCCCAAAGCCTGGACCACTCTGGCGATGCCCTGCAGTACACCGCCCAGGGGGTCTGCCACTTTGTGGTGGTCTGCTATGCCCTCCATAATCTGGTACAGCAGTGGGGTGACATGCTGGATGAGGAGGGATATGCAGCCTCATCTGAGGAGGATGAGGAGGGCCGCTCCAGGAGGGGCTAGAGGATGAGCCTTCATGGGTAAGTTACTCTAAATGCTTAAACCCCAATGTTTCCAAACCACATCAAAAAGAGATAAATGCATTGCAGTTACTGGCCGGGATTCTCCCCTAGTCAATGGGGCGGGGGGGTCCCGGCGTACCGAAGTGGCGAGAACCACTCCGGCGTCGGGCCTCCCCAAAAGGTGCGGAATTCTCCACACCTTTAGGGGCTAGGCCCACGCCAGAGTGGTTGGCGCCCCGCCGACCGACACGAACGGCCTTTGGCGCCCCGCCAACCGGCGCCACGGCTGGCCGAAAGGCCTTCGCCGGTCGGCGTGAGTCCGCGCATGCGTCGGACGTCAGCAGCCGCTGATGTCACCCCGGCGCATGCGTGATGGAGGGGGTATCTTCTGCCTCCGCCATGGTGGAGTCCGTGACGGCGGCGGAAGAAAATGAGTGCCCCCACGGCACAGGCCCGCCCGCCGATCGGTGGGCCCCGATCGCGGGCCAGGCCACCCTGGGGGCACCCCCAGGGGCCAGATCGCCCCACCCCCCTCCCCCAGGACCCCGGGGCCCGATCGCACCGCCTGTTCCCGCCGGCACCAGAGGTGGTTTAAACCACGTCGGCAGGAGAGGCCTGACAGCGGCGGGACTTGAGCCCATCGCAGGCCGGAGAATCGCCGTGGGGGGCCCACCGACCGGCAGGGCGCGATTCCCGGGTAGCGGAGAATTCCGCCCACTAAGTGCATTCCAATCACTTAAGCGTGTGATTGCAGTGAACTTACCTCTCTTTGATCTGGTTGATGTTTGTAAACATTGGGGTTTCAGCACATAGAGTCACTCACCCATGCAGGAAGATGAATGAATCAAGGTTGCAGCTGTTTTGTGGAAGCTGTAAATCATAGCCCTCTAGTTAGGGGGTCCCTCTAGTTAGAAGGTCTCTGTGGGGAGTTCCTTTACTTAGGGGGCCCCGGGAGATCCCTCTAGTTAGGGGGTTCCTCTAGTTAGGGAGTCTCTGTGCGGGGCTCTTCTGTGGCGGACTGCCTCCGTCTGGACTGCTCACTAGCTTCCAGACAGGGGCCTTTTTCTGGAGGGGGTGTCCCTGTGGGCGTCCCCCTTTGGGGACCGTCTGGGGGGATCTCCCTAGTTATGGGTTGCCTGGCGACGTGGGGTTCCTACATGGGAAATCTCATTGGCCAGCGGTGGGAAGGGAGAATCCCACTGCCAGCAGTGGCGCACCACGAGAAACATGCAGCTAGAGAGACAGAGAATTCATCCCATAGTTTACCAAAGAGAGAATGTCGCCCAGTGTCTACATGCTGCCAATAACACTTGAACCCATAACTTGTGGTTCTATGGTATGTGTAACCAATTGAGACTAGTTTTAAATAGTAAATATTGATCATACAAGAATATAAACCATTGTGGCATACTGATAGAAACCAAAGAGTTTGTTGTGAGGTCATATAGGAAATGCCTCACTGAGTCCTCTATCGGATGAACATTAAAATCAGTTTTACCAGAAAATGCCATACTGCAGGGAGGGATTAGCAAAATTGTTTTGATCCCTTTCCATTCAGCCATATGAGCCCTGTACTAACTCGAATTTGATTTCCATACTTTTGCATGTTTAAGGATAAACATGGAGCAATGATGCAAATTATAGAACAGAGGTAAACAATGGAGATATTTACCTTTGTTCATTTATTGATCCACCTTCAACTACAAATTAGCCGTTCTGAAGATAAATTCCAACTGAAAGTTAGGCTTGCTCAATCAGTTTACATGCCTAACTTTTAAATTAAGATTGTGGAAATCAAGGACTTTTGATTGTTGAAGGCACATGAAAATGAAATTGAAAGTTAAAAACAATAATTACAAAATAACTGTTATGAACCAGAAATCAATTGAGAACACATGATAATCTGCTCCAAAGTTTTATTGGTACGATAGTTTTCAAGAACTCTGAAGCATAGTATAATGATCACAAAGAGATTCTGTGAGTTGGTGTTTTGTCCACTCCTGTGCTGTTCCTTACCAAAGCTAATGTTGGCACTGATTTTATACTTGCAGTTGAGTAACATTGAGCTAACTTTTCCATTCTGGAGACTATGTCTGGTGGCGGGCAGGAAAGTGGGTGCGATTCCCTCTGGGCGGCGGGGCGGGTGAATGCGCACAATCTTCTGCTTTTCAGCTCATTAATTATGCATCAGCGTGGAGCTCAGTGAATTTTGCGGTGGGACAGGCAGGATATGCCCAGCCATTACCTCGTGGGGTCAAAGGACCCAGTGCATCTGGACAGACATTCATTCACTGCAGGGCAGGAACTCAGCACTGCTCCGGCAGAGTCCTTGGGGCCGCAGCTCATACTAGAGAAGCTCGCAGTTTTGAGCAGCCATCATAAGAGAGCGCCTTTGGTATTGCCTTTTGCTCACTTCTAGATAAGAGCATCTCCTGTGATAGACTCACAGTTGGCCCAATGCTCGCCATTATAGTGGTACATGTCCCCCAGCCTCTTGAACATAGACAGGCCCAGATACCTGTTGCTCCTCCTTCTTATCAGCCCTTAATAAGACAGGTTTGCCTGCAGCCTGCATCATCAATGCCTCAATGGATATATGAATGAATTGAGGTGATACACTCGGTGACCATGTCCTTTACAGGTTCCCGTACATCTTAAAGCCAGTAGGCCAGAGCTAATCTCTTCACCTGGCCTCTGTCTAAATTGGCATCTCTACTTCACTCCTTCCTGGTATAGGACATCATGGACGACCAGAGATGGGTGTTCCTATCATTCATTTAAGACTGCGTATGGAGATGAAATGAAATGAAAATGAAATGAAAATCGCTTATTGTCACGAGTAGGCTTCAATGAAGTTACTGTGAAAAGCCCCTAGTCGCCACATTCCGGCGCCTGTCCGGGGAGGCTGGTACGGGAATCAAACCGTGCTGCTGGCTTGCTTGGTCTGCAGTAAAAGCCAGCGATTTAGCTGAGTGAGCTAAACCAGCCCCCAAAGAGATAATGCTCTTTGACCAGGATGATGAGAACCATGTGCATGAGAACTACTATGCTTACTTCCACTACACTCAAAACACTACAGAGAGACCATTGCGTTAGCAGGCAAGTTGGCTGCCCTCAATCAGCCATACCCCCGGAAGCATCCACCTCCATTCCTTCCTTCATCCTGCTTCTGACTGCAGCCGATGGTAAATGACACAGAAGGAATGGCAGCTCCGCACCTTGCTGGGATCTTGATATTATGAGACCCATCTTTGGAAATAAACCTTCTGCGATACGAGTTTCACCATCGAGAGAAGAGCACAACCAAACATTTTTGACACCTAGTTCCTTCATAACGTTTAGGTATTCCTTGGGTCAGCTGACCTGCAACACCACCCATCCATAAAGACCCTCCGTCCACCTCTAGGAATCTCACTGACTGTGTGGTCAAGGTCATTTTGGGAAAGTTGTGTGCGTCACCTTTCAAACTCACTCCAGCACCACCTACCCTCGTCCTCTCATCCACAGTTCCCTAGACCCACCCAATATTATTTCCCCTCTGTCACCTTTGAATCTTCCCTGTTACCCGAGACCCAATCATGACCTACCTCCAGATCATAGAATTAGAAATCATAGAATTTACAGTGCAGAAGGAGGCCATTCGGCCCATCAAGTCTGCACCGGCTCTTGGAAAGAGCACCCTAACCAAGCCCACACCTCAACCCTATCCCCATAACACAGCAACCCCACCCAACACTAAGGGCAATTTTGGACACTAAGGGCAATTTTGCATGGCCAATCCACTTAACGTGCCCATCTTTGGACTGTGGGAGGAAACCAGAGCACCCGGAGGAAACCCGCACACACACAGGGAGAATGTGCAGACTCCGCACAGACAGTGACCCAAGCCGGGAACCGAACCTGGGACCCTGGAGCTGTGAAGCAATTGTGCTAACCACAATGCTATCGTGCTGCCCTAAGATGACTTCCCTCCCTCCAGAACCAACATGCGTTACTGTCCCCTGCTGACCCTGCTCCGCCCCATTATCAAAGCCACCTGTCTTATCCTCCTCCATGACTCCCTCCCCCACAATGAGATCTTCATCTATCAGACTCTCGCCCTGGACCTACCACTCTACCACATCCCACATACCCGCTCTGGCTGAGACCGTCTCGTTCTATCATCAGTATGCTGAGTTCTGCTCCCGCTGTTGACACCACCGACCCTGTCCACTAAGACATTCCCACCATCCCTTACCCGAACATTCCCCCCACCTCCCCTGCTTTCCCCAATAAGCCTGCCTCCCTGTCTACTCTTGTCTCCACCCTTCCACTGGACCCACCCCTTCTAGCCTTTGCCTGACTCCCGTTTCCAGCCTTGGCATAGCTTTCGTAACCAGAACTTGAGTGAAATTATGCGAGGTCCCCAGGAGAGAGTGAGAAACTCGCCAGGTGCATGTCACTTGTATGTAGTTGTAAACTTTTTTAAAAATAAATTTAGTGTACCCAATTCATTTTTTCCAATTAAGGGGCAATTTAACATGTTCGATCCACCTATCCTGCACATCTTTGGTTTGTGGGGGCGAAACCCACGCAGACACGGGGAGAATGTGCAAACCCGACACGGACAGTGACCCAGAGCCGGGATCGAACTTGGGACCTCGGTGCCGTGAGTCAGCAGGGCTAACCCACTGTGCAACCGTGCTGCCCTCATGTAGTTGTAAACATGAATGATCTACATTCTCGTTGGTGTGGATCTTGATTTGGAGAACAATCTTAATCGTGGTGAAAATGAGGTTCCCAGCATTGCTCGTCTGGAAACCTGACCCGCTTTTAACCCACCTTAAAAGACCCGAGAACACATTTCCCACCGTTCAATTTTTGCCTTCCGCCAAATTAAGTGCCCCACCTGCCATGATCACTGCTACGAGCAGTAGAAAATTCCATCCTTTATACATTTTTTTGGCCAAGAAAGTCTTGTGTGTCTATTTTTATTTCAAACATTTTTCCAACAGCCAAGACAATTTTAAAAGGATACTGTTATCATGAAATTGTTTGGAGGATTTTTATTCACAAGCTTACTATAACTGTGCTGAAATGCAACATTAACTTGTATTCTTATGATAGAAATAACACTTACCTTAAGAGTTAAAGACAGTCTCTGTAAATGGTTGGAAGTCTGTAACCGTCTCCGACGGAACCATTTCCCCTCCCTGTGTACATTAATAATTTAGGCATTGGGTGAGAATCAGTGGCATTCAGATCTGTAGAAAATGCTGAACCAGAATACATGGCAAATAATTCTGAAGATCAAAAGCAGCTTTGAGGGAATATTCATAAGACGGTGGAAGAGAGAATTCAATTTAGGAAAACGTTAAGTGCAACATGTTGGCAATGAAACATTAAATAATTAAGCATTGAAGTCATGCAAATGAAAGGTTTGCAGTTGTAGAAGTGCAGAAGCATTTGGGGATTTAGGTTTGCAAGAGCATCTGAAGTGAATAAGAAAATATTTTAAAAGCTATTGCACAGTGTTGAGGAGTATTGAATATAAAAATGAGGATGTTGTGTAACAAAACAACACGGTTACAGGGTAGGCACAGGGAATAAAGACCAATAGCCAAGTGGAGAATAAAGACAAATATTTACTTGTAAGCCTGTTTGTGTGTTAGAATTCAGTTGGCTAAACATTTACATGTCATCGTGTATTCAGTGTTGCACTGAAATGGTACCATACTTTACCTGCTCATGTCTTGTGTTGGAGCTTTCATTATAACAATGTTATCAACTCCAAACAAAAAGTAATTAAATTGGTATTAGTGCAATCTCCATTATTAGGATTATCTGACAATTCTTTGAGCGTTAAAGTCAGTTGATATTTCAGATGGAATCTTTTCGTCTTTCACATTTTTCTGCCATTGGCAATAAATGCTGGTCACAACCCCAATGGTATCGGATGCCCAAACAGTGCTGACATCTTCCAGGATGTGGCTAATTAAGAATCCACCTCTGGGAGTGCCGATGGCTGACCAGGGAACCGGCAGGCCCAGTGGGAAGGCCGGTGCTGGCATCCTGCCATCAGCTGCACCAGAAGAGTTGGGTGTTGTTGAGGGAGGCAGGAGACTGCAAGGGCATCACAAGGTGGAGCTGCCCTCTAAAGGATTATGACATTTTTAAAATAATCATGCGGCCACAGCTGCCAGGTGTAGAGGACTCCTGAGAAGAGGGGATTTAAAGCAGGTGCTGATTGTGTTCATCCTGCTGCTCGATGGCAACTTCCAATTATCTGCGAGGTTCCAGCCTCATCAGGGGGCCTGTCTGCCGCTAATAGGTGGGTGGCTGCACTCATTTTGACCCCAACTCTGGCAAGAATGCTAAGTCAACCATATGTGCAAATGTATAAGGTTCCTCATGGTCCCATCTCTTAACTCACCTTTTCTGTCCAGGAAGATTCCGCTCTTCAGTGCTGGATGCTGCACTGTGGGAGATGTTGGGCGTGATTTAATGGCCATGCAAAGCAGCTCGCCATGGCACAGCATGGCGGGTAGAAGCCAGGAGATCCTGCTCCCGGGATCTACCCAGCTCGCAACGCCTTGCGAGATCGAGTTAGATCTCATGAGATGTTGCAATGTGAACGGGATCACTTTTTAGCAAATATACATACTAAAGCGAGACAGCTAGTCTCACTTTAATGTGCAGATCCCTGAGTTAGCCGAGGCATGGGATACAACTCCCTCACCTCAGAGATTTTGGATGTTGTTCAATAGTGGTCTCCACAAATGGGGATCAGATGGAACGACACTCGTGGGGGTCTCTCAAGGGATCGGAGACACCCAGGTGCATGACTACCACTGCTGCCACCTGGGCACTCTGATTGGCACCCTGACAGTGCGACTGGGTTGCCAGCCTGGCACTGCCAACTGCCATGTTGGTACTGCCAAAGTGCCAAGCTAGTATTATTTGTGAGGGTGCAATCTTGCTGGGGTGCACTGCGTGGGTGGTAGAGGGGGTCGGAGATCAGGATGCCATTTAAAATCAGGATCCCATTCTCTCACTACACAGGGGAATTCCGGTGACCAGAGCTCCTCAGTGCATAAAACTGGGCTATGTGCAGCCCCGACTGCGCATTCCCCGTTGAGGTCCTTTATTAACTTGAGTCGTATTTTATAGCCTTGTGTTTCTTGGCGCTGCGAGCGCCCGGAAACATGCAGCTTAATACGCTCGCTATGGGACGTTGTTCCCATTTAGTTAAATTGTGACTGTTGTCTTTCATGTGAAAGATGTAAATGATACATTTGGAAGAAAACTGAAGGAGATCTCCCTTTTGTCCAGCCTATACTGATTCCTCAAACAACATCATCAGTACAGTTTGAAGAATGTAGGAAATGTTTATATGTATTATGGGCGGGATTCTGCTGAATCCCCGCGATGGCCCGACGCCAGCGTAAAAAGCGGCGTGAACCACTCCGGCGTCGGGCTGACCGGAAGTTGCGGAATCCTGTGCACCTCCGGGGGCTAGACCGGCACCGGAGGGGTTGGCGCTGCCCCAATTAGCGGCGAAGGGCCGGCGCGAGTTACTGCATGCGCAGAACAGCCGCCGTGATTCCGTGCATGCGCAGACCGGCCGACGTATTCTAGCACATGCGCAGGGAGGTGGCTTCTTCACGCCGGCCATGGCAGAGCGCTACAGGAGCTGGTGCGGAAGGAAGGAGTGCCCCCATGGCACAGGCCTGCCCGCAGATCGGTGTGCCCCGATCGCGGGCCAGGCCACCACATGCGCGTCTGATGCACCCCACACCGGGTGGGAGAATCGCGGGAGGGCCGGGCGAATCACGCCAGAACGCCCTGGCACCTCCCGCGATTCTCCCAGCCCCCCAAAAATGGCGTGTCGCGTTTTTCGACAGGTCGCTTGGAGAAACGCCGCTCGCCGTTTCTCACGGTGACCGGCATTCTCCGGCCCGGATGGGCCGAGTGGCCTGCCGAACCCGACCGGTTCACGCCGGCGCCAACCACACCTGGTCGCTGCTGGCGTGAACAGCGTGCGACCGGTGAGTGTGGGGCCTGTGGGGGGCGGAGGGAAGATCGAGCACCACGGGCGTGCTCAGCACATGTCTGGCCCGTGATCGGTGCCTACCGATCGTCGGGCCGGCGTCTGTAAAAGACGCACTCTTTTCCCTCCGCCGCCCCACAATATCAAGCTGCCATCTCTTGTGGGGCAGCGGAGGGGAAGACGACAACCGTGCATGCGCGGGTTGGCGCCGGCCAACCTGCACATGCGCGTCTGACGTCACTTCGGCGCCGCCGGCTGCGTCATTCCCGGCGCGCCGCTTTGACGCAAGCGTCAAGGCCGGGCGCTCGGAATTCATGCGCCGCCGCTCCTAGCCCCCGGGGGGGGGGGGGGGGAGAATAGGGGGCGAGGAGCGGCCTCCGACGCCGGAGTGAAACACTCCGGGTTTCACTCCGGCATCGGCACTTAGTCTCCTGTTGGGAGAATCGCGCCCTATATGCCTGCTAATGTTGTGATTGAGGAGTTAACAGCTAGGTGGGCTGTGATGTCACTCATGATAGGGCCTGGGTCTGTTTTTAGTATTTAGTTTTGTTTTCAGCCCTGCCATGTGATTGTTTTTTTTAAATTTTCATTTTAAAATTTCTGCTCCGGTTTCTAAGGGAGGAGGTGTGTTTCTCAGACTGACTTCTGAAAGCTTCTCTCCCAAGGACTTTGTGAATAAATGTGAAAGCCACTCAGTGTCAACTTTAGTAATAAGTGGCATTTGACCTGTGTGTGTGGGGGCTTTGCTTAATTGAAATTTTTGAAGTAGATGGGAAAGAATGCGCAAATATCTTTCTTTATTCTTTTGTAAGAACTATGTAACTGCTAGGTGAAAAGGTGTTTTACCTTGGATGTTAACGGGGTTAATCCTGTGTTAAGAATAAAGTTTGTTTTAATATAAAAGATCCCTCGGTGTCCGTGGAATGACTCCTGGAGCAAAGTAATCTTGCCTCACAGTTTACAAACCGAAAAGTTGTTGGGGTCTCATCCGATTTCCTAATTTAAATTAGGGTCTGACCCGGGTACCGTAACCACAGATTACCTGAATATGTTCCAACTGCCATTGCTGTTTGGGGGAGCTGGTTGTCCACAAATAAATGACTGCATTTCTTCCATTACATGAATTCTTATACTTCAAAAATACTTGAATAGTTGTGAGGCCTTTGTAGTATAAGGTTCTGGTATATACAGAGTTAATGTGGGACTGAGTACAGAACTGGCAACATAATGATGTAAGAAGGCATATAATCCAGACCCCTATTTGGAAGTTAAAGAGCCATCGAGACAGAGGCAGTGAAAAAGATTACTGTTGTAACACTCACCTGGGCACACAGCTGCTGGCTCAGACACAGGAAGCACCACATGTCAATTCCTGGAAAGAGAAACCAGTCAGCTGTTCCTTAGATCCTTGAGCTGCAAGTCATTTAATCATTTCCCTTACTGGGCTGTGATTGACAGCTTTCAAACTCACATGTCAGCTTTGCTTCATTCATTTTCCTTCATGGTTGAGTAACTGAAGAGCTGTAACCACTATGTGTATAAAATCAACCACTTCAAAGTGCTTCCAATCACCCCCGCCCCTTCATGCTTGAGTGATTTTGAACTAGTCAGCTGGAAATTGATTGGGGGGGGGGGGGGCTCTGTGCGGGGGGTTGGGCTCTGCATAAATTTGCATGGCTAAGGATTGGGAATTGCTTCCTGAACTGTTGCAATTTAGCTCTGGCGGGAGAACATAGGGCTGGATTTCCATCCCGCCGCGCCAGATTTCTGGTTCAGCACACCAGCGGGATGCTCCGTTTCACCAGCTGGGCAATGAGGTTTCCCATTGTGGTGCAGCCCCACGCCGTCGGGAAACCTCGAGCTACTGGCAAAACAGAGCACCCCGATAGCGGAGAATCCAGCCCATAGTTTCCCAAATAGAGAATCTCGTCCCAGATCTGGGAGTTGAATATTCAAGGGTACGCAGTTTTTCAGAAAGATAGACAAAAAGGAAAATGAGCAGGTGTAGCTTTGCCAGTAAAGGAAGGGATCTGTGCTGTAGTGAGAAATGATATAGGCATTGGAGATCAAGGTGTGGAATCAACCCAGGTAGAAATAATAAATAGCAAAGGGAAGAAGTCCCTTGTGGGAGTAATCTATAGGTGTTGGTGAAGGCTTGGTGAACTGAAGGGCCTGTTCCTATGCTGCAATGTTCTTTGTTCTTTGTCTCCAAACAGTAGTTCCACAGTAGGGCACAGTACAAAACAGGAAATACTGGATGTACGGCAATAATCATGAGTGATATCAACATGCATATAGAGTGGATTAATCAAATTGGCAAGGGTAGCCTCGAGGGAGAGTTCATTGAATGTATTAGAGATTGTTTTTTGGAGCAATATGTTGTGGAACAAACAGGGAGCAGGATATTCTGGATTTGGTTTATGTAATTAGGATGGATTAATTAATGACCTCATAGTGAAGGATTCTCTAGTGAAGAGTGATCATAACATGATAGAATTTCAAATTCAGTTTGAGGACGAGAAACTGGAGTCCCACACTACCGTTCTGTAGTGAAAGAAATGCAATTATACCGACATGAGGACAGATTTGGCCCTAGTTGACTGGGCAGGAAGACAAAAGGTAGGTTAGTTAATGAGCAGTGGCAGTTTCTCGAGGAGATATTCGATTTCTCCCAACTAAAGTATATTCCAAAGAGGAAGAAAGATTGTTAAGAGGGAAGAAACATCCAAGGCTAAGCAGGAAGTTAAAGATAACATAAAGACAAAAACTAAGGCATACCATATTGCAAAGGTGAGTGGCATGGTGCAAGATTGGGAAAACTCCTAAAGATCAACAAAGGGTTACTAAAAACAGAATTTACAACTAAGGAAAATTATGAAAGAAAACTAGTTCAGAATTTAAAAAAGGATACCAAATGCTTCTAAAAGGGAAAAGAGTAGCTAAAGTGAATGTTGGTCCCATGGAAGATGGGACCGCAGAGTTAATGGTGGGGAAGGCAGAAAGGGCAGGGATGCTAAATCAGCATTTCTTGTCAGTTTGGTGAAGGACACAAGTACTATCCCAATAGTAATAGGCAATGCAGAGGTAATGGAAAGGGTGGATCAATCATCATCAATAGGGAAAAGGTACAAAACAAACTATTGGGATTGAAGGCAGATATGTGTCCAGGGCCTGATGGCTTATATCCTACGGTTTTAAAGGATGTGGCAGTGGAGATAGTAGATCCATTGGCTATAATATTCCAAAATTCACGAGATGCCAATTGGAAAAATACTAATATAGCGCCTATATTCAAAAACTGAGGGCGACAGGAAATAGGAAACTATAGACCAAAACAGAAAATACTGGACAATCTCATCAGGTCTGACAGTATTTGTGGCGAGAAATGAAAGCTAATGTTTCATGTCTGGATGTGACTCTTTTTCAAAGCTGGATAAGTGTGAGGTTATCAATTTTGGTCAGAAAAATAGAAGGGCAACTTATATAAATTGAGAGATACGACAGAGTGCTTTGGTGCAGAGGGTGCAGGTAGGGCAGTAATGAGGAAGGCAAATGGAATTTTGGCATTTATGGAGAAAAGAGTAGAGTGTAAAAATAGGGAAATGTTGCAGCAACTGTACAAGGCAATGGTGAGACCACACCTGGAGTACTGTGTAGTTTTGGTCCCGTTAATTGTGAAGAGATGTAGTTACATTGAATGCCGTTCAAAGGAGATTTGCTAGATTAATTCCAGAGATGAGAGGTTTGACTCATGAAGATTGAGCCGTTTTAACCAATATTCTATGGAATTTGGAAGAATTAGAGGAGATCTATTTGAGGTATGTAAGATGATAACAGGTATTGCCAAAGTAAATGTAGAGGGGGTGTTTCCTCTTGTGGGTCAATTTAGAAGTTTTAGGATTTTGCATTAATAGTGAGTTGAAGGTTTTGGGGAATGGGCAGCAAAGTGGAGTTGAGGCCGAAATTAGGTGAGTTATGATTTTATTGAATGGGGGGGTCAGGCTCGAGGGCTGAATTGCCCAATCCTGCCCCTAGTTTTTATGTACAAGTAGTTAATAAAAACTTGTTGTTAACATACAGAAGGCTTTGAAGGGTTCTTTATCCAACATATTCTGTAACCAACATCATTGTGGATGGTGGTATATAAATGCAAGTCTTTCTTTGAGTTGGCATTTGCTGATTGAAATATTAATCATCATAATTGAAAGGAATGCAGATGGTCTAAACCTCATTTAAGCCAATTGGCCAAGTAAATTAGCAGAATTTCCCCACTGTGAGCAGTTATGAATGGTCGTACACACCTTTCAGACCTGGGGATGAGCCAAGACCATGGACAGATGCGCTACCAACCTCCTTTAAGCGTAAAATCAAGGGTATGTCATGTGTAGATCCATGGAATTTAACAGGGAATTCAATCCATCCTGCCCTCAAAAAGCATCAATGGAACTCATGACAGTTGCGGCCTAATTTCTCTTTGATGCCTTCTGAAGGCTTCAATTATTTGCTAAAGCAAAACTGATATGCACAGTTCTGCTAATCTTTTGCTTAAGTAATGCAGAGTCTGAAAGAACCCCATTCTACCCCATATACTGTATCAAAGGGTACATTTTCTTTTAACCAGTTTTCTTTGTATAGTCAAAATATCTTATTGTTCAGTTGTAAAAGACAGCATACACTACAATGTGTACTCCAATTATAATGCAGTAAGGAAAAATATATCATATGATAGCACAGGAAAATGCTTACTACACCACAGGAAGCAGGAAGTTGTCTCAGATGTGTGTGGAGTTTATTGCTGCAAAAAAATGTGCAATGATTGGAAATTATTTTTGTGTACAATACAAGAACCTTTGCTTTGCCTGAGGATTTATAGCATCCATTCAAATAGTACAGTGTTTCCAAACTTTATCTTTTATTTTAGTGCGCAAGATCTGAACAGAGCGAGAAGAAGCAGCAGATGTCGCAGAATGAGAACTTCACCACAACGCAATCGGCACGCAACCATAGATCAAATACATGCTGTTTCTGTTGGTGTTGTTGCTGCAGCTGCTCATGGTATGTCCTTTTGTATGTCTATTTGACCGGTATTGTAAACCATCTTTGCGATTCAGATTCTAATACCTTTGAAAAGACAGATTCTAAGGAGTAATAACTCCAGTTTGAATTGCTCACCGCCTACTTTTACCATTAGAAAGGCCAAGCTTTTATTTAAGTAGCAACTTTTGACTCCCTAGAATATCCAAAAACACCTCACAGCCAATTCATTATTTTTGCAGTGTAGTCCCTGTTTAGCAGGCTAATAAGGAGAGATAATTTACTCATGGCAAGGCCTCCCAAAAAGCCATTACGATAATTGACAGACGAATCTACTTCTGGTGATGTTTCTTGAGGAGGCAATGTTAGCCGGGATGTTGGAAAAACTTTCTGCTCTTTTCCAGTCATCCCATGAAATCCTCTGAGCAAACCGATGGATGACGGTACCCCTAGCAGTGTAATTAACCAAATTCTCTTATTTTTTTTCTGAAAATGAATCATTGCATTTTAGCAAACAGTTTTAACCAGTTTTTTTTTACATGATGATTATTCCTCATTCCTGTCATGTGGAATCTGTGCAGGGGTGTTTGGATCAATTCATGATTAGAATATGCGCAAGGCTTTGATTTATTTGAATATATCTTTTCCTGTCAACATTCATTATATAGGCATTACATGAGAAACACTTGTGAGAAATCAAATAAAGTGAAAAATCAAATAAAGTAGGCCATTGAACTAATAAACCTGCAACAATGTTTGGTTGGTGTAATAACCCTCAGGGGGACACATTGATCGATCTCCCTCTGGGACCCGTAGAATATGAGCTCCCCTGCTAGTGGGCAGACGCCCACCCAGCTGGGGATTGTAAATTGGCCCATTAAAGATGTGCAGGTTAGGTGGATTGACCATGATAAATTGCCCTTAGTATCCAAAATTACCCTTAGTGTTAGGTGGGGTTACTGGGTTATGGGATCGGGTGGAGGTGTTGACCTTGGGTAGGGTGCTCTTTCCAGGAGCTGGTGCAGACTCGATGGCCCGAATGGCCTCCTTCTGCACTGTAAATTCTATGAAAAGCCGGCCTGGAGAGAGACCGGCACTTCCAGTAGTCCCAATTTGGGACTAGCGAGTTGTGAGCCACAGCCTTTACTTTATACTACAAATTAAATGTTGGTTTAATTTACCTTCTCGGGCCTCCTGAGCTTTTATAGTCGGCCTAATTCCCAACCTTTTCTTTAATATTGTTAATTCCTCAAATCATGTTCTGTCTCAACTTTAAGCACTTCGAAGGACTATGCACTAATGGTCATCTGGAACATTGTATTATCAATTAAAGAACCACAATTGGCTAATTCCATAAAGTTCTTATCTGCAGGCAGTATAATGTAATCTTACCCAAACAGGTAGAATTTAAAAACACTACATAGAGGAGACCATTCAACCCATTGTTCTCATGCCAGTCTAGCACTTCAGCTTGAAGTTAAAACTGAAAACGCTGCAAATACTCAGCAGGTCAGGCAGCTCCTGTGATGAGAAAACAGAATGAATGGACAGAATCCAACTCCTGCCAAACCCACACCCAGTGGGAGCCCTGCATCTCTTCTGTCCAAGAGGCCAAAGCTATTTTTAAAAAAATATTTTTATTCTCCTCCTTTTCACATTTTCTCCCAAATTTACACCCACCAACAATAAACAATAGTCAGTAACAAATATGTCAATCCCATATCAATAACACAATCCCATCCTCCCACCAAACCGTAAACATTAGCCCGCATGTTCACAACAAACAAATGACAAAAAGGAATTAGGGATCACCCATAGTCGCCATTAACACTCACAGCCCAGCCCCCTCCCCCAACCCTCCCATCCACCCGTCCCAACTAATGTTCGAGTTATCCCAGTTCTTGAAAGTGCATAATGAATAATGCCCATGATTGTAGAACCTCTCCATCCTTCCCCTCAGTTCAAACTTAACCTTCTTAAGAGTCAAGAATTCCAACAGGTCCCCCCGCCACGCCAGGGCACAGGGTGGAGAGGTTGCCCTCCATCCCAGCAGGATCCGCCTTTGGGCGATCAACGAGGCGAAGGCTACGATATCTGCCTCCGCACCTGTTTTCAACCCAGGCTAGTCTGATACCCCGAATATGGCCTCCCGGGGTCCGGGTCCAGTTTCACGGTGCACCACTTTAGAAATTACCCTAAAACCTCCTCCCAGTAATGCTCTAGCTTTGGACAGGACCAAAAATATAACTAATTAGCGGGGCCTCCCTCGTAACGTTCGCACACATCACCTCCTCCTTCAAAGAATCGGCTCATCCTCGCCCTCGTGAGGTGTGCTCTGTATACCACCTTCAGCTATATCAGCCCCAACCTCGCATACGAGGTGAGGTATTCACTCTCCGGCGCATCTCACACCAGAACCCCTCCTCCATATCCTCTCCCACCTCTTCCTCGCATTTGCTTTGATCCCTTCCAGTGGTGCCTTCTTCTCTTCCAAAATAGCTCCGTAAACGGCCGACACTATACCCTTTCTCCAGTCCCCCTGTCGTCAGCACCGCCTCCAACAATGTGGAGGACAGCCCACCGGGAAACTCTGTATCTCCTTTCTGGCAAAATCTCGAACCTGCATGTATATAAACATTTCCCCCTGCCTCCAGCCCCATACTTCACTTCCAGCTCTTTCAATCCTGCAAGTCGACCCCGAAAAAAACAAATCTTTTAGTGTCTTAATCCCCTTCTCCTCCATTTCCAAAAATTTCCATCCCACCTCCCTGAGCTCAATCTGTGGTTGCCCCGAAATCGGCATTTCCCTTGACCCTGCCCCCAACCCGATGTGTTTGGCGAAACTGCCTCCAAATTCTCAATGAAGCTATTATTACCGGACCCCCTGAGTATTTCCCTGAGCTATTGGAAGCGGCTCTGTTACTAGTGCTTTCAATCCTGACCCCCCTGCACAAACTCTCCTCCATTCTGACCCACTGGGAATCAACCCCTCTGACCCAGCCCTTTCTCCACATTCACCGCCCAGTAGTAATACATCAGGTTTGGAAGACCCAAATTCTCATTCTCCTCTGAGGCAGCACCTTTCTAACTCTGGCCACCTTCCCTCCCCATATGAACAAAGTAATCCTTCCCTCAATCTCTCTGAAAAAAGCCTTTGGCAGGAAAATCGGCAAGCATTGAAAAATAAACAGAAATCGCAGGAACACGTTCATTTTAACCGGCCTGTACCCGATCCGCCAGTTACAGAGGGAGACCATCCAACTGTGCCAGATCAGCTTTCTCCCTCCCCACCAAACTAGAAATGTTGTACCTGCGGAGCCCCCCCCCCCCCCCCACTCCCGGGCAACCTGCACCTCCAGGTACCTAAGTGAGTCCCTGCCCTACGGAATGGCAGACCCCCCACCCCTGGCCGAGACACACAAATTACTCACTCTTGTCTAGATTCAGTTTGTACCCCGAAAAAGACCCAACACTCGAAGCAGCTCCAATATTCCCCCTATCGACACACTTGGTTCCGACACGTATAACAGCAAGTCATCAGCATATAAGGGATACCCTATGCTCTATCCCCCCCCCGCACTATTCCTTTCCATACCCCCGAACTTCTTAATGCGATGGGCCAACGGCTCAATCGCGAGTGCAAACAGCATGAGGGACATAGGACAATCCCTGCCTAGTCCACGGTGGAGAGAAAAGTATCTCGAGCTGATGTTGATTGTGCGGACACTCGCCCTCAGCTCCTTATATAGTAGCTTTACCCAGTTCACAAATCTTGGTCCAATTCCAAACTGCTCCAGAACTGCCATCAAGTACCCCTATTCTACCCGGTCAAACACCTTCTCAGCATCCAATGCCACAACCACCTCTGTTTCTTTCCCCTCTGCCGGTGACATAATGACGTTCAATACCATTCTAAAGTTTGAAAAGAGCTGCCTCCCCCTCACGAACCCCGTCTGATCTTCACCTATCACCTTCGGGAGGCACTCCTCCAGCCAACCTGCCAGTACCTTTGCCAATACTTTTGCGTCCACATTCAGAAGTGATATGGGCCTATGTGACCCACACTCTGTCGGATACTTATCTTTTTTTAGCAACAGGGAAATCGATGCCTGCCCAAAAGTTTGTTGTAACTCCCCCTTCCCTATTGCCTCTTCAATATCCCCACCATCAGGGGCACCAGCTTATCCATGAATTTTTAATAATATTCCACTGGCACCTGCCACCTTCCCTGACTGCAACCTCCCAATTGCATCCTTTATCTCCTTGTGGTAGTATGACTAGGGGTATTACGGTACCTGGGAGTGTGAGCTGCCATTGGTGCAGAGGACCCGCTGCCCATTGGCCCAGGTATCGTGTGCCTCTTATCCCTATTGGCTAAGAGGAAGGTAGCTGTGCCTACGAGGCGGGGTATAAGAACCCGTTGTCCCAGGCAGCCAGCCATTTTCCTGTACGTCTGCTGCTGGGCTCACTTCTTGCTAATTAAAGCCTTACGTTCGGACTTCACCTACGTTTCGTGTCCATTGATTGTGCATCACTCCTGCTCCACTAGCGCTCCTTCGAATGTAGCCTTGTCCCCCTCCTCTAACCTCGGGTTCTCCAACCCAAATAGAAATTTATACATCTCACGGTCTCCCCCAGGTGGCTCTGACCTGTACAACCTCTCATAAAATTCCTCAAAAACCTTGTTAATCAGATCCAGAGCCACCACCAACTTCCCTGCCCTATCCTCACTTGAACAATTTCTCTTACCGCTGCCTCCCACCGGCTGACCTGTTAACATATCTCCATGTTCGTAAACTGCACCCCTTGCTCGTCTCAGTTGGCGCACCACGTTCCTGCTAGATAGTCTGTCAAAGCTCGCCTGCAGTTCCTTCCTCTTTCCAGCTTCGCTGGGTCCCCTCTTCTGCATAACACCTATCTACCTCCAACATCTCATCTATTACCTCTGCCGCTCCAACCTTTCCTCTTTGTCCACCTGGCCTGAAACAAAATCACCTCACCCCCACCACCGCCTTTAGAGCCTCCCAAATAACTGCCTTCGACACCTCACCCGTACAGTTGAAACCTACATATTCCTCAATTACCTTTTCAGTTTTCTCACAGAACACTTGGTTCCCCAAAAGCCCCACTCCAGTTTCCACCCCGGCTCTGCGCTACCCCCTTCTCCAGTACCATATCCACCCATGTGGACCATGATCTGACACTGCAATTGCCGAGTATTCCGACCCCTTAAACCCCAGCCAGCAAAGCCTTCCCCACCACGAAAAAGTCGATCCGCGAGTATCCTTATGGACTGCTGAGAAAACTGAGTACTCCCATTCCTTGGGTGTCAGGAACCTCCAAGGATCCACCCCTCCCATTTCCACCATTAGCCCAGCCAACGCTTTCGCCCTCCCCTGATGGGACCAGCGAATGAGCGAATTTCCAGTCTTGACTCCTGCATCAAGTTCCAATCTCCCCCCACTATCAGTTTGTGTGTGTCCAAGTCGGGAATGGCTCCAAACACCTTTTTTGCAAATCCCACATCTTCCCAATTGGGACCGTATACACTTAACAGCAGCCACTAATCTCCCCCTCCAGCGCCCCTGTCACAATCACAATATCTACCCCCCTGATTTACCACCACCTTCTCCACTGGAAGCGTACTCTTTGGCTGACCATTACCGCTACCCCTCGAGCCCTTCCGTCTAATACAGAGTGAAACACCTGACTAACCCAGTCCTTTTGAGTCTCACCTGGTCCTTCACCCTCAAGTGAGTCTCCTGCAGCATTGCTACATCGGCGTTCAAACTTTTAAGATGCGCAAGCACCCTTGACCTCATGATCGGACCTCTTAACCCCCTCATGTTCCACGTGACTATCCTAACTGGGGTCTTTCACCCCCCCCCGCCCCACCCTTCTTATCCACCATCATCAATACCACCAGGGCCCTGCCCCATGAGCCTTGACCCACCCCTACAATTACTAACATCGAACCCCTTCCCCCCCACCCCCAAAACCCTCTAACATTTCTCTCGAAAAAACATCTCCCAGCATCAATCCCTTACTACCCCCCCCCCCCCCCCCGCTCCACCCCCCGAGGCCGTAGCTATTTAAGTGCAATCAGGCACTTAATTGGGCAGCTCAGGGTTCCCATGAGATGAAGGGCCTAGTTTGGGATGAAATCCCACCCCTGAGAGTTGCAGACCAATTAGAGCTGGCCGCTCTCCATTGCTAGCAGCGCCACCGGATGGTGGCTGCTGCAATAAGCTCTGAGGCCTCACCAGCAATTATCGGTGGATCAGTGGAGACAGGGATGAGGGGCAAATGGCGAGGTCTCCCAGATATTGCCATTAGGTCCCTGGCACCAGGCGAATCTATCAAAACATATTTAAATGAATTTAATGGCTCATTTAAATATGCAGATCTGGATCATGCCCACTGGCGACAAGATCTGATTTGCCACGTATCACGAGGTTCGATTGAATCGTGAGATTCCAAGGTCTCATCGTGACACCAAGTCAGACGTGATGAGGCCGCTAAATTGCGTCCTATATCACTGTTCCTCTGGAACTCCCTCACTAACAGCACGTTGGGTGCACCTTCACCACATGGACTGCAGCGGTTCAGAAAGCAGCTCTGCAGGCCCAATTGGTGATGGGCAATAAATGCTGGAATAAACCGATGGCCCCCACATCCCAAGAATACATATTTTTAAAAATATGGTCCTTCGATCCAAAACATTCGAAAGGGTTTTCTCCACTCCCCCCACCCCACCCATGGCACGTTCTGGTCCTGCCGTCATCATCAGGTTTTCCTCATTGTTCACACTCATCTGCCCGGTACCGGGGTCCTGCTGTAGGTGGGACTTGAAGCCCTCGTCAGTGGGAACGGCCAGAAATTGTCAGTCATTGAAAAGGTTGTTCTAAAACAACACGATACAGACAAAATTGAAAAATAATTTGGCACACAATAAACATGAAGTAAGAGAAATAGCTTTGATGATCTCAGGGCATTCAAAATTGCTGGACAGCCATAAAGTATAGTCACAATTGTAATGCAGGGAATTGTAGCAGCAGCCAGCGCAAGCACAATAAAATCTCCGAACGTCAATGAGATAAATCATCTGAAAATCTGATTTAGGGATGTTGTCTAAGGAATAGGCATCAGCCAGGACACTGGGCCAGCCCCCTTCTTTTGAAAGTTGCCATGGGATTTTTTCTGTCCATTTGAGAGGACAGACTTGAGTTAACATTCCATTCAAAAGATGGCACCTCGGATACTGCAGTTCTCCGTCAATACTGAGGTGCAGTCCGGATAATGCGCTCAAAGCAATGGAATGGGACGAAACTCGTGACCTACCTACTGATAGGTAAGCGTGCTGCCATTGAACCATTGGCGTCTAAAATAACCCTTTCGAGGGTCATGGTTTTACCTGATACATACTGGCAACTATTCAGCACCCTCATCGCTCTCTGTTAATTGTTTTGCTCATCTATTTGTGAGACCTTGTCCTGTCAGTGAAAAGTGAAAATTTATTGTTAGCCTAGTCTCTAATAAATTCCTTACCACATTTAAATTTATATTTAATTGTATCATTCAGAATACTGTATTCATGCTGTTATATAGTCATGTTCTATATTTCTAATAGGTTCAACTAATTTAAAATAAAACATAAACTGATTGCGTGGCTATCATTCTTTGAGTAAGATTGAAAATTAATTTACATGAGGTTTTTTTTTGCACAATTCCTGAAGCAGAAGTGGCCTGACAGAAGTCACTGAAGGGGAGAGAATGCATGCTTCTTGAGGAGTGTTTTAGGGAAGTGAGTTTAGGTTCTGTTTCAGTTGATGCCTACTTGCAAAGGAAGAAAGTTTTTGAAACACCCATGAAACAGAGAATTTAGTTCCTATGTGGTTTCATTGCAAATGAAATTTATAACGATTTAAAGAGAAATGAAACCAGGCAGATTATTTTTAAAATTTTCTTTGTCTTTTGCCTTTATTTACTCCAGCAAATATCTGCATTTTTTAAGAACTCAAAAAATCATTATATAACTTGGACTTACGTATAGCACTAGTAGATATTCACAAAATCACAATATAAATAATGATAAGAAAAGCCATTTGGGCTGTCTGAACTCATCCTTCCAGAAACATCATAAATATCCTCTTAAGATTTTTGCCTACATTCCCAGGAAGCCTGTTCCAACTGCTTATCACTTCCTTTCAAGCCTCCTTTTCACCATTTGAACTTATTCCCTTTTATCTCATTGTCATGACATACATGTTTATGTTGTTAATTGGATACTTGTAATTGTATAGTTTCAACGTGATATTCATGACTTCAGTGCACAGATGCCATTTGGTACTAAATGCTCTCTGTGCTGTGCATGCTGTGCTGTTTGTGTCCCGAACTGAAAGCCAATTTGGGGAGTAACAGTATGTATGTTAGGAGGATGTGCTGGAAGTATACAGAGGAAGAAGAGCACATCAGAGGTTGGGTCTTCTGTAACAAGTAACTCAACTCCTGACTGCCCAAAGTCTTTCTACCATCTGCAAGGCACAATCAAGGAGTGCGATGGAACTCTTCCCCCCTTGCCTGGATGAGTGAATTCCAACAACATTCATAAATCTCAACACCTCCAGGACAAACAAACTGCTTCATGGGTCCCACATCCACCACCTTAAATATTCACTCCCTCCACCACCGATGCCTGTGGCAGCAGTCTGTGGCATCTAGAAGGTGCAACCGCTGCAACTCCTAAAGACTCCTTTAACAGCACCTTGCAAACCCCAACCTCTATCGCCTAAAATGGACAAGGGAAACAGGCATATGGGAAACACCCACCATAAGCCATTTTCCCTCCAAGTTACATGCCATCTTGAGTTGGAAATATATCATTGTCGCTGGGTCAAAGCCCTGGAAATCTATACCGAACAACAGAGTAGGTGTACTTACATTAGAGGGACGGCATCCCTTCTCAAGAGCAATTGTTTAAAAAAGGCAGGTTTTGATGACAGTCAACATGTAAGACTGAGGGCGGCATGGTGGCACAGTGGCTAAGTCTTGCTGCTTACGTCGCTGAGGACTTGGGTTCAATCCCGACCCCGGGGTCACTGTCTGCGTTGAGTTAGCACCTTCTCCCCGTGTCCTGCGTGTGTTTCACCCTCACAACCCAAAGATGTGCAAGGTAGGTGGATTGGCCACGCTAAGTTGCCCCTTAATTGGAAAAAAAATAATTGGACACTCTAAATTTATTTTAAAAACATGTAACACTGATTTGATGCCAGTATTATTTTGACATCACTGATCACTGCTCCAGCCAATGCCTTCTGTTAAACATGCAGTGTTATAACCACCATCAGAAAGAACACCTCTTTCCACCAACGCTATTTGAAGCAAACATCAACTATGGTCAAGTTAGCTGCTGATTATTTCTACTGGCTCTGTTGGAATGTGCAGAAAGGTTTCATAATTTTACAGTTAGTTCTTCAAAGTTTGGTGAAGTTCACAGGGAGTGACGTTGCATGTGGAGAGCACTTTGATTTTTGGCTTCATGGGTTCTTGTAAGATCACGGTTTTTCTCGGTGATAGCTTCTGTAGTTACCATTCTCCTTGGCCATGGCATAAAAAAGAATGGAACAGAGACCGCACAGAAGAGGGAAGCTACTCACAGTGGGAGGAAGAAGTGGAAAAGAGTACTTCAGCAGGTTTTATCCACCAAGGTCTTCCAGGAGTACTCCTCTGACTGAACTAAAGCTGGGAGCAGATGTGTGTCAATTCCAATTTGTAAGGTGATCGTCACAGATAGTCTTACAACCCTTGCAGACAGATCTGTAGCCTTAGCACATGACGTGAGCAACCTTGCCAACAACCCTGGCTATGATGGTGACCGTGTCCCTGAATTCTTTGTGTTGGGCTCATTCCAGGCTGCAGCAGGCAACATCTATGAAATCATTTAGTTCACTGACACTCCATGGGGAACGATTTTGGCCTCTCCCGGAGCAAAGTCCTGCTATCTCAGGAGAATAGTGGGTGAGACCTGAAACAGGATCTGCGGCGGGCACCGGGACAGTGCGTGATGCTCCCAGCCTGCTGCAGCCAACATGGTCTGGTTAATGCCCTTGCTGGGTGTGAACCAGATTACCATACCGAAAGCAGCTTTACCATATTCAAAATCGGCTTTCCCCCGGCTCCCGCTATTCTCCCACCCGCTGGCACAAAGTGAAGCCGATGGGAATCACCACTGGTCTCCACCAACAGAGACAAGGCGTGATGACCACGCTGGGGGCTCTGATTACATAGTAGTCCTCAAGTGGTCAAGACATACCAGGTCAGTGTCAGGTTGACACTATCAAAGGGTGGGATCTGAAATGGGGTACAACCTCAAAGCAGGCAGGCCTTAAAGGAGACGGGGCCTGAAAGGGGCAGGGCATGAAGGGGGGTCATTTGGCGACCCCATAGTGGGGTGGCACTCACCTGGGGCGAGGTGGCTGCTGTCCTGGTGATTGGGGGGAGGGCCTGATGCCAGTGAGAAGGAGGGGAAGATTTTGCTGGTGTGAAGGGTGCGAGGCCTGATGGGAAGACCCATTGGAATGGTCCAATGCCAGCGATCCTAGGCAGGGGGGGGGGTATGCTGGCGAGGATGGTTGTGAGAGGCGGGGTTGGGGGGAACCTTCACTGTCACTTTGAGATAATCTCTATGAAGCCAGGATTGTATGATGATTGCGGGGGTCAGGTGGAGGAGAAGTGGGGGGGGGGGGGGGGGGGGGGGGGGGGGGGGGGGGGTGGGGGGGGTGGGGGTTCTTGCGGGGTTGCGTTCCACTTCTGGTGTGGAGGAGGAGGCCTTCAGGTGTCAGTTTGGGGCAGCCCAAAGCATGGGAGTGGTGTCAGGCATGGCGGGGGTGGGGGGGGGGTTGGCGAGGGGTCAAAGTTGGGCCTTGGTAGCAAGAGCGAGACCCTCTCTTGTGGGGGTGGGGAATCATGTGAGTATGCAAAGGGTGGGAGGAAATCCTTATGGGGTTTGGCGAGGCCTGTCAGGGAGGGGTATGGCTGGGGCGTTCCTTAAGTAGGGTCGGAAGGGGAATCATCTTGCGGTTCAAGAGGATACGCGAGTCCCATGTTTGGGGTGTCCTGTATGGGTGGGTAGCCTGGGAGTGGGAGGCTCTCCTGGAGGCAGTCAGGAGGTGGGAGTGGTCCATGGGGGTGTACTTGGGGAGTGGTGGATTCCCTTGGGGATTTTACGGGGGTGGGAATCCTGTTGGTGTGGGTCTGAACATTAGTTAGTCAGAATGCCAGGATTGGTTTTAGTTCTTCTAAAGATTTCTGGGTAACTATTGGCGTAAGATAGTTGGGAGCATCCAAAGCTTGCGATTTAAATTACAAATTTTGGATGGTTCCAGCACAGATTACGTGTCCATCAGAAGATTGCACTTTCCAGGCAATTGCCGTAAAATCTTACCTTCCAAGGGGGAGCTGCCAGCACATCTTTGGAGTAGCCCTCCCAGTTGCTCTTTCCTTGAGCTCGGAAGTTACAGCCTGTTCTAGTTCTCTTGCAGGCCTTCGCTTACTTCATAAAATTTGAGTTTCTAAATTCCAAGTCATTCATGTCAAGTTCATAGTCGATACTCCATTACAATTTCTGGATCATTTTACTCCAATTGCTGGGCATTCCATTCAATACTCCTCCCAATATTTATGCCCCAAACCCTTTCATCACCACACATCCTAACACACATAAGCACGCACGCGCACACAGACATATACACACACCCACATGCACCCACACACGGATATAGACACATCTCATAAAACCGTACACAAATACCCACACACACCCATTCACACATCTCCATACACCTCCAGATACATACACACGCACCCACACACACGCAAGCATGCATCCGCATTCATGCATCAACGCACACATACATGCATCCACCCATACGCACACGTACCCATACGCACTCACACACCCACATGTATACAAACACACATATATACAAATATGCACACACAGAAAAATACAACCGTACACAATCAGTCCTTCTGCTCACACACACTAAAGGTCACTTAACATCCTTTTGCAAAGAGTTGGTCAGAATATTCTGGAAACCTCATCGACTGCTATGCCATGAGGATTTCCACTACCTGAAAAAAATTAGGAAGTTTGCTATGTTAGGGTCTGGTTTAGCTCACTGGGCTAAATCGCTGGCTTTTAAAGCAGACCAAGCAGGCTAGCAGCACGGTTCGATTCCCGTACCAGCCTCCCCAGACAGGCGCCGGAATGTGACGACTAGGGACTTTTCACAGTAACTTCATTGAAGCCTACTCGTGACAATAAGCGATTTTCATATTTCATATTTTCATATTATTGTGCAAATGTGTGCTTAATATTTTCTTGCGATGCTAAATGTTTTCATGTTATCATATGTCAGATTACTTGTTGAACAGTTATTTAGGTCTGCTGTCACCTTTATTGTAATAAAATCTCCATAGGACCTTGCTTCCAATCAGTTGAATTAGAATTTTTATTCTCTTTGGTTTGGATACCTGTCACACTCATATTACATTCTTCTGTGCATTTATTTAGGTAATTTTGCACAGCGTTTGAAATAAACAGGGTAATTCACAAAGGAAATTATGCCCCAGTTTTTACTCCTGGCCTGGAGTTGTGCAGACGGAAGCAGAGGCAGATGGAAAACTGACCAACCCTCCACAATGTGAGGCCCAGGATATTTTAACATCCAGGCTGCCCCTCTGGACCTGATGGGGAGTGGCAGCTGACCACTAGGTGGTAGTGAGATACTGGGTCAAAGGAGGTCACTGCTGTGGACTGGGGGAACCAATCCTAGCTTTCAGGTAAAATGGTTGAAAGGGGGAATCAGGAGGACTCCGCATTCAAGAATAAGGGGTGGATGCCCAGGGTAGGGAAGGCCCAACGTTCCCGTCCTGGACAGATAGGCACACTCCTCACAGAGAAACAAAGCAAGAATAGAAAGCACTCAGCATTTACATCCCGCAGCCACTTTCTGTCACACTTCAAAAAATATTTAATTAGTGGTAAAATATTTTGGGACCTTTTGAGGATGTGCAATGTAAATATATTAAGGCAGGTTCTTCCTTCTCATGCAGTGCGCCCTGTGACTATGAAAATGTCTATCATATTCAGCTGTTTTGGGCTCAAGGTGCCAGAATGGATGAACATTGCAGTATGGACGAACATTCATCAGTTCACTGGTACCTTTTATGGGTGAGATGCTGAGTACATCACTTCTGGCATTCGAGCAGTGAGATAGGGCTGCTTAGTGGGAGTGGTCATTCTGTAGATACAGCTCTCGAACAGTGTGCTAAAAAGACTTGCCGGACATGAAGTAATGTTATTTGAGAATCAAATGAGTAAACCAAGCGAGCACTCTTCCCTCCTTACCTTGTTGGACCTCTACCTGCTGCTGATGTACACAGGCTGAGTTATATCCTTTATTAAAGGCTGTAGTCGAGCCAATGGCATAATTTTTTTTTAAAAAATGCATTTTATTCCCAACATGTATCAAAGCCGGTTACGACACATAAACACCCCAGGAAACATACTTCCTAGCAATCAACTGTACAGTCTGCACAAATGTTTTCCCCTTTTTCACCACCCCCCTCCCCCACCCCGAACAGCTTCTGAAACAGGGTCACAAATATCCCCCACCTTTTCGCAAACCCCTCTGCAGAGTCCCTTAACTCATATTTTATCTTCTCCAACCGTAGGCATTCACACAGGTCACCCAACGAAGCCGCTACCTCCGGTGGCGATGCCTATTGCCACTCCAGTAATATTCGCCGCCGTGGAATCAGAGAGGCGAAGGCGACGACATGGGCCTTCCTCCTCTCCATAACGGCATAGATTTTACACAGGCTTTACACCAAGTACTGTTCCAATGACCATGAAATGAACTGCCTCAAGAAACCTTGTGTAACTACCCCTCTGATCCACAAGCTGGTGATTTTTGTTTATTAGTGTATGGGTTATGTGACTCAATGTTTGGAATTTTGAAGTCAAGATGTATTATCACGTTTTTCTTTTGTATAAACATTTTATTGAGGTATTTATGGTTTTAAAGGACTGATTTAGCACACTGGGCTAAATCGCTGGCTTTTAAGGCAGGCCAGCAGCACGGTTCAATTCCCATACCAGCTTCCCTGAACAGACGCCGGAATGTGGTGACTAAGGGCTTTTCACAGTAACTTCATTGAAGCCTACTCGTGACAATAAGCGATTTTCAATTCATTCATTTATGACAGCAACAGAAATATAAACATAGTGCAAAAGCCATCTTCCTCCTGTCCAGGTCCCACCTTTACTAACCCCCTACTCCCCCTCCTCCTCCTCCTCCTCCCCCCCCCCCCCCCCCCACTTCTGCTGATGGTTAATTTTCCCCAAAGAAGTCGACGAACGACTGCCACCTCCGGGCGAACCCTAACATTGACCCTCTCAAGGCAAACTTGATTTTCTCCAGACAGAGAAAGCTAGTCATGTTCGATAGCCAGGTCTCCGTCTTCGGGGGCTTTGGCTCTCTCCAAGCTAATAGTATCCGTCTCCGAGTTACCAGGGAAGCAAAGGCCAGAACGTCTGCCTCTTTCTCTTCCTGAATTCCCGGGTCTTCCGACACTCTGAAAATCGCCACCTCTGGACTCGGTGCCACCCTTGTTTCCAACACTTTGGACATGACATCTGCAAACCCCTGCCAGAATCCCCTAAGTTTCAGGCATGCCCAGAACATATGGACATGGTTCGCTGACCCTCCCGTGCACCTTGCGCACCTATCTTCTACTTCAAAGAACCTGCTCATGCAGGCCACTGTCATGTGAGCCCGGTGAACGACCTTGAACTGTATTAGGCCGAGCCTGGCACATGATGTGGATATGTTGACTCAACGTGTCCGCCCAGAGACTATCCTCTATCATTCCTCCTAACTCCTCTTCCCACTTGCATTTCAATTCCTCGGTCTGCATCTCCTCTGACCCCATAAACTCCTTGTAAATGTCAGAAACCCTCCCTTCTCCCACCCACATTCCGGAAACTACCCTGTCCTGTATCCCCCTTGGTGGGAGGAGTGGGAATGTTGAGACCTGCCTGCGTAGGAAGTCCCGCGCCTGCAGGTACCTAAACTAATTTCCTCTCGTCAATCCAAATTTATCCTCCAGCTCCCTCAGTCTAGAAAAGCTCCCCTCCATAACCATATCTCCCATCCTCTCAATCATTGCTATCTGCCATCTCCGGAACCCTCCATCCAGCCTTCCCGGGGCAAACCGGTGATTATTACAGATTGAAGACCAGACCGATGCTCCCTCCGTTCCCACATGTCTCCTCCATTGCCCCCAGACACTTGGGGCCGCCACCACCACGGGGCTGGTGGAGTACCATGCCGGCAGGAACGGCAGAGGCGCCGTTACCAATGCCCCCAAACTAGTGCCCTTACATAATGCCGCCTCCACTTGCTCCCACACCGAACCTCCCCCCACCATCCACTTCCTAATCATGGCTATATTCGCCGCCCAGTAATAATTACTAAAGTTCGGCAGCGCCAGCCTGCCCCCCCCCCCCCCCCCCCCCCCCCCCCCCCGGCTCCGCTCCAGCATCCCCTTTTTTACTCGTGGGGTCTTACCCGCCCATACAAAGCCAGGAATGACCCTGTTGACCCGTTTAAAGAAGGATCGCGGAATAAAGATGGGAAGACACTGAAACACAAACAGCAATCTCAGGAGGACCGTCATTTTCACTGTCTGCACCCTCACAGCTGGTGATAACGGGAGCGCGTCCTACCTTCGGAAATCATCCTTCATTTCGTCTACTAATCGCGCCAAATTTAACTTGTGTAGCCGTTCCCATTCCCGCGCCACCTGAATGCCTAGGTACCGAAAGCTTCCCGCTACCAGCCTAAACGGCAGCTCCCTCAATCGCCTCTCCTGTCCCCTTGCCTGGAGCGCAAAAATATCACTTTTCCCCATATTCAGTTTATAACCCGAAAACCGACTAAATTTCCCCAGAATCCTCATAATTTCTTCCATACCTTCTAGTGGGTCCGAAACATATAGGAGCAGGTCGTCTGCGTATAGCGAGACTCTGTGTTCCACTATCCCCGGACCAGCCCCTTCCAGCCCCTTGAGGATCTCAGCGCAGGCCCCCGATGCAGCCTGAAATAGTCCGATGTTGACCTGTTCGTCTGTACGCTCGCAACAGGTGCCTGGTACAGCAGCCTGACCCAGTCAATGTTGCCCCGCCCAAATCCAAACCACCCCAGGACCTCCCACAGATATTCCCATTCCACTCGATCAAATGCATTCTCTGCGTCCATTGCGACCACTACCTCCACGTCCCTACCTTCTGGGGGCATCATAATCACATTTAACAACCTTCTTACATTGGCTGCCAACTGCCTACCCTTAACAAATCCCATCTGGTCCTCCTCAATCACGTCTGGAAGGCAGTCTTCAATCCTAGAGGACAAGATTGTGGCCAACAGTTTGGCGTCCACATTTAGTAGGAATATTGACCTATAGGACCTGCATAGCTCCGGGCCCTTGTCCCGCTTCAGGATCAATGAGATACTGGCTTGTGACATTGTCGGGGGCTCCCTTGCCTCATTGAATGACCTCATCAACAGCGAACCCAATATCCCAGAGAACTTTTTATAAAACTCCACTGGGTACCCGTCTGGCCCCGGGACTTTACCCGACTGCATAGCCTTCAGACCCTCTGCTATTTCCTCCAACCCGATCGGGGCCCCCAGCCCTTCTACCAACACCCCCTGTCCACCTTCAAGAACTTCAGCCCCCCTAAAAAGTGCCTCATCCCTCCGGCCCAGCTGGGGGTTCCGACTCATACAACATGCTGTAAAACTCCTTGAACGCCTTATTCACCCCTGCTGAATCTCCGACCAGGTTCCCGTGCCCCTCCTTTACTTTCCCTACCTCCCTGGCTGCCTCCCCTTTCTAAGCTGCTGTGCAAACATTCTGCTGGCTTTCTCTCCATGTTGATAAATTACCCCCCTTGCCTTCCTCAGCTGCTCCACCGCCTTCCCTGTAGTTAACAAGCCAAACTCCGCCTGTAGCCTCCGTCGTTCCCTTAGAAGCCCTGCCTCTGGGGTTTCCCCATACCTCCTGTCGACCTGCAATACCTCCTTTATCAGTCGATCTGTCTCTGCTCTATCTGCCTTCTCCCTGTGGGCCCGTATCGAAATCAGCTCCCCTCTAACCACCGCCTTCAATGCCTCCCAGACCACCGCCACTGAAACTTCACCCGTGTCGTTAACTTCCAGGTAATTCTGAATACATTTCCTCAGCCACCCACACACCTCTTCATCAGCTAAAAGTAATACCTCCAACCTCCAGTGCGGGCACTGGCTACACTCCTTGCTAACCTATATGTCAACCCAGTGCGGGGCATGATCCGAGATTGTGATCACCGTGTCCACTACCCCCGTCAGTAGAGCCCTGTTCAAAATAAAAAAGTCAATCCGGGTGTACACTTTATGCACGTGTGAGTAGAAGGAGAACTCCTTCACTCTCGGCCGCCCAAATCTCCATGGGTCCACCCCACCCCCCTCCCATTTGCTCCATAAACCCCTTTAGCTCCTTTGCTATTGCTGGCACCCTGCCAGTCCTTGAGATCGATCGTCTAGCCCAGGGTCGATGACTGTGTTAAAGTGTCCCCCCCCCATGACCAACTTATGCGAATCCAGATCCGGGATCTTCCCCAACATCATCTTTATGAACTCCACATCATCCCAATTTGGCGCGTACACATTCACTAGTACCACCGGCAGCCCCTCCAGCTTCGCACTGACCATAATGTACCGGCCTCCACATCCGCAACTATTCTTCCCGCCTCAAATAACACTCGCTTATTAATCAGGATCGCCACCCCTCCAGTCTTAGAGTCCAGCCTAAATGAAAAACCTGTCCGACCCATCCCTTCCTTAATCTAATCTGATCAGTTACTCTAAGGTGCATCTCCTGTAACATTACCACGTCCGCCTTCAGTCTTCTCAAATGCACGAACATGCGTGCCCTCTTAACCGGCCCATTCAGCCTTCTTACGTTCCATGTGATCAGCCTGGTTGGGGGGCTTATCGCCCCCCCTTCGCAGATCGGCCATCACCTTTCTGGGGCCAGTCTCCATCTCGCGCCCCATGCATCCGCCGGCCAGGCAGCCTCCGCCAAAACAATCCCAACACAGTTGCCTGAAAATAAAACGCAAAAAACAAAGAAAAGATCATACAGAAGATCCACCATCTAACAATCACACCTCCATTCTCCATCAGTGCAAAAGTAAACTTTAACTCACTCAGCTCTGCAACAAACCCCAAATCAATGCAGAAGGCATTACAGATAACGTCCGAAAAACAGGAAACTTTTTTTTATAAACATTTTATCGAGGTATTTTTTGGTATTATAACAACAACACAACAAATAATGTACATGAAAGTATAAATATAGTGCAAAAGCCGTCTCCCTCCCTTACAGGTACCACGTTTATTAACCCCCGACTCTAAGCTAAACTAACCCCCCCTCCCCCCGCCTTCTGCTGACAATTAATTTTCCGCGAAGAAGTTGATGAATGGTTGCCACCTCCGGGTGATCCCTAACAGTGATCCGCTCAAGGCAAATTTGATTTTCCCCAAACAGAGAAAACTAGCCATGTCCGATAGCCAGGTCTCCGACTTCGGGGGCTTTGAGTCCCTCCAAGCTAATAGTATCCATCCCCGGGCTGCCAGGGAAGCAAAGGCCAGAACGTCTGCCTCTTTCTCTTCCTGGATTCCCGGGTCTTCCGACACCCCGAAAATCGCCATCTCTGGACTCAGCGTCACCCTTGTTTTTAACACCGTAGACATGACGGGGACGATTCTCCGCCCCACGGATCAAGTGCCCGCGCCATCGTGAACAGGGCCCGGGCATGACCTATTGCGGGGCCAGCATGTTGCTGGAGTGGTTTACGCCATTCCAGCGTCTCTGGAACGCCAAATGGGTGCCGCGCCAACCCGCGCATGCGCAGTTGGGGTAGCTCAATCCTGCGCATGCGCAGTTGGGCCGCGCCATCATGCGCATGCGCGGGGAACGTCTTACCCGCGCCAGAGGGGGAGAGGCTGGCCCGCCGATCAGTGGGGTCCGGTGAAGGAGCCCTCTCCCCACCCCCTCCGCAGGATGCCCCCCGAGCGTTCCTGCACAGTTCGCGCCAGCAGCGACCAGTGGTGGACGGCGCAGGTGGGACCCTGTCGTGTCGGAGCGGCTGCTCGGCCCATCCGGGCCGGAGAATCGGCGATTGCGGCGATTCTCCAAGCAGCCCAGCGCGATTCGCGGGGCGCTGGTTTCGGGGGGGTGGGAGAATCGTGTGCGGGGGTCAGGGCGGCGTGGCGCGATTAGCGCGGCGCTCCGGTGATTCTCCCACCCGGCGTGGGGGGGAGGGGGGGGGGGGGAGAATACTGCCCGACATCTGCAAACCCCTGCTAAAATCCCCAAAGCTTCGGACATGCCCAGAACATGTAGACATGGTTTACTAGTCTTCCTGCACATTTTGCACACCCTGTCTTCCACCCCAAAGAATCTGCTCATCTGGGCCACTGTCGTGTGAGCCCGGTGAACGACCTTGAATTGAATCAGGCTGAGCCTGGCACATAGAACATAGAACAGTACAGCACAGAACAGGCCCTTCGGCCCTCGATGTTGTGCCGAGCAATGATCACCCTACTCAACCCCACGTATCCACCCTACACCCGTAACCCAACAACCCCCCCACACCCTTAACCTTACTTTTAAGGACACTACGGGCAATTTAGAATGGCCAATCCACCTAACCCGCACATCTTTGGACTGTGGGAGGAAACCGGAGCACCCGAGGAAACCCACGCACACACGGGGAGGACGTGCAGACTCCGCACAGACAGTGACCCAGCCGGGAACCGAACCTGGGACCCTGGAGCTGTGAAGCATTTATGCTAACCACCATGCTACCGTGCATGTTGCGGACGCGTTGACTCTACTCAAAGCGTCAGCCCATAGACCACCCTCTATCTCTCCTCCCAGCTCCTCCTCCCACTTGCACTTCAGCTCCTCGGTCTGTGTCTCCTCTGACCCCATAAGTTCTTTGTAAATGTCCGAGACGCTCCCTACTCCTACCCACCCTCTGGAAACTACCCTGTCCTGAATTCCCCTTAGTGGTAGGAGCGGGAAGGTTTATCACCTGTTTACGTAGGAAGCCCCGCACCTGCAGACACCTGAATTTGTTTCCCCTCGCCAACCCAAACCTCTCCTCCAGCACCCTCATACTCGGAAAGCTCCCCTCTATAAACATATCCCCATTCCTCACAATCCCTGCTCTCTGCCATATCCAAAACCCCCCCATCCATATTTCCCGGGACAAACCAGTGATTATTGCAGAAGAAACTTTTTTTTTAACATGAGCGCTGCAGCGAAGTTCAAACACCTCAATCCACCACCAGTCCTTTCCTTCTAGCGATCTCCATCGCTTCCTCGGGCGACTCAAAATAAAAATGTTGCTCCTCATACGTGACCCAAAGATGGGCCGGATACAGCAGTCCAAACTTAACCTTTTTCCTGAAAAGGGTCGACTTTATCTTATTGGATGCCGCTCTTTTCCTGGCCACATTTGCACTCAGACCCTGATAGATTTGCAGAATACTATTCTCCCATTTACAACTCCGTGTCTGCCTGGCCCACCGTAAAATAAGCTACTTGTCCAAGTACCTGTGGAATCTCACCACCATTGCCCTCGGGGGGCGGGGGGGGGGGGGGGGGGGGGGCGTGGCTTCCTCGCGAGCGCTCCGTGAGCCCTGCCCACCTCCACGGGTCAGGAGAACATCCCATCCCCCAGCAGCTTCTCGAACATGCCCGCTATGTATCCCCAGCGTCCGCTCCTTCAGACCCCTCCGGGTGCCCAAAGATTCTCAAGTTCTGCCGGCGGGACCTGTTCTCTAAGTCCTCCACCTTCTCCAGGAGCCTTTTCTGCTGGTCTCTCAGCATCCCCCCCCCCCCCCCCCCCCCAACTCCACCGCATTTTGATGTTCCTCCTGCTCAGCCAGCGCCTTCTCCACTTTCTGGATCACCCGGTCTTGGACATCCAATCTAAGTTCCAGCCGCGCAATCGATTCCTTAATCGGGTCCAAGCATTCCTGTTTCTGTTTGGCGAAGCACTCCTGACTGAACTGCATCAGCTGCTCCGTCGACCACTGGGTCTTCAAGCCAGGACCCCGGTGGTCAGCCATGCTTTCTCCCGCTGCAGCTTCAGCCCAAACCTTCTCTGTTCGCCTATTTTTTCCTTTGCGAGCACTTCTGGTCCACCTCTCCATGAACTGATGTAGGAATCCAGTCCACAATTGCCTCCACGATCAATTTACAGAATCAAGTCCGACAAAAAATCGGGGGGGAAGGTCCAAAGGTCCGACCCGAGCGGGAGCCACCAAATAAATGTGCGACCTACTCCTTCATAGCCGCCACCGGAAGTCTCTTTATAAGGTAGTAAGTGACCCATGACACGACCAAAACCCACCTGGTTCATAATGCCCTTTAGGGAAGAAAATCTGCCTTCCTCACCTGGTCTGGCCAACATGTGACTCCAGACCCACAGCAATGTGGTTGACTGTTAAATGCCCTCTGAAATGGCCTCGCAAGCCACTCAGTTGTATTAAACTGCTACAAAGCACAAAAAAGAGAATAAAACTGGATGAACCACCTGGCATTACCAGAAATGACAACGGCAAACCCAGATCTGTCGACCCTGCAAAGTCTTCCATACTAACATCTGGAGATTGTGCCAAAGTTGGGAGAGCTGTCTCATTGACTAGTCAAGCAATAGCCTGACATAGTCATACTCACAGATAATACCTTACAAATAATGTCCCAGACAGCACTATCGGTCTCACCGGCAAGACAGACCCAGCAGAGATGGCGGTGGCCCAGTGTTTTACAGTCAGGAGGGAATTGCTCTGGGAGTCCTCGACATCGGCTCTGGACCCCATAGTCTCCTGGTTGCAGATTAAACATGGGCAAGGAAATCTCCCGCTGATTACCACATACCATCAGCTGGCGAATCAGTACTCCTCCATATTGAAAACAATTTGGAGGAAGCACTGAGAGTGGAAAGGGCGCAGAATATACTCTGGGTGGGTGACTTCAATGTCCATCACCAAGAGTGGCACAGTAGTACCACGACAGACCAAGCTGACCAGGTCATAAATGACATAGCTGCTAGACTGGGACTGCAGCAGGTGGTGAGGGAACCAACAAGAGGGAAAAACATACTTGAACTCATCCTCACCAACCTACCTGATGCAGATGCATCTGTCCATGACAGTTTCGGTAGAAGTGACCACCCCACATAAAGTGCCATCTTCACTTTGAGGGTACCTCCATCATGTTGTGTGGCACTGCCACCGTGCTAAATGGGATAGACTTTGAATAGATCTAGCAACTCAAGATTGGGCATCTATGGGTTATCAGCAGCAGTAGAATTATAATCAACCACAATCTGCAACCTGATAGCCCAGCATATCCCCTACTCTACATTACCATTCAGCCAGGGGATCATCCCTGGCTCAATGAAAAGTGCACAAAGGCATACCAGGAGTAACACCAGGCATACTTAGAAATGAGATGTCAACCTGGTGAAGCTACAACACAGGAGTATTTATGTACCAAACAGCATAAGCAGCAAGTGATAGACACAGCAAAGCAATTCCACAATGAACGCATCAGATCTAAGATCTGCAGTCCTGCCACATCCAGCCGTGAATGGTGGTGGACAATTGACCGCTCACTGGTGGAGGAGACTCCACAAATATCCCAAGCCACAATAATGGAGGAGCCCAGCACATCTACATTAGACAAGGCTGAAGCATTTACAGCTATCTTCAGCCAGAAGTGCCAAGTGGTCACACGTCCCCAGCATCACAGACGTCCCCAGCATCACCGACGTCAGTCTTCAACCAATATGATTCAAGAAATGGTTGAAGGCACTGGATACTGCAAAGGCTATGGGGTCTGGTAATTATTCAGCAATAGTACTGAAGACTTGTGCTCCAGAACTTGCCGCACCTCTAGCCAAGCTGTTCCAGTACAGTTACAACACTGGCATCTACTCGGCAAAGTGGAAAATTGCCCAGGCGTGTTCTGTACACAAGAAACAGGACAAATCCAACCCAGCCAATTACCGCCCTATCAGTCTACTCTCTATCATCAGCAAAGCGATGGTAGGAGTCAATAACAGTGCTATCAAACAGCATTTACTCAGCAATAAACTGCTCATGAATGCTCAGTTTGGGCTCTACCAGAGTCACTCAATTACTGACCTCATTACAGCCTTGGTCCAAACATGGATGAAGGAGCTGAATGCCAAAGGTGAGGTGAGAGTGACTGCCCTTGATATCAAGGCATCATTTGACCAAGTATGGCATCATGGATCCTAGCTAAACTGGAGTCAATTGGAATCAGGGGGAAAACTCTCTGCTGGTTGGATGCATACCTGGCACAAAGGACGGTTGTGGTTGGAGCTCAATCATCTCAGCTCCAGAACATCACTGCAGGAGTTTCTTAGGGTAGTGTCCAAAGCTTAACCATCTTCAGCTGCTTCATCAATGACCTCCCTTCCATCATAAGGTCAGAGGTGAGATACTCTTCGCAGATAACCGCACAATGTTCAGTACCATTCGCGACTCCACAGATAATGAAGCAGTCCGTGTCCAAAAGCAGCAAGACCTGGACAATATCCAAGCTTGGGCTGACAAGTGAGAAGTTACATTCGTGCCATGCCTGTCCAGGCAATGAGCATCTCCTACAAGAGAGGATCAAACCATTGCCCCTTGACATTCAATGCCATTACCATCGCTGAATCCTCCACAATCAACAACCTGGGGGTACCATTGACCAGAAACCGAACCGGACTACCCATATTAATACTGTGACTACCAGAGCAGGTCAAAGCAAGGAATCCTGTGGTGAATAACTCACCTCCTGACCCCCACTGCCTGTCCACCATCTACAAGGCACAAGTCAGGAGTGTAATGGAATATTCTCCACTTGTCCGGATTCTCCACTTGCTGCTCCTACAACACTCAAGAAGCTCAACACAATCCAGGAAAAAGCAGCCTGCTTGATTGCTCCCCCTTCCACAAACATTCAATCCCTCCACCACCAACAAACAGTGGCAGCCGTGTGTACCATCTACAAGATGCACTGCAGTAACTCGCCAAGGTTCCTCAGACAGCACCTTCCAAACCCACCACCTCTACCATCTAGAAGGACAAGAACGGCAGAAACCTGGGAACCCCAATAACTGGAGGTTAGCCAACCTTACTTGGAAATATATCGCCATTCCTTCACTGTCGCTGGTTCAAAATCCTGGAACTCCCTCCATAACAGGACTGTGGGTGAACCTACACCTCAGGGACTGCAGTGGTTCAAGAAGGCAACTCACCACCACCTTCTGAAGGGCAACTAGGGATGGATGATAGATACTGGCCTAACCAGCGACGCCCACATCCTGTAAATTAATTTTATAAACTTAATCAGAGACCAAAATGGAAATCTATTGGTTGACTGAGGTGCTAACGGAGTAGCTTTGCATCAGTGTTTACCAAGGAGATGACTTTGTCAAAGTTATATTGAATTTGGAGGTTTAAGGGATACTGGATGAGATAAAATTAAAAGGAGGAGGTACCGGATAGGCTGGCAGTAGATAAAGTGGCTAACTCACCCAGTCTGGACGGGACACATGCTGCAAAGTGAGGCTGGAAATGGTGCAATCCATTATCTTCCAATCCTTCTTCGATACAGGGACGATCTGACTCCCTATATAATTGCAGGAAGACTTTCTTACTCTTATACTCCAACACTTTGTCATGAAGGCTAACAACCCATTTACTTGCCCAATTACTTGCTGTACCTGCACCTTGACATTCTGTGATTTGTATACGAGGACACTGAAGTCCCTCAGAATGTCAATGTTTCCCAGCCTTTCACTGTCTAAACGTATTCTGCTTTTTTATTTTTCCCACCAAAGTGGATTGCTTCACACTTCTCCACATTATGTTCTATCTGCCATGTTCCGGTCCACACACTTAATTGGCAAAAGGTTTCCCAGCCAGGTGGAGGCTGATTTGCAGGGTGGGATAGTTCTGGAAATTGATGTTGTGTCCCATCGGCTATCTTAATCAACATCACAAAGACAGATTTGTCATCATCGCACTGCTACTTGTGGGAGCTTGGTGTGTGCATATTGATGGCTGTGTTTCCTGCATCAGAACAAAAATACTTAATTGGCTGTAAAGTGCCTTGGGGCGTCCAGGGGTTTTGAATGGCACTATATAAATGCAAGTCTTCCTTTCATAAGAAATAGGAGCAAGCCAAACCGATCTTTGAGACTGCTGCACCTTTCAATAAGATAATAGCTGCACTTCTTTACTAATTCTACGCTCTTGCCCTCTCCCCAAATCCACTGACTCCCCTGGTGCTCACAACTCTACTCATCCAGGTCTCATCAGTTGAGCATCTACAACTCCTTCGGCTAGAGAATCCCAAAAATTCACAACCCTCTGTGTGAAGACATTTCATAGAATTTAGAGTGCAGAAGGAGGCCATTCGGCCCATCGAGTCTACACCGACTCTTGGAAAGAGCACTCGACCCAAGGTCCACACCTCCACCCTATCCCCATAACCCAGTAACCCCACCCAACACTAAGGGAAATTTTGGACACTAAGGGCAATTTATCATGGCCAATCCACCTAACCTGCACATCTTTGGACTGTGGGAGGAAACCGGAGAACCCGGAGGAAACCCACGCACACACAGGGAGGATGTGCAGACTCCACACAGACAGTGACCCAAGCCAGAATCGAACCTGGGACCCTGGAGCTGTGAAGCAATTGTGCTATCCACAATGCTACTGTGCTGCCCTTTCTCATCACCTCAGAGTTAAATGACCAACCACGCATCCTAGGACTTATATGACCGTTAGTTCGAGACTCTCAAGCCAGACAAAGCCGTCTTTCAGCATCTAACCTGAGAAGCCTTCTAAAGAATTTTAGATCTTTCAATGAAATCACTACCCATTCTTCTAAACTTCAAAGAATTTAGGCCCATTGTACTCTATCTCTTGTAGAGGACAGTCCTCCCAACCCAGGAATCAATTTAGTAAAACCTTATTCCTTATATAACAATAATCTTTATTGTCACATGTAGTCTTACATTAACACTGCAATGAAGTTACTGTGAAAAGGCATTAGTCGGCACACTCCAGCGCCTGTTCGGGTACACGGAGGGAGAATTCAGAATGTCCAAATTACCTCACAGCACATCTTTTTGGGACTTGTGGGAGGAAACCAGAGCACCCGGAGGAAACCCACGCAGACACAGGGGGAATGTGCAGACTCTGCACAGACAGTGACCCAAGCCGGGAATCGAACCTGGGTCCCTGGCGCTGTGAATAAGGAGACCAAAACTATACCGGCTGCTCCAAGTTACTTTACCTTTTTGATTCATGAACTATTTATAATTATTGTTGTTAAAATATTTACATTTTGCAGTCATTTGTATTATTTTGCCTTTTCCCGCCAATTTATTAGGATTTGAATCATGAACAACAATTCCAGGGCTAAAGATTTTCCTTTAGGCTTTTTCATAATATTGTTCCCATGCTGTAAAATAAGACTGGCGGTGCGATTTAACGGCCGTGCTGGGCGCAAATCCGAGCGACCTGGTTAGGTCGCGGGAGAGTCCAAAATCAGGAACCCTTCAGGCGCCAATTGATTTCTGACCTAACCGACTGGCTCGTTGGTGAGATCCGGAACCCGATGTGGCGAGAAACCAATAATCACCAATTTTTTAAAATGTTTCCTTTTTAAAAAAATAAATTTAGAGTGCCCAATTAAGGGGCAATTTAGCGTGGCCAATCCATCTCACCTGCACATCTTTGAGTTGTGGGGTGAGACCCAAGCAGACACGGGGAGATTGTGCAAACTCCACATGGCCAGCGATCCAGGGCCGGGATTCAAACCCAGGTCCTCAGCGCCGTAGGTAGCAGTGCTTGTCATGATATGCAAACAGACAACCAATGAACACTCAGAATAGGACACAACCAATGGGCAGTCAGGGCACTCAGAGGTGGCATCACCACAAGGGGGCATGACATAAACACTATAAAAGGGATGAGGCACTCACACCCTGCCTCGTTCCACAGACAGACATCCAGAGAGTTAGACAGGGTTGATCAGCAGCATCACACCCCAGCATGTGGTTTAGAGCAAGCTGGTACAGTTAGACTGAGTTACTAGTTAGATTAGCAGAGAGTCGAACTCATTTGAGATCTGTGTTAATAGTTCAATAAACACGTTGAACTCAGTTCAGAGTCTGGAGCATCCTTTAGTTAAGACTGCATCAAGTAGCAGCCTGTGTTATCCGAAGCAGCATAACACAACAGTGCTAACCACTGTGCCACATGCCACCCCTAATAATCACCAATTAAGACCAATCTCCATCCCATTAACGGGAAGGACACCCTGTCTAACGGTCTCCCGTAATCTAACCGGATTCTCAGCGAGCTGTCATGTGGCCGCCCTTTAGTACACCTATTTTGAAACGTACCCTAGCGAAATGGCTGCTGTGGGCATTGGAGGAGGTGAATCGACATTTTGGAAAATGGGTAGTCAGCCTCGAGGCACAGGGGCTGCGGGCCAGTGCTCGGGGTAGGGGTGGTGGGGGTGGGAGCCTGGCCTGAGGGGTCGACAGCCATCGATGGCGGGGGGTGGGGTTGGGCCAACCCAGGGCTGAGGAGGGCGAGGGGCTGGGGAGGGCGAGGGGCACAGCGACCATAGGTCCGACATTCCACCTCTCGGATCATGTATACCCAAACCAGGGGCAACTTGAGCTTCTGCCTGTCCGTCCCACCAAACACCCCAGGACGGAGCTCCATCCGTGGTAATATGGTGAAGGTCACTTTAATCCCCACTGACCATGCCAGCTTCTGGCTGCAGAGCTGAAGGTTATCGCTAACAGGGCATTGGCAATGTTAGTAATGTGAGCACTTCACGACTCTTGTGGATTTCTGTGGGTAGACGTGCCGTATCACAGGCGGTGTGCTACCTTGCATCCCAATCAGACTGTGAGGCCTGGACAATTTGCCAGAACACTGGAGGCTGCACAACCGCAGGGACAGCAGTCAGCAATCAAACACCCAAGAGCTGGGCTGAAGCACTGGGGATACCCCCACAACCAGAGGATGGGTGTGTGGATTGGGAGGGGGGGGGGGGGGGGGGGGCTACCTGAGCCGGGTCCCAGTACTGTTCCCGGCGGGGTCTGGGGTCCGGTGCTCAGGGGCCCCTGCTGTGGCTGGGAGTACGTGTGCAGGGCGAGGTCCTCTAGCACAAGCAACTTGTTGGATGGTATCCTGAGAGATAGTAGGGAATTTAAGTATGGGTAAGGCTTGGGCAACTTGTGGGTCCCAGGGTGGAACCAATAACAGTCTTTCACCCTCTCCAATTCCTTGCAGCTACCCCGGTATAGATGATATTGTAGACCCCGCAGTAGCTGCCCAGGTGCCCAGATGCCGGAGAAGGCAGTGACAGAAGTGTCCACAGAGGCTCGAGGTGGGAGCTAATGTGCAGGGGTTGGCTCCACATCCTGAGGACTCAGCCACCATTAGACCAAGGAGGGACCTAGAGGGGTACAGGCATCGATGGTCGTTTGAAGAGATGTCGGATAGCATGTGCCACAGGGGGGGATTCCACCTCAACAAAGGGGCAGTGCAGTACCTGTGCCATGTCCTTGCGCACTTGGCACCACGTGGAGGAGGAGGCTACCCTCTCCACGTGGCCATGAAGGTCACCGCGGTTTTGAACGTTTACACCCCGGGTTCATTCCAGGGCTCGAGTGGGTCTTGTGTGGTACTTCCCAAACAACAGCCCACAAGTTCATCCATGAAGTCATGGATGCCCTATTTGCCCGGGCAGCTAACTATATAAATTTTGGCCTGGACCAAGCCCATCAAGATACCCGGGTAGCGGGATCCATAGTGATTGGAGGAGTCCCAAAGGCTACGGGCACAGGAGATGGTGCTGGTAATGCATGGCACCAAAGCCAACACTGCTGGGATGGTCACCAGCATCAGCTCTGGGATAACCTGGTCCAGAGAGGCTCAGCATCTACCTGGGGCTCCTGCCTCCACCCTAATGTGGCAACTGTGTGGTACTCACCAGATTGTGCCCCAGCAGCCTGTCCACTACTTTCGCCCGCTGAGGTGTGTGTCTCTGCGCTCATGGATGGTCAGGATTACAGCTGTGATGCCTCGTTGCTGGCATCATGGGAACTCTCCTCTGAGCTGCTCTCTTGAATAGTGGGACAGGTTCGTCCCGGAAGAGCCGGCGCCAGCGGACGGAGAACCTGCAGGAGAATGGACATGTGGTCAGTGGGAGAGAAGGATCATTTTGTCTGGCATGAACAACACACATGTGACAGGTCATGTGGCTAGGGGCTGGTGGATACTCACCTCTGTGGCATAGGCCAATCTCAATGCCTGTGACCAATCTGCTGCACCCCGCCGCCCGCCTGAACCCTTTCCCGTCTGTTGTGGGACACTTCTGTGGGGGCAGAGAGAGGGCATTGTGAGCCACACGCTTCATGCATCGCAGGGCGGGGGCTGGCTATGGCGGGGGACAGGCGTGGGCACTGCTGCTGGGCATGGGTGGGGTGCTCAGCCTGTTGCCAGTGTGTACTGGGGCACAGGTATGGCATTGTGCTGGGCGGCAGGGCTGGTACAGTACCAACCGCAGGACCATGAGGCGGTTGCCATTGGCAGGGGGTGGTGACAGGTGGGACTGGTGCCAGGCGGCCGATGCCAACTCACCCGTGTGGCCCAGTGGAGGTCACTGAGCTTCTTGTGGCACTGGGTGGCGGTCCTCCTGGTGATGCTCCCCGTGCTGACGGCCGCTGCCATAGCCTACCAGGCGGCACTGGCTGCTCTGTGGCTGACCCTCCCTCCTCCATGGGGGAACTGTGTATCACATTCAACAGTATGACCAGGTCGGCATCTCTGAATCATGGATCTGGTCTGCGCGGTGACATGGCTGTGTGCTGTCTGCCGTTTGCTCTGCGGGATCGGTTTAAAAGCTGCTTCCCTTCGTTAGTGGGGAGCTGCCGACCGCGGCCCAGGTAAATCAGCTGGCAGGACAGTTTCCTGGTGTGAAGCTGTGGGGCATCATTAAGTGCCCTAATTAACGTTAAATACCGGTGACGGCATCGCTGGGTCGTCTGTCGAGAAACACTCGGCTGTTCTTGTTTGCTACCACACATTGAAGCCGTTCCGTTAGATCACGCCCATCGGCTCTAAATTCCAATTTACTAGTTTGAAGAGAAATTATCCAGACAAATTCAACTGGAACAGTGTACTTCTCAAAACTGCTGATCCAAAATAACCACATCTGTTGATTGCAACCTAGAGTACAGAACAATAATGTCAATTTGCTATTTAAATGACAGCAAGGTGTCGGGTTTTGTTTTCTGCCATGAATGTATAATGACGTTTGATGTTCCTTAACATACAAATAAAAGTTCACTGAGTACATATGGGGCTGCATTGATCTTTGAACATACTACTGTATGTTTTATATCAAATTAAGTAAAATGGATTCTTAGAAGCTACTGCCTCAAATTGCTGCGAAAGAACTGAATGATAGAATGTGCTGGAAAAACAAAGCATCAGTGGAGAGAAAAACAGAGTTAACGCTATTATACTCGAAATGGTGACTCTGTTTCGCTCTCCACAGATCTACCAGCACTTTCTGTTTTAATTTCAGACTTCCAGCATCTGCAATATTTTGCCATACAAAGCCCATGGAGACAAACCTACTTTTTATGAATAGTAATAGATTTTATTCTGTTAACATCGAGCTAGTGTATGATGGCAATCACCTTTCCTGCACTTGTACAACAGATATCCAGGAAGCTGTACTTTCAACATGCACCATCCACCATAGAGTCCTCATGGCTCAGACCCATTTACCAGGCTCTCAAGCTGGGGATTAGGGCTGTCTCCTGTAGTCATGACTGTGGACTCCATTAAAGCTTCTGCAGAAAGAGGGAGACAGTTACGGGCTGGATTCCCCGATCCCCGAAGCCAAAATCACGTTCGGCGACAGGACGGAGAATCCAGCATGATGCCAGAATCAGGGGTGGTGCCGCTTTCGCGATGCTCTGCCCTCTGAAAAGCGGCGTGCTCTAGTACACACCACGCTGTATCCACGGCCTCAGGCCATTGCCTGAGGCCCGCCCCACGATGCTCCGTCCCCGATTGGCCGAGTTCGCAACAGCTTGGGACACGTCTGGTCCCACCCATCGGGAACTCACCATGGCGGCTGCGGACTCAGTCCAGCACCGCTAGTTGGGGGGGGGGCTGATCCTCGGGCGGGGGGGGACTTTATTCGGGGCTGGGGGCACTTGGGGGGTGGTCCAGGGCGCACAAGCCTGCCGAAGAGGGGGGACTATTTTTGCGGTCCTAGTCCGCGGTCTGCGTTCGCCATGTAGCACGTGCACATGCGCGGCCACGGACCATGCTGGATTACTTACTAGTGCTTCTAATTTCCATCTCATAGGAGATGCTCTTGAATGAAATGAATTTCAGTGCTGCGTGACTACAATGATCCCCTGGAACTTTGGGAAGTTGTTTTCCAACGAGGGCCAGTTTCTGACAGCCTTTCAGTTGCAATGACAAGACATTCCAAGCCAAAATGTGAAACTCCCTCATTTTGCAGCATTAGAGGGGCAATAATGTTCAATGCCTCTTTCAGCAGAGAGGATAACAGATCCTCCTTGCAGTCAACTGATGCTGAGCACAAATTCAGTAAAGCTTATGGTCTGTATCAATGCAGACTGAATATTCCCACCAGATCTTGGAATAACTATGACAGTGTTTTGTTTGAAACATCTATTGCAGTACCGTTGAGAAATCACCAACGTTATTAGAAGCTATTTCTAAAATACTGGGATGAATTTTCCACCGGCTTCAGGTCCCTAATATTGGGATCAAACGGGAGAACCAGAGCCCACACATTTGAGCAGCCTCCTAATTGGCCCCAGGCTCCTGGGGCTTGTCAACCCAAGCACAGGGCCAGCAGCTCTGAAGCCTCAGCTACATCATCAGGAGAGGTGGACGTTACTGAGGCAGATAGACGACCTCGGGCCTCGGACACGCAAGTTGAAATATTAAATTCAGGATGGCCACGGGCAAAAGGCTCCAACGATTGTTTGTTCTTGAGGGCTGCTTTTCGTGCCTGTGACCACCCCTGCCTGCCCCATGCGATCTCTAACACTGATGGTCCCTTGAGCTACTGCAAAGATTCTGTGGCCCCCACGTGCTCGGTGGTGAGGGATTAGGGGCTTTGCCAGCAGCCTCACTTAATGGCGCCTAATAGGGGTTTAATTGTGAAAGTTTTCTTCCTGCCTCAATGGAGCAGGCAGCCAATCCGCATCCTGGCCGCCACTGGGGAACATCTCTGTCAGAGAGCCGTCCCCACATTGCTCCCTGTCTTTTTTCACTCGCCCTGCTGCCTATGTTCCTGTAGGGGCAGGTAAAATTAAAGCCTTTGACGTTCCAGGAAGCTCCTAAAATATTCCAGTGCGTCACCGATGCTGGTAGTGGAATCCTTTGTTTGCCTATCATCTCAATCATATACATGGAAACTACTTCTAAATTAGATCATTATATCATTGGATTCTAATTTGCATGTATTCGTGAGACCTTGGCTGACTAAAGAGGCTGTAAGACTAAATAGTGGCTGTTGAGAATAAAGTGACAAGTAACTTGCAACTATTTAAAGCTGTTAACGGCCCATTCCCGCCAGGGAACTGGAGTAAAGTTACTCCTCAAGCTTACTCAAGAAATAATCCTCAGGGGAAGATGCTAGTGTAGCAGTAATATCCCTGAACTAATAATCCAACAGCCAAGGCTAATACTCTGGGGAAATGGGTTCAAATCCCACCAAGGCAGCTGGTAGAATTTGAATTCAGTTAACAAATCTGGAATCTAAAGTTTGTCTCAGTAATAGTGACAATCACAAAGTCTTTGATTTTTGTTAAAAAAAAACCCCACCTGGTTCACTAATGTTCTTTAGGGAAGAAATCTGCCATGTTTAGCTTGGTCTGACCTATATGTGACTCCAGATCCACCGCAATGTGGTTGACACTTAACTGCCCTCTGAAATGACCAAGCTAGCCACTCAGTTCCCAGGCAACTAGGGATGGACAACAAATACTCACCTTCCCTGTGACACCCACATCCCTGTGAAAGAATAAAGAAAAAAAAGTTGGAAATATTTCTGATGTCCAGCACAATCCAAAAACAGCAGTCCCAAATCAATTTTCTGCCGCGGGCTAAATCTACGTCTTCTCACTGTAAGCATCAACAGTGGGAAATGGGTGAGCAAAGCTCATGTAAGAATATTAACTCTGCTCATTAAATGAGGTGGGCGGGAGAGAGAAGAATAATTTGCTTCTGAAATGTTCCACATCGTTGGCCATGGCGATCTGCTTAAGAACTGACCATTTAGAGTTATAATGTGAGGGGAACCATTGCGCAGTGGTGATTGCATCTTCCTGCAAAGGTTAGTTAATCCTGACTGCAGAATTTAGAATCGTAGATACTTTCAGATGGAAAGAAACTATTTGTACCCTAATTTTTGTTCCAACATGACCTTCATATTAGAGTGATCAATTCTAATTCTATTTCATTGCTTTTCATGCAGTTTAATATTATTCACTTCACTCACTTCAGTCACCACTTGCGACAACTTATTTTAATAACTCTTTGTGTGTAATAAAATTCTTGTAACTTCCCCCTTTAATCTTCTAGGATTAATTCTAAGGTCATGCCGCTTTATTTATCAGCCAGCAGAAATAAGGGGTACGATTCAGCGGACAGATGTCTAAGTTGCTTTTGTACACGCTTGGCAGAGTGTTTCACGGCGGCTGCAACCCTAGAATCCGCCCGCTATTTAATGGAACTTTGTCATTTTTTTTGGCCTTGGGCAGTTTCTCCCTGACAAGGCTGCACTTAGTGAGATTTCCTGATGGCGAGCTGATCGCAACATCAGGAACGGCTGTTTTCAAACTGGGGTGCCATTTTGACTGGCAGTCCCGCTTATCGCCCCCCCCCCCTTTCACACTGCGAAACATGTAGAGGCATCTGGGACCCCCCGCCCCCCCCCCTCCAATTGGTAAGGCCTGGCCCCTGAGCCTTGGCAGTGCCAACCTGGCACCTGGGAACCCTGGCAGGGTCACCAGGGCACTCTGGCAGTGCCACTCTGGCACTGGCCAGGTGTCTGGGTGGCATTGTCAGGGTACCAGACCAACAGTGCCAAGGTGCCAGGGGGGAGTGTCAGCATACCACCCTGCCCTGCCCCCGACCACCCGGGATGTGAACCAGTAGTAAACAGAGCCTGGGCGAGGTCTCACAGACCTTGTTGATTCCCAGGCGTCGGGTGAATCCGGCATCCAGGTATTTATGTTAGCTGATCCAGTGAGGACGAGACCCTGATTTGGGGTTCTTGCACAATTCACCCGTTGCACCCAGATCGGCACCGGGCACGAGGGGGTCGCTGAATCACACCTAATACAATTCACTGTTTATCCTCTTAACACTATCATAATGTAGAACATGTTTATTAGTCATCTAAAACGCTTGTTGGACAACAGAACCTATCTCAGGCATAGCAGAAGTAAAAACATTTTGGAGCATTGTCCAATGTTGCATATTCCCTCAGCCATTGAAGTTTGTATTTGTTTGTAAAGCACGGTGTAATCAATCATTTGTCTGGCAGATTCACACATGCAAGTATTCATTATCAATAATCACATTTTCTGTTAGATTTTCTTGAATGATGCTAGTGTGGCGACATCAATCTTGCAACACTCATTCCTGGAGGTATGACTCATAATTGGGGAACTGGTGTCACAAGACCAGTGTTACTATGATCAGCACCAGCACTGCTGTATTTGCAAACAAATTTCCTAAAAATATTCAATCTTTCGCACAAAAAGTGAAATATATTGATGAAAACGCATTTGAAACATGATTTGCAACCACGCATTAATTCAATTATAAACTTTAATCATATTATTAAACAGGAAAATAGCTAGTGTGAAAAAACACGAAATGATTTCTGAGCAAGATGGTAGGGAGGTGGGACGTACCCAATGCAACTAAGACTTTTAAGCAAAAAAAAACATTATACAATTTTTCTGACTACTAGATGACCCAAATTGCTTTACTGCCAGTGAAGTACTTTTGAAGTATAGTCACTGTTGTAATGTCATAAGATAAAGATGGTTTGTGCATACGAAAGCACGCTCAATAATGCCTTTTTAACTCTCTCTAACACTAGAATTTTAAATTCTACCACTGGTTTTCTGTGATATTGTTCATAGTAATTCCAATGATGACTTGATTTCTTCACCATCCTCTTTGCGTCTGACAAAAATGGATGAAAAATGAAGGGAGATTTAATCTCATCAGTGTAATGCCTGTTTCTGGCACTGTCCATATTCTGGGGTGTGTCCCCAGTATTTTAATGGCATAGAGGATGAAAGTTTCCACTTTGATGGAAGTGTAAGTAGGGAATGATCCGTCCATTATTCACAAGTCCCCAATTTTCCAGTGATGTCAATGTGATGGAAAATTGAGCGGGATGTTTAACAGACAACTGGCCACTCTATCACAACTTTTCATAATTTTGAAGACCTCTATTAAGTTATCGCTGAATCTCCTTTTTTCAAAATGGGTGAGACCACGTATATGAATCCTTTCCTGAATGGTTAAAAACATACATTTATGTTATTATCCTTGTAAATCTCTCCAGTGCCTCTGTAACCTTTTATAACATGGTGACCAGAACTGCACATTGTGCTCTAACTCAGGTTCGATCAGGTTAGCATAACTTCCCTACTTTTCAGTTCTGGGGCAGTGGGAAGTCATCTGGTTGCCATGCGAGATCACCAACATATTTAGCTTAGGAGATCAGGAAGAACACTTCAGTTCTTGCTAAACCCAACAAAAAGATTAATTGAGAGTATCTTCAGCTATTTTTTAACAATTTGCATTGGTCACACAAACAATGGGGAAAAGAGAGATTTGTTGCAGAAGTTTTTCATCTTGCACTCATCAGGGCAAACACAAGAATACCAAATTGCAAACGATCACAACAATTTATATGACAGGACAACAGGGTGCTGGCTGGTTGGTAAGTCATTCTATTCGGTCCAGGCTCTGCCGTGGAGAAAATAAAGGAGAACTGTAGGCTCCCCATCCCAGTGGAGCAGGTAAGCCCGCCTCGCCAGACTGGTTTATAGCTGCTGACTGATTATTTCTCAGGTTAGAGTTGGGCAGTCAGCAGGAGTTCCGTACTTTCCAGAACTTCTTCCCATATTAAGTGTAATAAAGCTTGTTATAATTGCTCAATTACTTGCATCATTCCTCAAGTCCTGCTGTACATGAGTTTGGTATATAACATTACAGCAAGCTGATGAAAGCAAGGGTGATGTCGCTGATGCAACTTGCTTTAGTAATCATGATATGTGTAACGTAGTTTTCAATAGCTTGAAATATCCATTAGTTCCTTTTTGCTTCATTCGTATCAACATTTATCTTTAAAAAAAACTTTTTCATGGCTGTGGGCATTGATGGCAAGACCAAGATGTGTTGCCCATCCCTAATTGCCCTAGAACTGAGTCGCTTGCTAGGTTATTTCAGAGCACAGTTTAGAGTCAGCCAGCTTGCTGTGGGTCTGGAGTCATTTGTATGCCAGACTAGGTGAGGACAACATATTTCCTTCCCTAAAGGGCAGCAGTGAATCAGATGGGATTTTACAACAATTGATGATAGTTTGTGGTCACCATTACTGAGACTAACTTTCGGTTGCAATTTTTTAATTAAATAGATGAATTTCAATTTCACCAGCTGCCATGGTGAAATTTGAACCCGAGTCCCCAGAGCATCAGCCTGGGCCTCTGGATTACTAGTCCCGTGACATTACCACAACGGCACCATCTTCCATTAATGTAGTATTGTTTCATAGATAAATTTTGAGATTTCTAACTTATAATTGGCATGTTGGGCTCTCCATTCTATCCCCTGGATATCAAGGGATGAAACTTGTTAAAATCTAAGCAAAATGTTTTTATGAAGTAATAAGTTGTGATATTCACCCTATGGGCCTGTGGACTGAAACAATTGGGTATTAAAGCTGAAAACCGGATCATAAATTGATTCTACAAAGTAATTTATATGAAACGTTTCATGGTGGGATCCTCCATCGGCCGACGCCGGAATCAGGATACACGGTTGGGCGAAAAATCAGATCCAATGCAGAATCGTGGCAGCCGCCGGTTTGATCCCAAATTGCAATTCTCCATCGCCTCGATGCATTCCAAAATGCACGTACATTAAACGTCGTTGGCATATCATTAGCGGGCCTGACATGGTATTCTCTGGGGCCTCCGCAATTTTCAGCCTCCAATGATCCAAATTCCCGACAGCGCGGTGTCGTGGCTGATGAGGGAGAGAGACGAGGTAGGACACAGCGAGGAGCGACTGTGGGCTTTTGGGCTGGACACTGGCTGGGGGAGGGGGGGGCCTTGCCAGGGCGGGGGGGGGGGGGGGGGGGGGGTGGGGGGGTAGGGTGCGGGTGAATGGGTGATCCTCCGCGGGGCTGGGGCTGTGCCCAGGCACAGACCGCCATTGCCGCGGCCTGCAAGGCAGAACTCTTGCTGCGCACCCCACTGACCACCCACCTTGGCCTTGGTTCTGCAGAGTGACATTGGCCGTATGGGTGCCCCCCCCCCCCCCCCCACCCTCGCACTCACTATCCGCCATACCCACCCCCTACCTGGTAGCCACCCGCCGGCGGGGCATCAGGCGGCCCATCCAAGAACTGTAACCCCTACGGGGGCACTGAATGGGTACTGTGGAGCGCATCGCTGGCATGGGCAATGGCAGCTGATGGTACCACTGGGACAGGCACCAGGGCCAGAGGCCCCCACGATGCCGAGCTGGTCATTCCATCACAAGGTGCCATCGGATCCCTGGGGTGGTGGGGATGGTCCAGGGGAGAGGTTTGGGAGCCCAGCCACCCTACAACATCCGTCGATTTCCAACCACCTCGTGCCCCCTCTGTGGTCAGCCCAAACCATCCTCCCCCTCACACCCATCTGACAGAGCACCGAGGCAGGTTGTAACAGTGTGAACAGGTGTTTAATGTGAACAAATATATACATATACGTACCCTAGCTCTATCGGTATACTGTGCCCTTCACCAGTACCAATTTAATTGGTATCTAACTTTCTGGCCCAGGTGGATCCCCAGACGGTACATCAGGAGGTGGCCTGCTGTGATTCCTGCCCTGCGACCTGGGTCCTCATTGGCGACCATCTCCTGAGGTAACCGGGCCTGAATGGGCCTGGCTGCTGCTCGGGTGCCCCAGGTGGTGCGGTGGCCGTCCTGTTCTGTCACTGCCCACCAGATGCGCCAGGAACTGGATGGGGGGTGTCCAAGATGCTGCTGTGTTCTGGCACCTTCCCTGCGGGAGTTACCAGCAGGGCCCCCATCACCTCCTCCTCTGTCGGGATTCCCGATGGCCCTTGGGCTACCCGATGGGACAGGGGTGCAAGTCGATGATCCACTGAGCAGCGACGCCACCTGGCACTGCCAGTCCTGGAGGCTTGCTCTGGTCTCGACCAGGGTGTGCATGCTCGCGGCCATGGAGCACAGGGAGTGGACCATCTCCATCTGGGACTGTGCCACACCACCCATTGACTGTGCCACCACCTTCTGGGACTGTGCCACATCACCCATTGACTGTGCCACCACCTTCTGGGTCTGTGCCACATCAGCCAGTAACTGCCCCATCTCCCTCTGGGACTGGGCCACCTCCCTCTGACACAGAGGGCCACCTCCTTCTGTGTCCAGGGCCGGCTCAAGGCACCGGCAACTCGGGCTGTTGCCCGGGGCGCCATGTGCTAGGGGGCGCCAGACTCGGGTCCCGCGCATGCGCAGTTGGGCCGGCGCCAACCAGCGCATGCGCGGTGGCCGCACTCCCCCAGTGTGGCCGCACTCCCCCAGGACGGCCCCCCCCGGTCCGTCCCCTCGGTCCGCCCCCCCGCTCGGTCCGCTCGCCCGCTCGGTCCGCTCCCCCCCCCCCGCCTCGGGTCCGTCCCCCCGCCCCCCCCCCTCGGGTCCGCCCGCCCCGCCCCCCCCTCGGGTCCGCCCGCCCCGCCCCCCCTCGGGTCCGCCCGCCCCGCCCCCCCCTCGGGTCCGCCCCCCCCGCCGGCCCGCCCCCCCCCCTCGGGTCCGCCCCCCACTCGGGTCCGCCCCCCCCCTCGGGTCCGCCCGCCCCGCCCCCCCCCTCGGGTCCGCCCGCCCCGCCCCCCCTCGGGTCCGCCCCCCCGCCGGGTCCGCCACCCCCCTCGGGTCCGCCCCCCCCCTTGGGTCCGCCCCCCCCTCGGGTCCGCCCCCCCCTCGGGTCCGCCCCCCCCCCCTCGGGTCCGCCCGCCCCGCCCCCCCCCTCGGGTCCGCCCGCCCCACCCCCCCCCTCGGGTCCGCCCACCCCGCCCCCCCCTCGGGTCCGCCCGCCCCGCACCCCCCCCCTCGGGTCCGCCCCCCCCCCGCCGGGTCCGCCCCCCCGCCGGGTCCGCCCCCCCCGCCGGGTCCGCCCCCCCGCCCCCCCCCCTCGGGTCCGCCCCCCCCCCTCGGGTCCGCTCCCCCCCCTCGGGTCCGCTCCCCCCCCCCTCGGGTCCGCCCCCCCCTCTCGGCCCCCCCCCCCCCCTCTCGGCCCCGCCCCCCCTCTCAGCCCCGTCCCCCCTCTCGGCCCCGCCCCCCCCGCGGCCCCCCTCGGCCCCGCCCCCCTCTTGGCCCCGCCCCCCCCCAAGGGCGCCGAAGTTCAGCTTGCCCGGGGCGCCAGCAACCCTAGGGCCGGCGCTGTCTGTGTCTGCGCCATGTCGGCCAATGCCTGGGGACTGAGGCCGATGTTCTCAGCTGTGGCCCGCTGTGGCTGGGCCACGCTCGGATGTGCCACTGCAATGTCCAGGTGGCTTTGGCACATGGCTGCCTATGAGACAGCAACCCTGTCCTGGGCCTTGGCCAGCACCTGCACAGAATTCCCCAGGCCTTGGACATGCTGATTCATAGCCAACTCCGTGGCCCCCAATGCCTCCACCACAGATGCAACCCATGCGGTATTGTTTTGTTTTGTTTTCTGCCATGAATGTATAATGACGTTTGATGTTCCTTAACATACAAATAAAAGTTCACTGAGTACATATGGGGCTGCATTGATCTTTGAACATACTACTGTATGTTTTATATCAAATTAAGTAAAATGGATTCTTAGAAGCTACTGCCTCAAATTGCTGCGAAAGAACTGAATGATAGAATGTGCTGGAAAAACAAAGCATCAGTGGAGAGAAAAACAGAGTTAACGCTATTATACTCGAAATGGTGACTCTGTTTCGCTCTCCACAGATCTACCAGCACTTTCTGTTTTAATTTCAGACTTCCAGCATCTGCAATATTTTGCCATACAAAGCCCATGGAGACAAACCTACTTTTTATGAATAGTAATAGATTTTATTCTGTTAACATCGAGCTAGTGTATGATGGCAATCACCTTTCCTGCACTTGTACAACAGATATCCAGGAAGCTGTACTTTCAACATGCACCATCCACCATAGAGTCCTCATGGCTCAGACCCATTTACCAGGCTCTCAAGCTGGGGATTAGGGCTGTCTCCTGTAGTCATGACTGTGGACTCCATTAAAGCTTCTGCAGAAAGAGGGAGACAGTTACAGGCTGGATTCCCCGATCCCCGAAGCCAAAATCACGTTCGGCGACAGGACGGAGAATCCAGCATGATGCCAGAATCAGGGGTGGTGCCGCTTTCGCGATGCTCTGCCCTCTGAAAAGCGGCGTGCTCTAGTACACACCACGCTGTATCCACGGCCTCAGGCCATTGCCTGAGGCCCGCCCCACGATGCTCCGTCCCCGATTGGCCGAGTTCGCAACAGCTTGGGACACGTCTGGTCTCACCCATCGGGAACTCACCATGGCGGCTGCGGACTCAGTCCAGCACCGCTAGTTGGGGGGGGGGGCTGATCCTCGGGCGGGGGGGGGACTTTATTCGGGGCTGGGGGCACTTGGGGGGTGGTCCAGGGCGCACAAGCCTGCCGAAGAGGGGGGACTATTTTTGCGGTCCTAGTCCGCGGTCTGCGTTCGCCATGTAGCACGTGCACATGCGCGGCCACGGACCATGCTGGATTACTTACTAGTGCTTCTAATTTCCATCTCATAGGAGATGCTCTTGAATGAAATGAATTTCAGTGCTGCGTGACTACAATGATCCCCTGGAACTTTGGGAAGTTGTTTTCCAACGAGGGCCAGTTTCTGACAGCCTTTCAGTTGCAATGACAAGACATTCCAAGCCAAAATGTGAAACTCCCTCATTTTGCAGCATTAGAGGGGCAATAATGTTCAATGCCTCTTTCAGCAGAGAGGATAACAGATCCTCCTTGCAGTCAACTGATGCTGAGCACAAATTCAGTAAAGCTTATGGTCTGTATCAATGCAGACTGAATATTCCCACCAGATCTTGGAATAACTTGGAATAACTATGACAGTGTTTTGTTTGAAACATCTATTGCAGTACCGTTGAGAAATCACCAACGTTATTAGAAGCTATTTCTAAAATACTGGGATGAATTTTCCACCGGCTTCAGGTCCCTAATATTGGGATCAAACGGGAGAACCAGAGCCCACACATTTGAGCAGCCTCCTAATTGGCCCCAGGCTCCTGGGGCTTGTCAACCCAAGCACAGGGCCAGCAGCTCTGAAGCCTCAGCTACATCATCAGGAGAGGTGGACGTTACTGAGGCAGATAGACGGCTGTTGCCCGGGGCGCCATGTGCTAGGGGGCGCCAGACTCGGGTCCCGCGCATGCGCAGTTGGGCCGGCGCCAACCAGCGCATGCGCGGTGGCCGCACTCCCCCAGTGTGGCCGCACTCCCCCAGGACGGCCCCCCCCCCGGTCCGTCCCCTCGGTCCGCCCCCCCGCTCGGTCCGCTCGCCCGCTCGGTCCGCTCCCCCCCCCCCGCCTCGGGTCCGTCCCCCCGCCCCCCCCCCTCGGGTCCGCCCGCCCCGCCCCCCCCTCGGGTCCGCCCGCCCCGCCCCCCCTCGGGTCCGCCCGCCCCGCCCCCCCCTCGGGTCCGCCCCCCCCGCCGGGCCCGCCCCCCCCCCCTCGGGTCCGCCCCCCCCTCGGGTCCGCCCCCCCCCTCGGGTCCGCCCGCCCCGCCCCCCCCCCTCGGGTCCGCCCGCCCCGCCCCCCCTCGGGTCCGCCCCCCCGCCGGGTCCGCCACCCCCCTCGGGTCCGCCCCCCCCTCGGGTCCGCCCCCCCCCTCGGGTCCGCCCCCCCCTCGGGTCCGCCCCCCCCTCGGGTCCGCCCCCCCCCCTCGGGTCCGCCCGCCCCGCCCCCCCCCTCGGGTCCGCCCGCCCCACCCCCCCCCTCGGGTCCGCCCACCCCGCCCCCCCCTCGGGTCCGCCCGCCCCGCCCCCCCCCCTCGGGTCCGCCCCCCCCCGCCGGGTCCGCCCCCCCCGCCGGGTCCGCCCCCCCCGCCGGGTCCGCCCCCCCCGCCCCCCCCCCCTCGGGTCCGCCCCCCCCCCTCGGGTCCGCTCCCCCCCCTCGGGTCCGCTCCCCCCCCCCCTCGGGTCCGCCCCCCCCTCTCGGCCCCGCCCCCCCCTCTCGGCCCCGCCGCCCCTCTCAGCCCCGTCCCCCCTCTCGGCCCCGCCCCCCCGCGGCCCCCCTCGGCCCCGCCCCCCTCTTGGCCCCGCCCCCCCCAAGGGCGCCGAAGTTCAGCTTGCCCGGGGCGCCAGCAACCCTAGGGCCGGCGCTGTCTGTGTCTGCGCCATGTCGGCCAATGCCTGGGGACTGAGGCCGATGTTCTCAGCTGTGGCCCGCTGTGGCTGGGCCACGCTCGGATGTGCCACTGCAATGTCCAGGTGGCTTTGGCACATGGCTGCCTATGAGACAGCAACCCTGTCCTGGGCCTTGGCCAGCACCTGCACAGAATTCCCCAGGCCTTGGACATGCTGATTCATAGCCAACTCCGTGGCCCCCAATGCCTCCACCACAGATGCAACCCATGCGGTATTGGCCTTGTCGGCACCACCTCCTGCTCCTGCACACAGTTGGACTCCTCCACCTGCACCTGACAGTGTTGGACACACAGTTTGTGGCACTGGCTGGGGGCAGGGGAGACCAGATGGACCTGCGCCATCACCAGTCACCAGCACGACCTGCAAGACACAAGACAAGATGCATGATTAGACCGCAGGCCAGGGGTGGGAGTGGGTTTGGTGAGGGTGAAGATGGTGTGGTGTTGAGGGTGGGGTGAGGGTGGTGTGGTGGTGAGGGCGGGGGTGAGGGGTGCTGGTGCGAGTGGTGGTGGTGATGTTGGGGGGGGGGGGGGTTGACACATGTGTCACGAGGAACTGCAACTAAGCGGTGTCACTTCCTTGCCGGCGGCCGACCTCCACCCTGGCGACTTCCCTTTCCTCAGGGCCGCCAACCACATCAGGGCCTGCTGCTCTGCCACGGTCAAGGGCTGCAGGTCTGGTGGTCCCCCTCAAATTTTCTCCTGCACCCAGCTGTTATGGGTGGCCCTCTCCTGGGGGGAATAGTGAACGACAATGTTAGACAGTCTGACGCATGCAGCCTAGTGGGTGGGTAGCTGGTGGCCTCAATGGCCAGGACGCCCAGCCATGGCAGATGGCAGCCGGTATGGGTACCGGCATGTGGTCCAGAGTGAGGGTTCTGCTGCCGTCCTGGTTGGGGGGGGGGGGTGGTCATGGCTTTGTGGGATGGAGGTTGGTGCCAGGGTCAAAGTGCTGCCTACTGACCCTGGCCACCCTGAGAAGGTCAAGCAGTATTTTCCTGCACGCAGACCGATCCGGACAGTGTTGCCACGGCGCTGACCGCCTCTGCCATTTGCACCCAGGCATGGCGAACGGTGCCAGCTGGTAGCCTCTTTCCGGGTCCGGGGTACAGGGTGTCCGGTCTCTTCTCCATGCGTCCAGGAGGGTCTCCAGCTCAGCACCCATGAAGCGTGATGCTGATCTCCTCGCTGCCATCTTGTTGGCTGGGATGGTGTGCATGGGGAATGCAGTGTGTATATGCGGCTGCAGCTTGTCAGCCTTCTGAGTGTCAATCGCAAATCTGGTGAATCCCGCACCGTTTCTCATTGGAATCGATTGTGTTCCACATGGCGGCAGTGCAGTCGCTGAATTAGTCCAGATGCGGCGCCAGTTTTGCTGTCGTGGAAGTCCACGACCCCTGCCCTGGCGTCAACACCGGGTCTCAGGAACGGAGAATCCAGCCGCTTACATTCAACAAATTTCATTCAACAATTCGATCAATTGTGGTAGTATGGCTAGAGAGATCATATTACTGGAGAACCAGGCTGCCATTGGTACAGCAGCCTCGCTGCCCATTGGCCTAGGCAGGTCATGTGCCTCTCTGCCAATTGGTTGTGGCTGGTCATGTGACTCCCCGCCGATTGGCTGAGGTTGGTAGCTCCGCCTACAAGGCAGGATATAAGAACTCGTGTTGGCTGGCAGTCGGACTTTCCCTGTACGACCACTGCCGGGCTCACATCTAGCGCATTAAAGCCTGTTGTTTGGAACTTCACTACGTCTCGAGTCCAATTGATGGTGTATCAATTTAATACGCTAGACTTTGAAAATGGAACTACGGATTAAGCCAGAATGCCTCCAGACCAGCCCGCATGCTGCAAACGCGTCTGCAACTTTTAAACATTGGCTGGCGTGCTTCAACAGCTACCTCTCTACTACAGAAAATCAACCAACAAAGGAGCAGAAACTCCATGTCCTCCACTCGTGCGTGGGCACCGCCGTTTACTCGATGATAGAGGATGAACTGGACTATGATGTCGCCATGGATCTCCTAAAAGGACACTTCATCAGGCCAGTAAACTAAGTCTACGCGCAGCACCTCCTGGCAACAAGGCAACAATTCCCCGGTGAGTCCCTCGATGAATTCTATCGGGCCCTCATTGTCCTAGGGAGAAACTGTGCCTGCCCGCAGGTCACTGCTGTGGAGCACACCGAACTCTTGATTAGGGACACCTTTGTGGCAGGCATGCAGTCACCCCAAATACGGCAGAGACTGTTAGAGAAGAACGCTCTCAGCCTCACTGAGGCACGGACCCTTGTGTCCTCTTTGGAGGTCGCTGACCGCAACGCGCACGCGTATGCCCCCGGCCACGCGGCAGCCCCTTGGGCAGTGTGGCACAGCCCCCTCACCCCAGCCGACTCGGACCCCCGGACCTGCGCTGCAGGACGCCCAGACAAGCCCTCGGGCCCCCGCTGCTATTTCTGCAGGCAGGCCAAGCACCCCCGCCCGCGCTGCCCGGCCCGCACCGCAGTCTGCAAGAGCTGCAGCAAAAAAGGCCATTTCGCGGCCGTCTGCCGCTACAAGTCGGTCGCTGCCGTTCCAGACAGCGACCGTGGGGCCCCCCCCTGCACTCCTCTAGGGCCCCGTGCGGCCCGCGGACCTTGCTGCCTCCACCCCCCACCGCCACGAGTGATCCACGGCCGCCGCCATTTTGGCCCCCCACGCCACGTGCGAGCCCCGGTCGCCGCCATTTTGGGCCCCCGACTCCACGTGTGACCCCAGGGCGCCGCCATCTTGTTCATTCCCCACCACGTGCAGCCGACGGGCACCGCCATCTTGGATCGGCACGGAGGACTCCGCAAGCGATTACTCCGTCCTGGATGATGACTCCGCGCTCCTGCCACGACTTGCCTCGGTGACACTGGACCAGACATGGCCCCGCACGCTTTCCATGGCGTCCACACAGATCCACCTCAACGGTCGCGAAACAAGCTGCCTACTGGACTCCGGGAGCACAGAGAGTTTCGTCCACCCCTACACGGTAAGACGCTGCGCGCTCCCCGTTCACCCCGTATAGCACAAAATAGCTCTGGCATCTGGTTCGCACTCCATCCAAATCACCGGGTGCTGCGTAGCGGACCTCACGGTCCAGGGGAGGGTTTTTAAAAATTATAAATTCCTCGTCCTCCCCCGCCTCTACACATCGGCGCTTCTTGGACTGGATTTTCAGTGCAACCTGCAGAGCCTAACTTTTAAATTCAGCGGCCCTATTCCCCCCCTTACTCTTTGCAGCCTTGCGTCCTTCAAGGTCGACCCTCCTTGTTTGCGAACCTCACCCCGGATTGCAAATCCGTCGCCACCAGGAGCAGACAGTAGTGCCCAGGACCTGACCTTCATCAGGTCCGAGATCCAAAGGCTCCTGAAGGAAGGGGTCATAGAGGCGAGCAACAGTCCCTGGCGAGCACAAGTGCTGGTGGTTAAGACTGGGGAGAAAAACCGTATGGTCATCGATTATAGTCAGACCATCAACAGGTTTACGCAGCTGGACGCGTATCCTGTCCCCCGTATCTCCGACCTGGTTAACAGGGTCGCACAGTACAAAGTCTTTTCCACGGTGAACCTTAAGTCCGCCTACCACCAGCTCCCCATCCGCATGAGTGACTGAACGTACACTGCGTTCGAAGCGGATGGGCGACTCTACCACTTTTTAAGGGTTCCCTTTGGTGTCACGAATGGGGTCTCGGTCTTCCAAAGGGAGATGGACCGAATGGTTGATCAATCCGATTTACGAGCCACCTTCCTGTATCTCGACAATGTCACCATCTGCGGCCATGACCAGCAGGACCACGACACCAACCTCTGTAAATTCCTCCGAACCGCAAAACTCCTTAACCTCACGTATAATAAGGATAAGTGCGTGTTTAGCACCGACCGTCTAGCCATCCTCGGCTACGTAGTGCGTAACGGAGTGATAGGCCCCGACCCCAAACGCATGCGCCCCCTTATGGAACTCCCCCTTTCCAACTCCCTCAAAGCCCTCAAACGCTGTCTGGGCTTCTTTTCTTTTTATGCCCAGTGGGCCCCTAACTACGCCAACAAAGCCCGCCCCCTCATCCAATCCACCACGTTCCCCCTGTCGATGGAGGCCCGCCAGGCATTTAGCCACATCAAAACTGACATTGCGAAGGCCACGATGCGCGCTGTCCATGAGTCCCTCCCATTCCAGGTCGAGAGCGACGCGTCCGATGTAGCTCTGGCGGCCACCCTCAACTGTGGCCTTTTTCTCCCGGACCCTCCACGCTTCCGAAATCCGCCATTCCTCGGTGCAAAAGGAGGCACAGGCCATTGTCGAAGCTGTGCGACATTGGAGGCACTATCTGGCCGGCAGGAGGTTTACCCTCCTCACAGACCAACGGTCAGTAGCCTTTATGTTTGATAATGCACAGAGGGGCAAGATCAAGAACGACAGGATCTTGCGATGGCGGATCGAGTTGTCCACGTACAACCAGTTATAACCCTCGGGGTAACGATCAGGTCGAGAGGGAGAACGGTACGGTCTGGAAGACCGTCCTACTGGCCCTGCGGTCCAGGTGTCTCTCAGTCTCCCACTGGCAAGAGGTTCTCCCGGATGCCCTCCACTCTATTCGGTCCCTCCTTTGTACTGCCACGAATCAAATACCTCATGAACATCTTCTTGTTTTCCCCAGGAATTCTTCCTCGGGGATCCCACTCCCAACCTGGCTGGCCGGCCACCCCCGGGCCCATCCTGCTCCAGAAGCATGTGCGGGTGCACAAGTCCGACCCGTTGGTTGACAGAGTCCAGTTACTCCACGCGAACCGGCAGTACGCGTACGTGGAGTATACTGAGGGACAACAGGACACGGTCTCCCTTCGGGACCTGGCACCCGCCGGAGTGCGGCCCAACACCAACACCCTCTCCCCAGTTCCGACCGCTCCCGCAACCCAGCGCACAGGAACCCCTTCCCCTGGCCCGGCTACCACCAACTCCGACCAGGGGTACGGACACAGGACCATGACCACAGCACCCGGAGTCACGGACGACCACCGCTTCAACGTCACCGGCGCCGCTGCGCAGGTCCGGCAGTACACCGAAAGCACCCATCCGGCTGATCGAGTCAATTTGATGGACCTTATGGACTTTCATGTTCTGCACATGTTCCTTGCCGATGTTTTTTTATTATTATTACTATGGCATCATAGCATGACCCTCTGCATTTTTATTGTCACTGTCTGCATTTTCAATAGAACATAGAACAGTACAGCACAGAACAGGCCCTTCGGCCCTCGATGTTGTGCCGAGCAATGATCACCCTACTCAAACCCATGTATCCACCCTATACCCGTAACCCAACAACTCCCCCCCCTTAACCGTACTATTAGGACACTACGGGCAATTTAGCATGGCCAATCCACCTAACCCGCACATCTTTGGACTGTGGGAGGAAACCGGAGCACCCGGAGGAAACCCACGCACACACGGGGAGGACGTGCAGACTCCACACAGACAGTGACCCAGCCGGGAATCGAACCTGGGACCCTGGAGCTGTGAAGCATTTATGCTAACCACCATGCTACCCTGCTGCCCCAATGTTGAAGCATTAAATATAAATTAATGACCACATTAGAAATTCTGTCTTTTTTTTAGCCAAAATAAAGAGATTTATTGGAGACTTTAATCCCATAAGAACATTAAGTGGCTCAATTAATGATGGCAGTCGTACTTTAACATTTGCACAACACATATAAGGGAGCTCTTTTTTTCCACATTTTGCGCCACAATATTCACATGCCTCGGATCTACTTCTCGTGTCATATTCTGAGTTGGATTCATAACTGTGATGATGATCATAAGTGAAAGCTTCCTTAAAAGTTCTTAGTCTTTTAGTTGTAGCCCTGGTTGTTCTTGCTTTGTGTCACTGTCAACTTCTTACTCCAGCCCCTTCGTCTTCCCTTTCTCTACTGCCTGTCGCTTTCTGTCAACTTATTTTTTTGCTTCCTCCTCCTTTGCATGTTTTGCATGCTGCTTGTGGCTTTCCCATTCAAAGTAATAATGTGTAGTAAGCGTGATCCAATGGCCATGATGCACCCGAAAAGCATCTCATTGCAGCACAACGCGGCCGATAAAATCCGGGAGATCCCGCTCCCGGGATCTACCCAACTCACAACGCCTTGCGAGATTCAACGCAATCCCATTGTGGGTGGGATCATGTTTTGGCAAACCTGCATATTAAAGCGAGCCAGTTAACCTCACTTTTATGTGCAGATTCCCGAAGTACCTGAGGCTTTGGGATTCATCCCCTTTGCCACTGGTCTCCACAAACGGGGACCAGATGGGATGCGCCAGATGGAGTCCCCTCAGGCGATTGGAGGCTCCCACCTGCATGCCCTTTGGGCAGGTTGGTGTCCTGGTATGGCTGATGCCACCTGGCATAGGCAGTGCCAAGCTGGCATTTTTGTGAGCATGTGATTGGGTTGTTTGGGAGGGAGACCCTCCCATAGTGTGTTCAGATTGGGGGAGGTCGGGGGTCACTTCACCCCATTCTCTCGCTACACTGGGAAGTTCCAGCGAGCTAAGCTCCTCAGTGTGCAAAATGGGGCTATGTGCGGCCTTGGCCGTGCGTTGTGTTTCTTAGTAGTGAGAGCGCTGGGAACACATGGCAAAACGTGCTCACTATGGGACTTTGTTCCCAAATGGTTGAATTGCGTCCAGTGTCTCAGAAGACAAGTTACATGAAAGAAATTCAAAAATGAAGAGAAATTAGAAATGAAATATGAAAGAAAGAAAGCCCGGTAAATTCATCGCACTCTTTCTTGGGATACATGGTTAAGGTTGGTTAAATCGTGCCTGTATTACAGTGTCAGCAGGATCGCAGGATTCTCTACTTGGAAGCCAAAAGCACCCTTGCCACCCCTGTGGGTTAGTTAGATGTCACGTCTTCTACAACATGCCGCTTCGTCCATTTGTTGAAATTGACCCAAAGGGGGGCGATTCTCCGAGCCCTGCGCTGGGCCATTCGGCGCGGCGCCGGCCGCTGGCCACTGGAATCGGCGAGGCCGCCGATTCTCCGGACCGGATGGGCCAAGTGGACGCGCCAATACGACAGAGTCCCGCCGGTGCGGTTCACCCCTGGTTGCTGCCGGTGGGAACTCTGCGCGAACAGTCAGGGGGTGGCCTGTGGGTGGGGGGTGGGGGGGGGGGGCAGGGGTACACCAATCAGCGGGCCGGCCCCTGAACACCGACTCCATGTTGAGTCGGGGCTGGCGCACTAAAGAAGTCCCCCGCGCATGCACAAGTAGGTGCGGCCCAACCGCGCATGCGCGGGTTGGCGCAGCGGCCATTTGGCGCCGCAAGAGGAGGCTGGAGCGGCGTGAACCGCTCCAGCGCCGTGCTGGAATCGGGCATACCCGGGCCCGATTCGCGCCGTCGTGAAACGCGACGGCAGTCACGACGGCGCAAACACTTGGGCTCCATATTGAAGAATCGCCCCCAAGGTTCTCGTTGGGTGGGGGGAGGGGGGCAGGGGTACACCAAAAAAAACAGATTTCTCACTTTTACTCCGAATGATTTGTGCAATTCATGTTCATATTAAGATGCCCAGCAATGTCAGCAATATTCTCCTCTTGTTAGTTTAAATGAAGGGCAGGATTTATCGGCGGTGGAGGCAGCTGGCCAGCTGGATTTTCTGGTCCTGTTGACTGCACCCCTCGTCTCCAGGAAACCCGTGCGCCATCAGTGGGACTGAAATATTCCGCTGGCATGAACAGCTGATAAATTCCGTCCTAAATTTGTATTTGTACATGGACATTTTCTCTCTAACATCTTGCAACAACTGTTTTTATTTCTCTTCTCCTTCAAAGATAAGCCTGTTTACTTGATTTTTTCAAAGCATTGTGTAAATACATGTTATTAAAATTCACTGGCAATCATTGTGTGACGTTGTTTAACAAGTTTATTTCATGGTGCTTAGAAATTAATAAGTGCTGTAAATTGTGAAAAGGAAGCACTGTAAAATAATCTCCACAAGGGGGTGTCACACTACTTCTGACAACTCTTCTGGAAGTAAAAATGGAGTTATACCACAAGCCACGCGAATGATATGTGGTCATTGAGCCATTCCTTACAGTTATTGTTTCAATGTCAAACTTCTCGTTGATGTACAAAGTAGAAATAAACAATCTTGTGCATTAAAGTAAGTGGTAATTAAATACTTTCAAGAGTTGATTAAGAGAATGGGCCTCAGACTGATTCTCCCCTACTCAGTGGGGCGGGGGGTCCCGGCGTGTTGGAGTGGTGTGAACCACTCCGGCGTCGGGCCGCTCAAAACTTGTGGAATTCTCCGCACCTTCAGAGGCCAAGCACTCACTTTGAGGGGCTAGGCCCGCGCCGGAGTGGTTCCCACTCCGCCAGCTGGCATGAAAAGCCTTTGGCGCCACGCCAGCCGGGTCCGAAAGGACTTCGCCGGCCGGCGTAAATCCGTGCATGCGCCGGAGCATCAGCGGCTGTGACGTCATACCGGCGCATGCGCAGGGGAGGAGGTCTCTTCCGCCTCCACCATGGTGAAGACCATGGCGAAGGCGGAAGAAAAAGAGTGCCCCCCACGGCACAGGCCCGCCCACCAATCGGTGGGCCCCGATCGGCCCCGACCTGATGACTATGGTGACTTTTAGGGTGGATCACGTAGTGTGGGTATTCTGCGGCTCTAGCTTGTTGGTCCTCGCCAGGTTGGCTGTGAGGCGTCAGCTGAATAGCTTATTCTTCTCAGGGTCCTTGAGTTCAGCGGCATTGAGTCTCCGACAGCAGAGATTTTCTACCTCTGCCAATTTGGGGTCAGATTGATGGAGATCGTAGAGCAGATTAGTCGATGGGAAGTCTACGACTAATCCGCTTTACCATCTCCAGGCATGGCGAGGGTGATGCGGACACTTTTGTGGTCCCTCACTCGGACAATGATGTATTAGTTGCCAGTGCTTGGAGCGGCTTGTTGCCATGAGGTCCTGTACTTGTCTCTCTGGCGGAACAGGGTGTTTGTTTTGCCAAGGTCATGTTCCAGGCATTTTGTCAGGAGGAAGACTTTGTTGGGATTTGTTTTCCCTACGCCTTTCCTGTTTAACACACATTTCCAAAGGTTTGCGGCTCTGTACCCCCCTCCTCCCAGACTCTTCAGTCGCTGAGGAGAATCAGGGTAGATGCTGACAGCTGTGATGGGCTGTTTCTGGGCCAGGGTAGGGCCATGAGGCGCTCGCTTGCCCCGCAGAGGGATTTGTTGAGATGTCCGATCAATTCCTTTTGTCTAACGCCGGCATCTCCACATCATTTTTTCCAGCGACACTGATCTTCTGGTTTGCCTTTCCAGAAGAAGGTGTATCCACCATCTTATTCTTGAAGCCGGTCATCTCCTGCCAGTTGTATCTCGCTCAGGGTGACAATGTCAATGTTGTAGCGACGGAATTCTCGGGCTATGATGGCGGTGCGAATTTCGGGTCTGTCATTGTTGGGATTGCCCATAAGGGCCCTGACCTTCCAGGTCCCGAAATTCCTTTGGGTGGATGGAATGGGATTGAGGTATAAGATTACTGTGCATGGATTCTTTTAACGTGGGGTGGCCATTGCACATCAACCACCACATGGTCCTAATAGAGTGAGGTCTTGGCCCAATGGCATGGAAATCCAAGCAGACTGGAGACCAGGCTGTGCTGTAGGGCGGGGACTAACAAACACTCATCACACACTAGTCACCTGCATGCCTGTCCAGTGATGTCAGGGGCATAGTCTTCAAATGAAAGACGCTTTCTGGGCCCCATTCTCAAATGAACTAGACACTTGTCCAGAGAGCTTCCAGACCATGTATGGTGGAGTCTATTTCCAGCTTGGGCAATTCGTATGCACAGAATCAACACACTGCAGTCAATTACTGTGCACGTGGTTACAGTAGGAGTCTAACATCAGAAATAGCATCTCCTAGGGATGTCCATGTTAGGACCTTTTAGGGTCTGAACTCAAACATCATTTGGATGGACCAAGACTTAGCTGCAGGGTTAGGAAGGTTAAGAAGATGTAGTTGCACAGCATGGGCACAGGTGTTAATCACTTACACATATTGTTCAATGCTGTCTGAAAGGTGTGGCTATGGATACCTGCATGGGCCCCTTTTTGTGGGTTATGTGGAACATTCCTTGTTCCAGTCCAACTCAGACTCACATCCGCAACTCTTCTTCCATTACCTTGATGACTGTATCAGTGTCGCTTCGTGCTCTCGCCTGAACCTGGAAATTTAAAAAATCAAATTGGCTTCCAATTTTCACCCCTCTCTCACTTTCACGTGGTCTATCTCCGACAATTCACTTCCCTTCCTTGACCTCTCTGTCTAACAACTAATATTCATTGCAAACCCAACAACTCCCAAAGCTACCTTTATTACATTCAACAGTGTTTGACCTATTTCGCGTACATCTGCCTTCACCCATTCCCATTCTTCCCAGAACCATGATAGGGTTCCTCTTGTTCTCACTTTACACTCCACTAGCCGCCACATTCAAAGGATCATCCTCCACCATTTCAACTCCAGCACAACGCGACCACAAAACACATCTTCCCCTCACGCCCCCACCCATCAGCATTCCACAGGTAATACTCCCTTCTGTGAAACCTTGATGCACTTCTCCATCACACCCAACTCCCCATCCCTTTTACATGGCACCTTCCCTTTCAATTGCAGAAGGTGCAACACCTACCATTTTACCTGCTCACTGATCAAGGTTCCAAACACTCAGGTGAAGCAGCATTTCACTTGCACCTCCTTCAATTTGGTCTACTCAATGTGGCTCCCAATGTGATTGCCTCTACATTGGAGAAACTAAACGCAGACTGGGTGACCGCTTCGCGAAATACTTTCGCTCAGTCCGCAAACATGGTCCGAACCTTGCTGTCACCTGCCATTTTAACTCAACATCTTGCTCTCATGTCCACAATGTCAGTCCTTGGCTTGCTGCAATGCTCCAGTGAAGCTGGAATAAGCTGGAGAAGCAGCATCTCATCTTCCAGTTGGACATGTTGCAGGCCTCAACATTGAGTTCAACAACTTCAGACTGTGACCTGTGTCATCCGTCTTAACCCTTTTAAAAAAAAACTGTCTCATACATGTATTGATTGACGCAATGCATACCTCACCCCTCCCTCACCAAGCCATCTGTCTTTTGTTCTTAAATTTGCTGCATCTTGTTGTAATCTCTCACAGCTACAGTCTGCTATCTAGCACATTTCTCCCTCTCTTTAGTTCTCCTGTAGTCAAATCGATTCAAAATGTTACCTCTGCTTTCTCTCCTTACAGTCAGACCTGCTGACGTTTTCGAGTATTGACCACTTCCGTTTCAGATTCCAGCATCCACAATATTTTCTTGATCCCAATAACGTCTCCTTGTTTATAGCTTCTTGTTATGATGAGCACTGTTTGTGTCATTCAGATGTAAAACCATGGTTCCTGCACGAGGTGGCGGAAACTGTCCCATTCCAGGATATCTTACCTGTGCAGTGTGTAATCTTTGGAGCAAAGTGATTGTCTGGCTTCACAATCACTCATCTCATCCACGATGCCTGCACCTCGATGTGGTTTATCATTGCTGCCTGAATACCGGCAGGCAGGCATTGCAGGGCTCCATGACTTTCTCTGTGTGCTGTCAGCACCTTTGAGGTGTGGCTGCCCCCCTTCAGCATCTGTGTCCGGTGATGGAGTGGTCCTGAGGAGGGCCAATGATGAAGGCTGCCAAAGGATCAGGTGCTGTTAAAGTATCACCGGTTCATCTCCATGATATAACCCTGATCGCAGAGCACAAGTGAGCTGCCCTCAGCCATACAGGAGTCAGCATTGACAGATGCAATGCAAGGACATCATGAGTTATAGTGAGGGGGTTATGATTGTTGGTGGGGTTTTTGTTTTAATGTGTTTATTGAGGTTGTTGATACATGTGTTATTGTGTGATTAATGTTCATGTATAAAATGTTACAAATTTAATAAAAATATTTTCCAAAAAAAACTATGCCTTTGATGCCTGCCTCTGTCATTTTATGCAGGGCTTAGTTTTGAGCCAACCCTCTGATTACCTGTTTCTTGGGCTTGCAGGCTCCACCTCATTTGTGCTTGGTGATTCCCCCAGTGCAGTTCCCTCAAAGTCACTATCTAAATCAGGGTTTTTGAAAGTGTGGATCGTGAGCCACCCGTGTCAGAAGGGTAGCAGATCTAAGGGTCACGGTGTTCTGAATCCACCAGCCTCTACTACAAAGTTTCCCAATGGCAGCATTCAGAAGCTTCTAGGGAAAATCCTGCTGGAAATGTCAAATGTCCTTTAGAGGGAGCAATTATTGGACAGACTTCCTGTCAGCCTCACGGTTCACCACCCCATCACCACCAACCATTTCCTGGCGCGACTCCGTTTCAAAAATTATTGCTTAAATATTTGGCAGATTCCTTGACCTCTCTTACCAGCCTCCCCGGACAGGCGCCGGAATGTGGCGACTAGGGGCTTTTCACAGTAACTTCATTGAAGCCTACTCGTGACAATAAGCGATTTTCATTTTTTTTTCATTTTTCTTGGCCAAAGCCGTGGTCCAGATAATAATAATAATCTTTATTGTCACAAGTAGGCTTACATTAACAATGCAATGAAGTTACTGTGAAAAGCCCCTAGTCGCCACATTCCGGCGCCTGTTCGGGTACACCGAGGGAGAATTCAGAATGTCCAAATTACCGAACAGCACATCTTTTTGGACTTGTGGGAGGAAACCGGAGCACCCAGAGGAAACCCATGCAGATACAGGGAGAACACGCAAACTCCGCCAGACAGTGACCCAAGCGGGAATCGAACCTAGGACTCTGGAGCTGTGAAGGAACAGTGCTACCCACTGTGCTGCTGTGCTGCCCCCACGCGGTCCATCTGCACTGCCATCCCTCGGACATGGACCCCATGTGTTCTGCCCCAATGCAGAACAGTGGTCTGGTGGACCCCATCAAAGGGACCATACTCCCCTTCCGGGAGACCGTCCTGCAGCAGAATGAGATGGTCATGAAACAGAAGACTATCAGAGAACTCACCGCCAAGCTCTGCAGATTAGAGAGTCAGAGTATGCCAGAGCCCTCAGTGAGTGAGCACAAACCTGGACAGGGATTCATGTGTGTGTAATGCCTCCGTGCAGACAAATAGCTTGAAAATCTTCTGCAGATCATTTTGCAATTTGGTTGCTGCTGAGGGGCTAGAAACATGTGTCAGTGACGGCATGGAGGCACATTCAGTTGGAGGGAATCGGCTGTCATTGCAGCAAAAGCTGCATTATTGGAGACAATAGTCTCCACAAAGTGACTGCAATGGCATGTCTTCTTTTTCCAATTAAGGGGCAATTTAACGTGGCCAATCCACCTAGCCTGCACATCTTTGGGTTGTGGGGGTGAAACCCACGCAAACACGGGGAGAACTCCACATGGGCAGTGACCCGGAGCTGGAGAACACCTTTTTCAATGTCCATTTTATCTGATTAATGACAACCAGTAGTTAGTTTGTCAGTTGTATCTGGGTCAGTTTTAGTGTTGTCAGCATTTATCAATATTGATGAACTTGTTTCTAATAGTGTACTATGAAGTTGAATAAACTTGCATCAAAGAATTGAATTCCATTTAAGCCAATTATAAATCTAGATTTTAGAATCATTATCATCAGATTTAGGCTGTTTTATTTACAAGAATCACATATGGCTCTCTCCCTTAATATCTGTTCTATATTCTCCTCACCTCAGTCTTCTTCCTTCACTTTATTTTCTCAAGTCAGCGTCCCACAATGAATGCTGATTCACAATTGTTGGCAGCTCCCCAGTCTCATGAGTAACTATCCTCCATGTGTGACCCTGGACAGTGAGCTTTTATAGATGGGAGGACATCACAGGCATATATGATCCTGCCCTCACTCAATGGTGACATAAATTTAATGCGCCAGAGGTTGCTGTTTGGTGAATAAGAACAGGAGAACTAGATGATTTATTTTCCCTCCATTGCCTGGGGCAAGAAAACTTTAGTCTCAAACACTGCCTTGAATCCGGATAGACTGGTTAGAAAACGTGATGTGGGTCCCAAAGGTCAGCCAGCGTGGGTCCTAAAGGTCACCAGTTGGCAAAAGTGGGTCCCAAGAATCAAAGTTTGAAAAATACTGATCTAAATCAAGAAGGATGCTAATTTGCATGCCGATGCGTGGTAAAGGAAAAGTACGATGGTGCGCTGTCTTTGATCGTATCCTCATCTGTTTTACTATAACAAATACATCATCTGCTCAGCTAGATAAAAGGAAGCATTAGATTGAGTCTACAGCACTGAAACGGGCCATTCAGCCCAACTGGTTTATGCTGCAAATAGATCTCCTATCACCGTTCTGCATCAAATCACATCAACATGTCTTTCTATTCCTTCCTCCTGTACAAGAGGAACAAGGCTTACAGTGTAGTTGTGAAGGTGAACATTAGCAGCAATATACCAACAAGTTGCATTGCCCAGTGAATAAATAAAGCGTTAAGTAGGAAGACAAAAGAAGGGGAATATGTAATTAAGTCTTGTTTATCATGTGCCATCTTTGCTGCTGACTGCTTTGTGTCTTCCAGCAATGCCAATGGTGGTCCCTACGATAGTTGCCAGTGCCTTCCTTTACTTGATTGCCAAATGTAAGAGTGGAGTGAGACTGTGTGCTCTGGGCAAGAGGTTAATGTGTGTAAATCAGTAGATTTATTTGCAGGAGGATCAGAAAAAAACAGCCACTGTGGCCAAGTTGAGAAAGTAACAGTTTTTCAGGGTGTGAGTGTAAGTAGAAAGGAAACATAGTGAAGTTTTACACACTGACTTGAGGAGAGCCACAGCATGCAATGAATTGAAGAGTTGATAGGGCTGAAACTGTAGAGTACAGAACGACTCGGCTGAGAATGTCAGGGATATGAAGAGAATCTTACCTTAGACCTCCTGGTGAGATTATTCAATTTCTCACGGCACTGGAGCCAGATCCTGGTAAAAGTGCTGGTGGCACATTTCACAATGCTCTTTTACCAATTTGCCATGGTATCCATCTACCAAAAGAGTACCCCCTCTTTGTTTTTTCACTTGATCTACTGGCTTCATGGCCAACACTGAAAGCCTGAGCTCTCCATTGAAATTCAGACCTCAATGAAATCTCTCCTCTAAGCGATTGCCAAGCCCTGAAGAATGGATAGCAGCTCTCACTTTCCTGCCACTTAATTGGAAGATTTTTTTTTTGCATGAGCATGTGAGCTAGAAACCACTGCAATCCTATAAGCGCAAAAAAAGGTAAGCTTGGAGTTAATATTAGAAAACATTCCTTCACACAGGAATGATCGATGCCTGGACAGATTTGTGACTGTTTCCTTGAAGGCACAAATTCTAGAATCATTGAAGTAATGACTAAATGCTCTGATGGAAGGAATGCAAGTTTCTATGGGAAATAGAAATGACCTCATCTACATTTACATTTGGGAAACAGATGTAACTTAAGATTCTCTTTTGGTGGGGACACAAAAATGCATAAAACCCAAATTTGCAAAATAACCTGCTGGATAAGTAAGCAATATGTTGTAAATGAATCCTCTTTGTCAGGTGCTACCATAGTGTTGACTGGCATTTAAAAAAAATTTCACATACTAACTTCCAATTTTCTTGTTAGGAGAGATGATGATGATCGAAATCGAAGACTGTCTTACGATGTCAAATTGGAAGCCGTACAGAATTGTGAAGCAAGGTAAGTTTAAATGATCGCTCTGGAGAATGAAGGGACTTCATATACCTTGCAGGAATATCAATGTGTTCGCTACTTTTGCATGGAATACAGTTTTAAATAATGGATCTGAATTTGCTGGCAACTCATGCCAGAGTAATTACAGATTAATAGTGTGCACCATTATAAATAGCGAGCATCATTATTAATATGTGACATTCCAGCAAGAGTCTGGTGTGCTATTACTAGCTGGAACGTTTGCATTGTTTTGTTAAAAGGCACAAAGTTGATTAAATGTTGTTCTTGTCACTTAACCTGTCATGGCCGTCAACGGAGGTTGCCAGTTCGCTTCATTTATGTAATTATTCACTCTTTTTAAAAAATATTTTTATTCTCCTTTTTCACATTTTCTCCCGAATTTACACCCACCAACAAAAAACAATAATCAGCAACAAATATGTCAACCCCATAACAATAACAACGATCCCATCCTCCCACCAACCCCCAAACATCAGCCCGCATGTTTACATAAACAAATGACAAAAGGAATCAGGGATTACCCATAGTCACCCTTAATATACACAGTGCCCCTCCCCCCAACCCTCCCACCCATCCCCCCCCCCCCCCCAACTAATGTTCGATGTTATCCAGTTCTTGAAAGTGCATAATGAATAATGCCCATGACTCGTAGAACCCCTCCATCCTTCCCCTCAGTTCAAACATAACCTTCTCAAGGGTCAAGTATTCCAACAGGTCCCCCCCTGCCACGCCAGGGCACAGGGTAGAGAGGCTGCCCTCCATCCCAGCAGGATCCGCCTTTGGGCGATCAACGAGGCGAAGGCTACGATATCTGCCTCCGCACCCGTTTCCAACCCTGGCTGGTCCGACACCCCGAATATGGCCTCCCGGGGACCCACGTCCAGTTTCACGTGCACCATCTTGGAAATTACCCTAAAAACCTCCTTCCAGTACTCCTCTAGCTTTGGACAGGACCAAAACATATGAACGTGATTAGCGCACCCCCCCTTTCCCCCCCCCCCCCCCGGCAACGCTCACACACATCTTCTACTCCTTCAAAGAATCGGCTCATCCTTGCCCTCGCGAGGTGTACTCTGTATACCACCTTCAGCTGTACCAGCCCCAACCTCACACATGAGGTGGAAGCATTTACTCTCCGGAGCACCTCACACCAGACCCCCTCCTCTATAACCTCCCCCAGTTCTTCCTCCCACTTTGCTTTGATCCCTTCTAGTGGTGCCTTATCCTTTTCCAAAATAGCTCCGAACACCGCTGATACTATCCCCTTCTCCAGTCCCCTTGTCGTCAGCACCTCCTCCAGCAATGTGGAGGCCGGTTCCTCCGGGAAGCTCTGTATCTCCTTCCTGGCAAAATCTCGAACCTGCATGTATCTAAACATTTCTCCCTGCTCCAGCCCATACTTCGCTTCCAGCTCCCTCAATCCTGCAAACCGCCCCGTAAGAAACACATTTTTTAGCGTCTTAATCCCCTTCTCTTCCCATTTCCGAAAACTTCCATCCCACTTCTCTGGCTCAAATCTGTGGTTTCCCCGAATCGACATTTCCCTTGACCCTGGCCCAACCAGAAGTGTTGGCGAAACTGCCTCCAGATTCTCAATGAAGTTATTATTACCGGACTCCCTGAGTATTTCCCAGGAGCTATCGGGAGCGGCGCTGTTGCTAATGCTTTCAATCCTGACCCCCTGCACAAACTCTCCTCCATTCTGACCCACTGGGAAACAACCCCTCTGAACCAGCTCCACACCTTCTCCACATTCGCCGCCCAGTAGTAATACATCAGGTTCGGGAGACCCAAACTCCCTGCCTGCCTTCCCCTCTGTAGCAGCACCTTTCTCACTCTGGCCACCTTCCCTACCCATATGAACGAGGTAACCCTTCCCTCAATCTCTCTGAAAAAAGCCTTTGGCAGGAAAATGGGTAGGCATTGAAAAATAAACAGAAATCGCAGCAACACATTAATTTTAACCGCCTGTATACGACCCGCCAGTGACAGAGGGAGACCATCCCACCTTGCCAGATCGGCTTTCATTCTCCACACCAACCTAGAGATGTTGCACCTGCGAAGCCTCCCCCACTCCCGGGCAACCTGCACCCCCAGGTACCTAAAGTGAATCCCTGCCCTACAGAATGGCAGCCCCCCCACCCCTGCCCCCACCCCCTGCCAAGACACCACAAGATACTCACTCTTGTCCAGGTTCAGCTTAAACCCCGAGACAGAACCAAATACGCGCAGTAGCTCCAATATCCCTCCTATCGACGCACCCGGTTCAGACACATAAGCAGCAAATCGTCAGCATATAAGGAGACCCTATGCTCTATCCCCCTCCGCACTTCCTTTCCATGCTCCCGAACTCCTTAATGCGATGGCCAACGGCTCAATCGCAAGTGCAAACAGCAGGGGGTACATAGGACATCCCTGCCTCGTCCCACGGTGGAGAGAAAAGTATCTCGAGCTGATGTTGTTTGTGCGGACACTCGCCTTCTGCTCCTTATATAGTAGCTTTACCCAGTTCACAAATCTTGGTCCAATCCCAAACCGCCCCAGAACTGCCATCAAGTACCCCCATTCTAACCGGTCAAACGCCTTCTCAGCATCCAATGGCACAACCACCTCTGCTTCCTTCCCTTCCGCCGGTGCCATAACGACGTTCAAAACCCTCTTAATGTTCGAAAAAAAATCTGCCTCCCTCTCACGAACCCGTCTGATCCTCACCTATCATCTTCGGGAGGCACTCCTCCAGCCTACCCGCCAGTACCTTTGCCAATACTTTTGCGTCCACATTCAGAAGTGATATGGGCCTATACGACCCACACTCCGACGGATCCTTATCTTTTTTTAGCAACAGGGAAATCGATGCCTGCCCCAAGGTTTGTGGCAACACTCCCTGCCCTATTGCCTCTTCAAACATCCCCACATCCGGGGTGCCAACTTATCATTGAATTTTTTGTACTAATCCACCGGAAACCCATCCAGCCCTGCTACCTTCCCGACTGCATCCTCCCAATCGCATCCTTTATTTCCTGCACCACTATCGCTCCTTCTAATGTAGCCCTGTCCCCCTCCCCTAGCCTCGGGTACTCCAACCCATCTAGAAATTCCTGCATCTCACGGTCTCCCCCGGGTGGCTCTGACCTGTACAACCTCTCATAAAACTCCTCAAAAACCTTGTTAATCAGCTCCGGAGCCACCACCAACCTCCCTGCCCTATCCCTCACCTGGAGAATTTCCCTTGCCGCTGCTTCCCTCCGGAGCTGACCTGCTAACATACTTATGGAGAAGGTGGTGGCAGATCAGGGGGGTAGATATGTAATTGTGACGGGGCACTGGAGGGGAGATTAGTGGTGCTGTTAAGTGTATATGGACAATCCAGGATTCGCGAAGGTGGTGTCTGGGGCCATTCCCGACTTGGACACACACGAGCTGATTGTGGGGGGGTGGACTGGAACTTGGTACAGGAGTCAAGGTTGGACAGATCACAGCTGCGCTCGCCTTATCTCCATGGTCATAAACTACACCCCTTGCTCGTCTCAGTTGGCGCACCGCCTTCCTGGTGGACAGTCGGTCAAAGCTAACCTGTAGTTCCTTCCTCTTTTCCAGCTTCGCTGGGTCCCCATCTTCTGCATAACTCCTATCTACCTCCAACATCTCATCTATTACCCTCTGCCGCTCCAACCTCTCTTCTTTGTCCACCCTGGCCTTAAATGAAATTACCTCACCCATCACCACCGCCTTTAGAGCCTCCCAGGCAACTGCCTTCGACACCTCACCCGTACAGTTGAAACCTACATATTCCTTAATTACAGTTTCAATTTTCTCACAGTACATTTGGTTCCCCAAAAGCCCCACATCCAGTTTCCACCCTGGCCTCTGCGCTACCCCCTTCTCCAGTACCATATCCACCCAATGCGGAGCGTGATCTGACACTGCAATTGCCGAGTATTCCGACCCCTTGACCCCAGCCAGCAAAGCTTTTCCCACCACAAAAAAGTCGTTCCGCGAGTATACCTTATGGACTGCTGAGAAAAACGAGTACTCCCGTTCCCTTGGGTGCCGGAACCTCCAAGGATCCACCCCTCCCATTTCCACAATTAGCCCAGCCAGCGCCTTCGCCCCCCCTGATGGGACCAGCGAGTGTGGCAGTGATCTGTCCAACCTTGGCTCCTGCACCAAGTTCCAGTCCCCTCCCACAATCAGCTCCTGTGTGTCCAAGTTGGGAATGGCCCCAGACACCTTCTTCACGAATCCTGCATTGTCCATATACACTTAACAGCACCACTAATCTCCCCTCCAGTGCCCTTGTCACAATCATACATCTCCCCCCCCCGATCTGCCACCACCTTCTCCATCTGGAAGCGTACCCTTTTGCTGACCAACACCGCTACCCCTCGAACCCTTCCGTCAAATCCAGAGTGAAACACCTGACTAACGCAGCCATTTTTAAGTCTCACCTGGTCCTTCACCCTCAAGTGAGTCTCCTGCAGCATTGCCACATCGGCTTTCAAACTTTTAAGATGCGCAAGCACCTTTGACCTCTTGACCGGACATCCTAGCCCTCTCACATTCTACGTGACTATCCTTACTGGGGGTCTCACCCCCCCCCCCCCCACCTTTCTTATCCACCACCATCATACCACCGGGCCCTGCCCCATCAGCCTGGCCCACCCCTGTCCACTGTTAACATCGAACCCCCCCCGCCCTACATTTCCCCCTGAAACAACATTTCCCAGCATCAATCCCTTCTCCCCCCCCACCCCCCCAACTCGCTCGCCTCGTAGGCCCAATGAAGCCTGCTATCCAGGCTCCAACGTCCGCAGCCCTCCTCTCACCTCACCTCCGTCCACTAGCTGACTTTAGTTAGTTAGCGCGGGTGGCACCCCCTCCAAGATATATCGTCTCCTTCCACCCAGTCGCAGAGAAAGAAAAAACAAAAAAAACAAAGCCAACAGTCCAACCCCTACAATTCACTAACAAAAGATTTAACCATCGCAACACAGAACGCCAATCAACCCACCATTAACTTGAACATTGTAACAATGCAAAGTGAAGTAAATTACAATACACATCAGTAAAAAGAAAGTTGTAGTATTTATACATTTTCCAGCTGCTCAAACACAGTCCACAGTCTCCCTTCCAGCTCCACTCCTCACGTCTGTCTCAAGCCTTCTGCCCTCACGAATGCCTCAGCTGCCTCCGCTGTCTGAAAATAAAAGTCTTTGGCGTTATACGTTACCCTCAGCTTCGCCGGGTATACAATACCAAATCGCACCCCCTTGTACAGTGCTGCCTTGCCGCTCGTCTTTTTGCCAACTCCACCGTCAAGTCCTGGTAGATCCGAAACGCAGTACCATCCCACAGCACTTCACGCTTCTGCTTCGCCCAGCTTAATACCTTCTCCTTCATGCAGAATTTATGGAAGCAGATAATTACTGATCTTGGCGGCTTGTTATATTTATTCACTCTTAATCAAGCCACAGTTACTCAAGAATGGAAATGCATTGGTCACCTGTACTGATGTGATTTATTGCTTTCACTTCGCTCGCCTCTTGGGATGTCAACATAGGTGCCTTTCATAGATCATAGATCATAGAATTTATAGTGCAGAAGGAGGCCATTCGGCCCATCGAGTCTGCACCGACTCCTGGAAAGAGCACCCCACCCAAGGTTAACACCTCCACCCCATCCCCATAACCCAGCAACCCCACCCAACACTAAGGGCAATTTTGGACACTAAGGGCAATTTATCATGTCCAATCCACCTAACTTGCACATCTTTGGACTGTGGGAGGAAACCGGAGCACCCGGAGGAAACCCACGCAGCACACGGGGAGGATGTGCAGACTCCGCACAGACAGTGACCCAAGCCGGAATCGAACCTGGGACCCTGGAGCTGTGAAGCGATTGTGCTATCCACAATGCTACCGTGCTTTCAGGCAGAAGAGTCTCACCCCTGTAGTCTAGAAATTGCCCTCAAAATTTAAAAAAATATTCTCACTTTTGCAAGTTTAATCTTGAGCTGAATACCTATGTTGCCCAATTGAGGATCCTGATGTTAATGCAGGGCGTTGGGGAAGCACTCACATTGCCTTTATCCTAACATATTCAGCATTGGGATAAGGATGTGAATGAATCCTGGGGACCTAGGTATAATTGATGACACCATTCCACCTGACCATAATGTGGCTTCCTAGAGGAGAGCAGCAGCTGGTGGCTGGAGAATTTGGACAACACAATCTCCCCGAGCCCTCACAACTGTCCTCCACTGAATTCCACTCAGAATGGAGCAGAAAGACGGAAACAATTTCTCTGTGGAACCAAGTGTTGTGAAGACAATAAAGGACAGGCAATACCAAACAAGAAACAATTGAACTCTTATTCAGTGTGACAACTAACAGCATCAGTGTAAAAGCAAATAAGAACAAAACAGCCATGAACTCTCATCAGCAACGAGCAACAAATAGCATGCATTTTAACAAAATGAATATTTAATACATTTTTGGTGGCAACACTTTAGATAGAAATGTTAACAGTAGCAACAACTGTTCGACAAGGAACATGCCTTGAGCACTGTCTGTGAACTTAAGCAACAAAGTGGTCACACTGTATTGAGGTAGTCAATTGAAAAGTAATGGTTAGTTTTATAGAGTGCAAAAAAACCTGGAACACTTTAAATATATTTTTTTAATATTAAACCATTTTAAACCAGCAAAAATCCCCAAACAACATTTTACAACTACAAAATAACGAGAACAATGTAAAAACAATTCAAACTATTTTCAGAAAATTATGACTGTGCAGTTTGAAGCATAGCTGAGGGATAGCTGAGGGTGAGACTGAGAAGGAAGAGGTGGACTCTACATTTAAGAGGCCCCCGAGTCCTTTGTGCATCTGCACCTCACTCTCAGGATGCAATTGAGCTGTTCACGCAACCTCTTGGCACAGCTTGTGCAGATTCTCTCAAATCATATCCAGCCTGCCACAAGAGTTTGACATATGGTAGCCAATGGATCTGAGATGTCACAGGTGTCCTGAATCATTCTCCGTGCACTTAGCCAAGCTGTTCCAGTACAGCTGGAACACAAGCATCTACTCAACAATGTGGAAAATTGCTCAGATATGGCCTGTCCACAAAAAGCAAAGCACATCCAATCTGGCCAATAACTGTCCCATCAGTCCACCCTCAATCATCAGCAAAGTTTGGAGAGTGTCGTGGGCAGTGTTGTCAGATGTACTTGCTCGGTAATAGCCTGCTCCCCGATGCTCAGTTTAGGTTCTGCCAGGGACACTCAGCTCCTGACCTCATTTGTCCAAATATGGATAAAAGAGCAAATTCCAGGGATGAGGTGAGATTGACCAAGGCAGTAATTGATCAAGTGTGACCTCAAGGAAACCTAAAAAATTGAAGTCAATTGGAATCAGGGGAAAGCTGTCCAGAGGTTCCCTGCTGCCCGCCAATGGAGGGCCACTGCCCTTCACTGCCAAACAGACAGTGGGTTGCGCGGTAAACCCTGCCAGAGTTATGGAAGGATTTACCAGAGATCCTGCGCGCGGTGAGGGGCTAGCAGCCGCGCTGCGTAAAACTCCCGGCTCCCATGATAAAAGCAGCTGGAGAATGGCCGGGTTTGTGGCTGCGCATGCCGATGTCCTGCAGCAGTCTTGCCATAGAACATGGCGCTGGCCATGCGCGGATCCAACCTGCCAGATAGTGCCCCCCCCCCCCCCCCCCCCGGCTAGCAGCACGGCTCCCACCCGACTGTGGCGACGTTGGACACAGTCCGCAACTGCCACGCGGTGGGGTACTCGGCCCATCGTGGCGGAGCATCGGGGCAGGGCCTTCAGATGACACGCTACAGCCGTCCCAACAGTGTGCGGCGCGCAACACAATGATGCCACTTTGGAGGGGCGGAGCAGACAAAACCTGCATCAAACAGGCGCCGCGACCGATTTCGGCATCAAAAGGGATTCTCCGCCTGATCGCCAATTACAAAATCGGAACGGTGAATCCTGCCCATGGTTTGAGAATGTCACGTCAATAACATTGTCACGGTTAAGAGAAATTGGTGATTGGCATTAATTATCTTTGAGCACATGAAGATATGAGATAGCTGGGACACTACGTTGTATTAAGGGAGAGCGATGAGACTGAATAAATCAATGAACGCTTTCAATAAAGAAAAGCTGTATCTTGATTTCAGCTTGACCAATCATTTTGGGATTCTATAAACAGTATGCTGTATAAAAAAAAATGTAAATGTACCTACATAATTGTAAAAATAATAATGCAGAATTAATGCAAAATGAGATCAGAAAATGTATTTGAAAGAACTTTTAAAATTAGAAATTGCAGTTGGCTAAATGAACAGATGGTCCTGTTGCAATCAAGTGCATTCCTTTAGTTTTCTATTTGCATTGGATTGGATTTGTTTATTGTCACATGTACCGAGGTACAATGAAAAGTATATTTCTGCAAGCAGCTCAACAGATCATTCAGTACATGGGAAGAAAAGGGAATTAAACAAAATTCAAGAAAATACAAAATAGGGCAACACAAGATATACAATGTAACTACATAAGCATTGGCATCAGATGAAGCATACAGGGTGTAGTGTTAATGAGATCAGTCAATAAGAGGATCAACACAGGAATTGGTTCTTCTCAAGAAAGGAGTTCATGCCTCTGCTAATATTGTGGATAACAGAACATCATAAACACATTGAACATTATTTTTAGGTTTTGGTCTTAATTTTACATTGCCTTTAGTTAATGGCTCAGTTACAAGCATACATATCAGCACATTATTAAGCTTATCCCGTTTATTTAATCTGATGAGTATGTTGATTCACCATCTTTGAAGTTTGAATCAGACATCGGTGATGCATTTAATGAGAAACTAGAGTATATTTTAAATGCACATGGTAAACCCGAACCATTGAACAGTAACAAATAAAACAATAACTCTTAAAGCATCTTCACTTGCAGCAATGGCTAACTGTTTATTGACAAATGTGCCTCCTGTCACTGACAGTACAGTAGACCGAGTAACCATAATGTAGGTGAGTTGTGGAAATTTATGGATGCTACTAGCCACTGAATCATTGCAGGTCCTTTTCGGCATTATTCCCATTCATTGTCCTATTTCTGCTGGCGAGATCAGCTATCACTGCAATAGTTGATTCAGAGCTCCCGTGCCCCCATTTAGACTCAAGCTGCTGGACTACAATACAGAGATGACCAAAAATACACTGACAGTAGCCATGAAAGTAAACATGAAAGGCAGTGTATGCCCTTCCAATGTTGATAAGATCTGTGCAAAGGAGCTTCCAGCTTTAAAATCAATAACATGCTATAGTACTGGTTCATAGAATACATGTTGGATTATAGACAGTTCCTCATCAGCACAAAATTCCAACAAAGTGGCTCCACACTGGTTCTACTGTTTGGAGCCGTGACAGGTCCAGTGACTGGAGCAATGATCCAAGAGTTTTTAGGAACTACAAGCCTCACCTCAGCTGATAGCCACTTGACATCATCTGATTTTTCTAGCATGAGCACAACGAGTGACAAAAGATGTTGGCAATTCCAATTTCTACTCGTCTCCCAATAACTGTGAAAATCCTTTGTTAGAAACAATAATCCAAAAAGTAGGATTGCACATGATTGATGTTCTGCTGTATCTTGTGACAACAAACCATTGAAATATTGGTATGATAAATTGCAGGAAAATATCCCACAGATGATAAAACTAGGCACTGCCAGCAAAGAACAAATTCTAGGCTCAACTTTCTCACATGAAACTAATTTATTTGAAACATAGGTGTTCTGTGCATTATATGAAACAGCAGTTGGGCATAAATGGATCATTAAAAGTGCATTCACACTCCAGTTAAAGCAGTTTTACATCGCACAATTGTACAGTTAATAGTGTAAATACAAATGAAACTCCTTGGAGGAGGTTGTCATGCTTTGTTTACATTCAGTGTCAGTTTGGGCACTGACATCCAATTCACATTATAACATGCATTCAGCTTTTCATTCATTTACCAGCTCTTAAACGACCTATGTCTCAGGTCATTATAATGATACATTTCTAGCAATGTATTATTCCATATAAAAAAGTGATCAGAGTCAAGGATCAATTTAACAGACATTCCTTTGACTAGCATAGATTGCATTAGCATATACATCATATTAAAACTGATGCCCATTTACTCACAATGCTGTTTAGAACCCATGAACTCCGTAGTGACAGTAGGAAGTATTTAAATAAAAATGTCGAAAGGTCATTCATTGATAACTTTCCACTTTCTTCAAAATATTCCTTTTTCTTACAGTCTAATAAAAGTGACAATCATCCAGATCATTTAACATACCAACAGCTGAAACTGCAAGCATTTGAAACCACTTTATCTTGTGTAAATAAACATTGTGTAATTGACAGCATAGATCACCAGAGCTGTAAATCGAACAGTGTTTTCTCTGGGGTTCAGGTGTTTCAAAGAGATAATAGATTTCTGGGCCTTCAGCAAAGCCTTGTTATATATTCTTCACTGAGAGTCCAAACATCCACTAGGATACTAAAACACCCATACACAGACCTTTACATTCTTTGCTTAAGGGGTACTGTGATTAGTTAGTTTACATTGGAACTATCCTAATATAATTCAGTGGTAGTAACGGACAAATCAAAATATTGAAGAAATGTATAAATAATCATTTTATTTTCTAAAATTTTTGGCAAGCAAAACCACACAATGATAAATATGGAGGTAGGCATTTATGTGGTTACTATGTGGAGTGACATGACAAGTACATCTGCGATAATGCATCTCTAGGAACGTTAGAAATTTTGTAAGCTTGTTCTCCTAAAACATATTAATAATGAATGTTTCAATAAATGTTATTGCATGATTGTTATACAAAGCAACCAGATTAAATGAAATAAATGAAATTTAAATCACTTATTGTCACAACTAAGCTTCAAATGAAGTTACTGTGAAAAGTCCCTTGTCGCCACATTCCGGCGCCTGTTCAGGAAGGCTGGTACGGGAATTGAACCCACGCTGCCTTGGTCTGCTTTAAAAGCCAGCTATATAGCCCTGTGCTAAACCAGCCCCTAAGAATTATAATTCTAAAGAGCAGCACAATTTTTACGGGAAAAGACCCTGATCACACTGGTGTAGAAATTGTTTTGAAATTTACACCAATTTCTCCACCAATAATGCCAACAGAAACTATACCCAAATTTCCCGTTGAATTAATTTGCCATGCCAAATGTTAAAACCATGTTCCGTAAGACTTTGATAATTCTGCTGCAGTTCTCACAACAAAGCATTAAAAAGATGCAAAGAAATTTGCTATAAATGCCCAGAAATCACACTGACACCAATATTAGATGATTTGGGATCATGTTGCACCGGGATTTTGGGCATAGGCCTACGCTAAAATGTTCTTCATATAAATCCATAGAACTCACAAATCTTTGCATGATGTGAAGTTTTATAAATAGCCTTTAGAGCATGTTGGTGGATACACTTCAAAATGACATGAAGGATCAAGGAAATTCAATATTAATAATAATCTTTATTGTCACAAGTAGTCTTACATTAACACTGCAATTAAGTTACTGTGAAAAGCCCCTAGTCGCCACATTCCCGCGCCTGTTCGGGTACACAGAGGGAGAATTCAGCATGTCCAATTCACCTAACAAGCACATCTTTAGGACTTGTGGGAGGAAACCGGAGCACCCGGAGGAAACCCACGCAGACACGGGGAGAGCATGCAGACATCGCACAGATAGTGACCCACGACCGGGAATCGAACCTGGGCCCTGGTGCTGTGAAGCAACAGTACTAACCACTGTGCTACCATGCCGCCCATTTGGTGTAAAGCTTTCTATGAAGTTACAGACCAATGTGTATTTTGTATTGCAGTGTTATTCAGAAATAGCAAAAACATGCTAGTTCTTAATAAGCACAAACATGTGGATATCTGCTATTGATTAATAAGACCAGGATGTTAATAAATCTGGCAGCAGCCCATTAAAGCAGTTGATGAATAAAATTGTTATTGTGTTTGCACTCACATTGCCTTCCCTAATTATCCTAAACACAGCACAGAGCCAACAGCAGAAGAAGTGCATTCATGGGCTGAATCCTTTGACAAGCTAATGAAAACTCCTGCGGGCAGAAATATCTTCAGAGAATTCTTACGGACTGAGTACAGTGAAGAGAATATGCTATTTTGGCTCGCATGTGAGGATCTCAAAAACGAAGCAAACAAAAGTACTATTGAGGAGAAAGCACAGATGATATATGAAGACTTCATTTCAATACTTTCTCCTAAAGAGGTAAACTTTGCCCAGAGCTTAAGGCTCTGCTTTGAGATGTTGTTAGTATAGTGGCTTCAGATGAACCAGTGGTGCATCTTTGATTGAAACTCTGCAAAACACCCAAAGTAACAACAGGGACTGACAGAGGATGAACAATAAATTGGGGGCTGCTGATTGATTTTATCAAATTAACCTAGAAATTACTGGCAAAAAACATGCTAGTTTTTAAAGTAACACAAACATGTGGATCTCGACTGTTGTTATGAACAGATGAGTGGCGAGCACATTGATATGGGATTCCACTATTTTGCTATTTTTGGAAAGGGATGGAACCATTTGAAATAAATGAATTATGGCTTTTATTAAGTAATAGACAAAGGAGTTCATTTAATGCACTATTGCTCAATCCATCAAAATGGAATGGATCATTTGCAGTTTTGTTATCTTTATCTTCAGTTTTAGTTTCTTTCCGCTTCATTGCCTATTTTGCTTAATTCTTCCAAGTATAATTTTTGAATTTTGGGCATTGACCACTCCTAGCAGACTTGGGCCTTAGTTTTAGCTTAAATGGCTGCAGCTGAAAAAAGGAGTAATGATATTTGATGCCAAAGTTTTTTCCCCCATCTGTGTGGCTGTTTTCATAGTTCATTCTTTTGACATTCTTTTGAATTTTAATTTATAAAAATTGAAAAACTGAAACTGTAGTGCTGGGAAACCTGTTCTGATGGACTTTGTGGTAATAAAGGTTACCTTTTGCTTCAGTAATTACAGACAAGTGTCCCTCTTGCTGCTATGGGCAGGACAGTTGAGGACATCATACAGCCCTTTGCAACACACTGGGCTGGATTCTCCGTTTGGGAGACGAGGCCTAGATTCTCTGTTTCAGCGGCTATTTGCCAGCTGAAACAGATTTTGTGGGTGTTTTACAACGCCGAAAGGACACGACCTGCCATCCACGACTACACAGGACATCCCCTGGTCAGCCCCCAACAGTCCCCCCAGCCTTCGCGGAAGCAACCCCGGCCAGCAGCATGGATCCTGGCCGAGTGTGGCAACTGGAATCCTAATCAACTGTCGCTTGAAAGACTCCCACATATCCGATGTTGATTTTCCCTCCAACAGCTGCGTCCAATCCAAATTCTTCAATTCCTGTCTAATGTTATCTTAAATTGCCTTTCCCCAGTTTAGCACCTGAACGCGCGGGCTACCCTCATCCCTATCCAACAGTACTCTAAAACCTATGGAATTGTGGTCACTACTCCCCAAATGTTCCCCTACTGAAACCTCAACCACCCTGTCCAGGCTCATTCCCAATACCAGGTCCAGTACTGCCCCTTCCCTAGTTGGACTATCTACATATTGCATCAAGAAGCCTTCCTGGAGACATCTTACAATCTCTGTCCCATCCAAGTCCCGAGCACTAAGTGAGTCCCAGTCAGTATAGGGGAAGTTAACATCCCCTCCCACAACAACCCTGCTACTTTTGCACCTATCCAAAATCTCTCTACCTGTCTGCACCTCTATCTCTCGCTGGCAGTTGGGGGGGGGGGGGGGGGGGGGGGGTGCTGTAATAAATGCCCAACATTGTGATTGCCCCCATCCTGTACCTGACCTCTACCCAGATTGCCTCATTGTGTGAGCCTACCGAGATGTCCTCCCGCAGTACGGCTATAATATTCTCCTTAACCAGTAATGAAACTCTGCCACCCCTTTTGCATCCCCCTCTATCTCTCCAGGAGCATCTATATCCTCCAATGTTCAGCCGCTATTCCTGCCCTTTAACCACGTTTCTGTGATAGCCACAGCATCATAGTTGGAAGCCTAACAGATCTCCCACATCTCACAGTTAGTACTAATCACTACTCAAAGTTCATCTGCCTTACCTGCTATACTTCTGCTGTTGAAACAAATACATTTCAAACCACTGTGTTTGTGCAGACAGGGCGAAGTCGTTCTCTTATTTTTGTTCTCTATTTCCCCTTCAGTTATTACACCTTCTAAGCTAACTCTCTGGTTCCCACCCCTCAGCCATACGAGTTTAAATCCTCCCGAGTGACTCTAGCAAACCTCCCAGCCAAGATATTGGTGCCCCTCCAGTTTAGATGCAACCCGTCCTTCTTGCACAGATCACTCCTGCCCCGGAAGAGACCCCAATGCCCAGAAATATGAAACTCTCCCTCCTTAACCACATATTTAGCTGCACCATCCTCCTATTTCTAGCCTCACTGGCACATGGCACAGGGGGTAATCCTGAGATTACAATCCTGGAGGTTGTGCTTTTTAGCTTACTGCTCAACTCCCTGAACTCCTTCTGCAGGTACTCATCACTCTTCCTGCCTATGTCGTCAGTACTTATGTGTACTAAGACCTCTGGCTGTTCACCCTCCCCCTTCAGAATGTCCTGTGTTCGTTCAGAGACATCCTTGACCGTGGCACCAGGGAGGCAACATACCATCCTGGAGTCTCTTTCACATCCACAGAAGTGCCTATCTGAAGGACGGATTGCACCTAAACTGGAGGTATATCCTGGGTGGGAGGTTTGATAGAGCTCTTTGGGAGGGTTTAAACTAGTTTGGCAGGAGGATGGGAACCAGAGCTATGGATCAGAGCTGTTGAACAGGCAGAAATAGTATGCAGCACATCTGTGAGGAAGGATAGACAGTTGATAGGGCAGAGTTACACTCAGTGGAATGGGTTAAAGTGTGTCTGTTTCAATGCCTGGAGTATCAGGAATAATGAAATGAAATGAAAATCGCTTATTGTCACGAGTAGGCTTCAATGAAGTTACTGTGAAAAGTCCCTAGTCGCCACATTCCGGCGCCTATCCGGGGAGGCTGGTACGGGAATCGAACCGTGCTGCTAGCCTGCTTGGTCTGCTTTAAAAGCCAGCGATTTAGCTGAGTGAGCTAAAGTGAGCTGAGAGCTGAGTGAGAGAGATGAACTTAGAGCATGGATCAGCAATTGGAACTACAATGTTGTGGCCATTACAGAGACATAGATCTCACAGGGGCAGGAATGGTTGTTAGATGTTCCGGGGTTTAGATGTTTTCAGAAGAATAGGGAGGGAGGTAAAACAGGACGGGGAGAGGCACTGTTAATTAGGGAGTGCACCACATTCTGCAGAAAAGCATGTAGTTGAGGAAGGTTTGTCGACTGAGTCAGTATGGGTGGAAGTCAGAAACAAGAAAGGAGCAGTCACTTTATTGGGAGTTTTCTATAGACCCCCCAATAGCAGCAGAGAGATAGAGGAACAGATTGGGCAGCAGATCGTGGAAAAGTGCAGAAGTAACAGAGTTGTTGTCATGGGTGACTTTAACGTCCCTAATATTCACTGGAACCTCCATAGTGCAAATGGTTTGGATGGAGCAGATTTTGTCAGGTGAGTATAGGGAAGATTCCTGACTCAATATGTAGATAGGCCGACTAGGGGGGAGGCCATATTGGACTTGGTGCCCGGCAACGAACCAGGCCAGGTGTCAGATATCTCGGTGGGAGAGCATTTCGGTGACAGTGACCACAGCTCCTTGACCTTTACCATAGTCATGGAGAGGGATAGGAACACACAGTATGGGAAGGCATTGAATTGGGGGAGGGGAAATTATACTGCTATCAAACAGGAGCTGAGGAGCATAAAGTGGGAACAATTGTTCTTGGGGAAATGCACAACAGTAATGTGGGGATTGTTTAAGGAGCACTTGCTGTGAGTGCTGAATAGTTTTGTCCTACTGAGACGAGGAACGAATGGTAAGGTGAAGGAGCCTTGGATGACAAGAGAAGTGGAGCTTCTAGTCAAGAGGAAGAAGGAAGCTTACGTAAGGTTGAGGAAGCAAGGATCTGACTCGGCTCTCGAGGTAGCCAGGAAGCAACTCAAAAATGGACTGAGGAGAGCTAGAAGGGGGCATGAAAAATCCCTGGCGTGGAAGGATTAAGGAAAATCCCAAGGCATTCTACACTTATGTGAGAAATATGTGAGAGTGAGAGTAGGGCCGATCAGGGATAGTGGAGGGAATTTGTGCTTAGAGTCTGAGGAGGTGGGGAAGACCCTAAATGAATACTTTGCTTCAGTATTCACTAGAAAGAGGGACCTTGTTGCTCATGAGAGCAGTGTGAATCAGGTTAATAGACTCAGGTTGATATTAAGGATGTGTTGGAAATTTTGAAAAGCATCAGGATAGATAAGTCCCCTGGGCCTGAAGGGATATACCCAAGGTTATTGTGGGGAGTGAAGCGAGGGAGGAGATTGCTGCGCCATTGGCGATGATCTTTGCGTCCTCACTCTCCACTGGAGTACCGGATGATTGGAGGGAGGCGAATGTTGATCCCCTGTTCAAGAAAGGGAATAGGAAAATCCCTGGGAATTACAGACCTATCAGTCTTACACCTGTGGTGAACAAAATATTGGAAAGGATTCTGAGAGATAGGATTTATGATTATTTAGAAAAACATAGTTTGATTAAAGGTAGTCAGCATGGCTTTGTAAGGGGCGGGTCATGCCTCACAAGCCTCATTGAATTCTTTGAGGGTGTGACGAGACACATTGATGAAGGTCGGGCAGTGGATGTGGTATATGCATTTAAGTAAGGCATTTGATAAGGTTCCCCATGGTAGGCTCATTCAGAAAGTTAGGGGGCATGGGATACAGGGAAATTTGGCTGTCTAGGTGCATAATTGGCTGGCCGAAAGAAGACAGCGAGTGGTAGTGGATAGAAAGTATTCCGCCTGGAGGTCGGTGACCAGTGGTGTCCCGCAAGGATCTGTTCTGGGACCTCTGCTCTTTGTGGTTTTTATAAATGACTTGGATGAGGAAGTGGAAGGGTGGGTTAGTAAGTTTGCTGATGGCACAAAGGTTGGGGGGAGTTATAGATAGTGTTGAGGGTTGTTGCAGGTTACAGCAGGACAGGATGCAGACCTGGGCTGAGAAGTGGCTGATGGAGTTCAACCTTGATAAATGTGAAGTGATTCATTTTGGAAGATTGAATTTGAATGCTGAATACAGAGTTAAAGGCAGGATTCTTGGAAGTTGGAGGAACAGTGGGATCTTGGGGTCCACGTGCATAGATCCCTCAACGTTGCCACCCAGGTTGATAGGGTTGTTAAGAAGACGTATGGTGTGTTGCTTTCATTAACAGGGGGATTGAGTTTAAGAGCCGCGAGGTTTTGCTGCAGCTTTATAAAACTCTAGTCAGACCATACTTGGAATATTGTGTCCAGTTCTGCTCACCTCATTATAGGAAGGTTGTGGATGCTTTGGAGAGGGTACAGAGGAGATTTACCAGGATGCTGCCAAGAGGGCATGTCTTATGAAGAAAGGTTGAGGGATCTAGGGTTTTTCTCACTGGAGTGAAGAAGGCAGAGAGGTGACTTGATAGAGGTGTACAAGGTAATGAGAGTCATGGATAGAGTGGATAGCCAGAGACTTTTCCCCAGGGTGGAAATGGCTGTCACGAGGGGACATCATTTTAAAGGGAATTGGAGGAAGGCATAGGGGAGATGTCAGAGAGTGGTGGGTGTGTAGAATGCACTGCCAGCAGAGGTGGTGGAGTCAGAGTCATTAGGGACATTTAAGCGACTCTTAAACAGGCAGTAAATTGAAGGGGTGTAGGTTAGGTTGATCTTAGATTAGGATAAATGGTCGGCACTACATCATGGGCTGAAGGGCCTGTACTGTGCTGTACTTTTCTATGTTCTATCTGTGTCCCTTACTATAGAGTCCCTATAACTATCACTTTCCTGCACTTTGCCCTCCCCTGCTGAACAACAGAATCAGTTGTGGTGCCACTGTTCTGGCTGCTGTTGTTTCCCGATAGGCTATCCCCTCCAACAGTATCCAAAATGATATAACTGTTAGAGAGGGGGGCAGCAACAGGGGATTCCTGCGCTGACTGCCTGCCCTTTCTCGTGGTCACTCAACTGGCTGCCTGCACCTTGGGTGTGAGCACATCTCTACAACTCTTAGGTATGATGCTTTCCGCCACCTGCATGCTCTCAAGTGCATTCAACTGCTGCTCCAACCGAACCACACAGTCTGTGAGGAGCTGCCATTGGTTACACCCTGCAGCCGTAGTCGATCGAAATGTTGGAAGCGGCACAGATCTCCCACATCTCACAGTTAGAGCACCGCACCCCGCTTTGTGACATTTAAGCACGAGTTAATTAATTTAAAATATAGACTTAAATTGTTATTAGATTAACTTACAATTAACTGGTGCCTGGCGCTAGATTTGTACTGTAAAATTAAATGCGAAATACTAATCTCTACCCTCAGAATTAGTTACTCCTCTGCCGAGTTAATTAATGAATTTTAATTAGTTTTTTCAATGTTTTTTCTTTCAAATTTAACACATTCCCTACAGCTTTACTGTGACATCACTTCTCAGTTTTTCCCTTGTAGTCGTCTGCAGCAGGGCAAGGCCACTCACTGGAAATTTGAGCATAACAACTCAAGGGATAAAAAGCACCTCCTCCCACCCAGCTTCGAATTCCCACCTAGCTTCAAATTCCCAGCTTCCAAACTCACTCTTCGATGTGTCTCACTCTGGATGTGTCGACTGGGAGTCCTAGAGTACCAGGATAGTCATTCATCATGGCAGGTAGTGGAGGAAGCTACACGGAAGACTGATCTTATTTACAATTCAGTCTCCTCCATCAGACTTGCAGAAGCGATTAGAAGGAAATGATTCACAGGATGAATTTGGAGATAAAGTGAAAATGTCATTAAACTTGCAGTAAACGTAGATAATAAAAATACTGCATTGAGAAAAGCTAATGTTTGTTAAAAATTAAATAGACAATGTGTATATCATTTTAACTAATACTGATATATTTTGTTTTATATCCAGGTTAGCCTTGATTCACGGGTCCGTGATGTCATCAACAAAAAAATGGCCGAACCATCAACTCAAACATTTGACGATGCACAGCTTCAGATTTATACCTTAATGCACAGAGACTCCTATCCAAGGTTCCTGAACTCTTCTATTTACAAGTCATTGTTTCAGAGGTCATCCAGCACTTCTTCAGAATCCTAGATATTTAACTATACGTTACAGGAAAAAAAAAAATTTGTATACAGGCATCAAATTGTCTACTGAAGGTACAGGGTCATCACCAAGAGAAAAAATTAAACTCAGGTTTATTTTACTACTGATTTCCTGTTGCCTAATAAAATGCAAGAAGCACGAAAGGACTGGATATTAACAGCTTCAGATTAACCTGTGCAAAACTCTAGTGATGGCTTAAGTAATGATATTGATTTTAGTCTGTATGTTTTTGTAAGCATTAGTAAATAAGCCTAGTGCAGGGGGAACATCTTTGCATAACCCTTACATGCATCAGGTTACCAACCACATGAAAATTAGATCTGAAAACACACTGCTCTGTTCCAATTTCAGACCAGATTTGTTTGAGCTGATTTACATTGAAAATAAAGGGATATTACTTAATCTTTATATTAGAGCACAATACATTGCTTCAAAGAAGGCACAAAGGAGAATGTTTAAAAATGTCATGAGTGCAGTTCTGCATTTTTAAAAAACACCAATGTTGCTGCTATGGTTCCATCAGTTGTCACAAAATCGTATTGTCCTAAATTCATACAGTCAAGAGCACTGTAACAAATCTATTTTCCATTCCATTTTGTGTCTTTAAACATGCAAATTAAAATTCTGAATTCAACGGCAATGGCACAATAACATCAAAGCTCCAATTGCTCTAAGCCAATATAATAAATGATCTGAATGTTGCAGAAAATGCTTTCATGAGATGACAGCCAGGTAAGTGTGAATTCTTCTTGAAAGGAAACTAAGATGTCCATGTGAGTTATATTGCCAATCTGACTGCAGAACAAATGTGTAAGACAAATTAAATTACACCTCTTAATTTTTCTGAATGATCGATAGTTTAATATGCTACACATCTTAATTGGTAGCAACTTGTACGAGGAAACTACGGACAGCTGTCCGTTACAACTAATGATGGTATATATTTGTGAAATTTTCTTCTTAGCACAGGTAACCAATACAAAAAGGGCTTTAAATATATCGAGGCTTACCAACGAGATGAAAAATAACTCAACAAATATACGGAAACAAAAAAATGTCCTCACTATAATTTTTTGAAATTCATTGATAATGTTTTACAAGCACAGTTAGAGAATTTGTTAAAATTTAAATAAATAATATTGCTAATCTGATGGTGCGTCTTGTCTTTTACTTAAATTTGAAAATATCTTAATGGGGAACCTGTTTTTAAAAACATCCTAACTTCTTGACATAAATCAGTCTTAAAGCAGTACTCTGCCCATTGCTCGAACTTGTATGTTATTGTAAAAAAAATGGTTAAAACCTGTGCTTCTAAACGCACCAGAATTGGAGGGTTGGATCACATATGCCAGGATAATTACTGCTCCTTTTGCATGTGATTCCTGCTCAACACTTCAACCAGTTCTTTTATGCTTAAGAGGTGCCTGGACACCTCATAAATATATGCTAATTAGCTTGTCATTAGGACCCTGATGCAATTCAGAGAATTTACAGTGCAGAAGGAGGCCATTCAGCCCATCGAGTCTGCACCCTTGGAAAGAGCGCCCCACTTAAGCCCACACCTCCACCCTATCCCAGTAACCTCACCTAACCTTTTTGGACACTAAGGGCAATTGATCATGGCCAATCTACCTAACCTGCATATATTTGGACTGTGGGAAGAAACCGGAGCACCCGGGGGAACCCCACCCAGACACAGGGAGAACGTGCACACTCCGCACAGACAGTGACCCAAGCCGGGAAATGAACCTGGGACCCTGGAGCTGTGGAGCAATTGTGCTTTCAGCTGCCCCATGTGGGGACAGTGTAAAAACACAAGTCCCATCAGGGTTCTGGCAATTGCACACCTGCAGCTTTCAGGTCAGAGGTGTCGGTTTCCTATTTCATCTTTTTGGTTTTCCCCAGCGGTTTGCCTCTGAGATTACTTTTTCCTACATTTATTCTGCTTCCGCACATGCAAAAAGCATGCAGCTGATGATGGGCATCATTCTTGGAATTTTAAACTAGTTGTATAAACAGAAACAACATAGTAGGCTTTCCAAACATAAGGAGCAGCTGTTGTGATGAAAGAGGTGATTGAAGGTTAAGGCCAGCTGATAGATTGTCCATGCTTGTATTGAACGATGGAGTAGGTTCAAGAGGATAAATTACCTACTTCTGCTCCTAGTTTGTATGCTCTAAGAAAGAACTATTCTGTCTAATTCCTTCTTCCAGCTCTTGGTCTGTTGCCCAGTAGGTAACAGCACCTCAAGAATTGCCGCTCGCCCATTACAAAGCATAAATCTGGTGTTCTTGATTAATAAAGGGATTTCTTGATTAATAGGGGGATCCGAGGTTATGGAGAGAAAGCAGGAAAATGGGGATGAGGAACAATCAACCTTGATTCGATGGGCCATATGCCTAATTCTGCTCCTCTTTCTTATGGTCTTATCTGCTGCCCTTGTTCTTCCAGTTGCCAGAGATCAAGGGCGGAATTCTTCCCCCCACGCCGGGTAGGAGAATCGCTGGGGCACCACGCGAGTTCCGCCACGCGCCCCGGCACCCGCACGCGATTCTCCCACCCCCCCAAACCGGCGCGGCGAGATTTACGGCTGGCCGCTGGGAGAATTGCTGCTCGCCGTTTGTAATGGGCGAGCGGCAATTCTCCGGCCCGGATGGGACGAGCAGCCTGCCCAATACGACGGGTTTCTGCTGCGCCGTCCACACCTGGTCGCTGCCGGCGGGAACAACGCGGGAATGCTGGGGGGGGGGGGGGGGGGGGAATCCAGCACCAGTGGGGCCTCAAAAGGGGTCTGGCCCGCAATTGGTGCCCACCGATCGGCGGGCCGGCCTCTCTGAAGGAGGAACTTCTTTCCTCCACCGCCCCATAAGATCCATCCGAAATTTCTTGCAGGGAGGACGGCAACCACGCATGTGTGTGTTGGCGCCGGCCAACCTGTGCATGCGCGGGTGACATCATTTACGGGGTGCCGGCCGCGTAATTTACACGGCGCTGCTTTTATGCGGCGCCAAGGCCCGGCGCACGTAAATGGCGCTGCGCCACTCCTAGTCCCCCAGGAGTGGGAGAATAGTGGGCGAGGAGCGGCCTCCAACGCCGGAGTGAAACAGTCTCCCAATGGGAGAATTTCGCCCTCAAGGTACTTTCAAAGAGCCATGGTGAGTTGTTGCAGTGCATTTTGTAGATGGTACACACAGCTGCTACTGTGCATACTGGTGGAGGGAGTCAGTGTTTAAGTGGTTGCTGCGGTGCCAATCAAGAGGCTGTTTTGTCCCAGATGGTGTTAAGCGTCCAATGTTGGAGCTACACTTATCCAGCAAAGAACTCCATCACACTCTGACTTGCGCCTTGTACATGGTGGACAGGCTTTGGGGAGTCAGGAGGTCAGTTACTGTCCACAGAATTTCCAAAATCAGACCTGGGGCAGGATTCTCCGTCCAGCAACGGCAGAATCGCGAAATTCGATTGGGCGGCGAATCGTGCGAGGCGAAAATCATGGCCTGTGCTTAGCGCCCGACAGAATGCCAGGTTCCGGTGCCTCGACAGCGGCGTCAATGCATTCTACTCCGCACATACAGTAAATGCCGTTTGCATATAGGGCAGCAGGGTAGCATGGTGGTTAGCATAAATGCTTCACAGCTCCAGGGTCCCAGGTTCGATTCCCGGCTTGGGTCACTGTCTGTGTGGAGTCTGCACGTCCTCCCCCTGTGTGCGTGGGTTTCCTCCGGGTGCTCCGGTTTCCCCCCACAGTCCAAAGATGTGCGGGTTAGGTGGATTGGCCATGCTAAATTGCCCGTAGTGTCCTAATAAAAGTAAGGTTAAGGGGGGGGGTTGTTGGGTTACGGGTAGATACGTGGGTTTGAGTAGGGTGATCATGGCTCGGCACAACATTGAGGGCCGAAGGGCCTGTTCTGTGCTGTACTGTTCTATGTTCTATATCATTAACGGGCCTGGCCAGGTATTCTCTGGGGCCTCCGCCTCTGCCAGGCGGAATTACCGACGGCGAGTATCAGTTGTGGTTTTAAAAATTGGGAAACAGGCGACCCTGCGGATATGGGGCCAGTGGAGGAGGCATGTGGGGGAGATGGGGGCGTCTGTCTGGGCGCCAATCTGCGACAACCATCGGTTTGCCCCCGGCAGAATGGATGGGGGGTTCCGAGTATGGCGGCGAGCAGGGGCGGGAAGGGTGGGTGATATGTTCCTGGAAGGGAGCTTCGCAAGTTTGAGGAGCTTGGAGGAAAAATTTGGGTTGGTAAGGGGAAATGATTTTAGATACCTACAGTTGCGGGACTTTGTTCGTAGACAGGTCCCATCTTTCCCGCGCCTCCTGCCAATGGGGATCCTAGACAGAATAGTCTCTGGGAGGGATGAAGGGGAGGGTAGAGTCTCGGGTATTTATAAGGTGCTCATGAGGGAGGAAGGGTCCCAGACAGAGGAACTGAAACTTAAATGGGAGAAGGAGATAGGCGGGGAAATGGAGGATGGGCTGTGGGCAGAGGCCCTGAGTAGGGTAAACTCGACCGCGACATGTGCTAGGCTCGGGCTGATCCAATTTAAGGTCGTTCACCGGGCCCATATGACGGTGGCTCGGATGAGCAAATTTTTCGGGATAGAGGACAAATGCGCTAGGTGCGCGGGAGGACCAGCGAACCATGTTCACATGTTCTGGGCATGCCCTGAGCTGAGGGGGTACTGGGAGGGATTTGCGGGGGTCATGTCCCAGGTGCTAAAAACAAGGGTGGTGATGAGCCCAGGGGTGGCAATTTTTGGGGTTTCGGAAGACCCGGGCGTCCAGGGGGAGAAAGAGGCCGATGTGTTGGCCTTTGCTTCCCTGATAGCCCGGCGACGAATATTATTGGCGTGGAGGGACTCAAAGCCCCCGAAGACTGAGTGGTGGCTTGCGGACATGTCGAGTTTCCTGGGGATGGAAAAAATTAAGTTCGCCTTGAGGGGTTCTGTGCAGGGGTTCACCCGGAGGTGGCAACCATTTATTGACTTCTTTGCGGGAGAGTGAGCGTCAGCCGGGGTGTGGGAGGAGGGGGGGGGGGGGGGGGGGGGGGGGGGGGGGGGGGGGGGTAGAGTAGAGTAGGAGGGAAAATATGGCGGGTAGTACCGGTGGGAGGGGAGCGGGCTTGTGCAATATGTTACGGTGGAAGTATTGAAAGTACGTGGATGTTTGCACATTTTTGCCTTTTTTGCTTCCTTTCTGATGATGTCTGTAACTGTTTATAAAGCCAAAAACTACCTCAATAAAATTGTTTATTTAAAAGAAAAATTGGGAAACAGGCGCGGTGGCTGATAAGGGAGAGAGTGGAGGTTAGGGCGAGCAGAGGTATGACCAGAGGTTGGCCGTCCTGCCGCTGGCAGTGCTGGGGAGACTAGGTGTCTGCCAGGGCCTGGGGGCAGCGACAGGGAGTGACCAGGGGATGGACCGTGGAGTCGGAGTGACTAAGATGGCAACATAATCAAAGACCCTCGCACACGGCTTACTCACTCTTCCAACTTCTTCCACTGGGCTGGAGATACAAAAGTCTGAGAACACACCACGAACGGACTCAAAAACAGCTTCTCCCCGCTGTCACCAGACTCCTAAACGACCCTCTTATGGTCTGACCTGAATAGTACTACTCTTCTGTATGCTTCATCTGATGCCAGTGTCTATGTATAATTGTGGACCTTGTGTTGTCCTATCATGTATTTTCTTTATTTTCATGTACTAAATGATCTGTTTGAGCTGCTCGCAGAAAAATACTTTTCACTGTACCTCGGTACACGTGACAATAAACAAATCCAATCCAAATCCATTGTCGCGACCTGCAAGGCAGCCATCCTACTGCGCACCCAACTGACAGCCCCCCATCGCACTTGGCTGCACAGAGTGACACCACCCATATGGGTGCCCCCACCCCACCACCCTCGCACTCCACGCCACCATCCACGCACACCACGCCTCCCTCTACCCCACCAACAACCCCCCACCATACCAGCATCCTCACCCCCCCCCCCCCCCACCAATGCCCCTCCCCACCCCCTCTGCCCCAACTCCCCTCCACCCCACCAGTGCCCCTGCATAGACTCCCTGAAAGGGAATACACCTCGGGTCAGGCCTTCACCGTTTCCCTGTAACCCAGTAACCCCACCTAACCTTTTGGACACTAAGGGCCAATGTAGCATGATCAATCCACCTAACCTCCGCATCATTGGACTGTGGGAGGAAACCGGAGCACCCGGAGGAAACCCATGCAGACTCGAGGAGAAGGTGCAAACTCCACAGTCACCCAAGCCCAGAATTGAACCCAGGTCCCTAGCGCTGTGATGCAGCAGTGCACAGCACTGTGCCACCGTGCCACCCCAACACACTGTGCCAGGCGTTTATTGTGGAACAGTAAACGCTTCTGTTCATGTTTGTGCCCTAGCCCCTAACGCTATACTGTGTCCTGCATCCGTGCCAGCTTAACTGGTGTGTATCTTCCTGCCGAGCGGGCTTTCATGCTACATCTAGGTGGGCCCCCAACTGGTACATCAGGATTGGAGGCAGCCTACTGCGGTTCCCGCCCTGTGACAAGAGTCCCATTGGGTGACCATCCTCTGGAGTGACCGGTCCTGGATGGGCAGGGCAGTCGTTTGCGTGTCCAGGGTGGCAGGGTGCCACCCTGTTCTGCCCACTGCCCCTAAGATGCACCAGGGATGGGGGGACGGGGTTTTGAGGCACTGTGGTGTTCCGGCACCTCCCCTGTGGGGATCACCGGCAAGGGCCCCATGATCTCCTTCTCCCTCGGGGTGCCTGATGGCCCCCGGGCTACTCCTTGGGATGGGGGGTGTGACTGGAGCTAATACCCGAGTCTCCCCTGACACCTGGTGCTGCCAGTCCTTGAGGCCCGTTCCTGTCTTGACCAATGCTCATGGCGAAGGAGCACAGGGAGTGGGCCACATCCCTCTGGGACTGTGCCACATTAGCCAGTGACTGTGCCAAGTCCCTCTGGGGCTGAGTCAGGTCGGCCAGTGCCCGGGCAATGCCACCAGCGCTCTCAGCTATGACGCGCTGTGACTGTGCCAAGCTCTGGAGCGCCGCTGCAATGTCCAGGTGACCCTAGGTGGGATGCCCTTTCGGTGCAGACTCGATGGACCCATGGTATATGGCTACCTGTTACAGGCAACTCTGTCCTGTGCCTCGGCCACCACCCGCACAGAGTGCCCTAGGCCTTGGACATCCTGGGCCATGGCAGATACCTTCACCCCCCAAGGCCTCCACCGCGACTGCCGCTCATGCGCTGTTGGCTTGGGTGGCACCAATGGTTGGAATTGCCTCCTGCCCCGGCAAGCGGTTGGACTCCTCCAACTGTACCTGCAGGTGCTGGATGGTCGCTGACAGCCCCTCATGTAATCCCTGGCTCTGCACCTGCACCTCCAATATCAATGGGACTGCCCTTTCCAGAACATAGAACATACAGTGCAGAAGGAGGCCATTCAGCACATCGAATCTGCACCGACCCATTTAAGCCCTCACTTCCACCATATCCCAATAACCCCTCCTAACCTTTTTTGGTCACTAAAGGCAATTTATCAGGGCCAATCTACCTAACTTGTACATCTTTGGACTGTGGGAGGAAACCCATGCAGACACAGGGAGAACGTGCAGACTCTACCCAGACAGTGACCCAGCAGGGAATTGAACCTGGGACCCTGGCTCTGTGAAGCCACAGTGCTAATCACTTGTGCTACCATGCTGCCTGGACCCCATCCGGACGGCAGCTATTCCCTGGGTTCAGGCCGCTCTCCAACTATCTGGCCTGCCGAGGATTCCTACCTCCACCTTATGCACTGCAGCATGTGTGTGGTGCGCAGCAGTTAGTGCCCAGGAGCCTCTTCACTGAAGTGCCCAACTGAGGTGAGTGTCTCTGGGATAGTGAATGGTTCGGAGACGGCTGTGATGGAAAGTCAGTGTAGGCCCCCAACTGGTGCTCTGGGGTGTCTCGGGCAGCGGTTTAGGGGCTCTCGGCGATGTCCATTGCCATGTCCAACCCATTAACAGTTCACGAATTGATCCAGGACCTGCGCCGATTTAGTTGTCGTAGAAATCCACCAAATCAATCACAGCATCAAAGCGTAGTCTCCGAAACAGAGAATCCTGTCCCTGATCTTGTAACCACGGTTTGTTTATGGCTGGTCTAGCTCAGTTTCTGGTCAATGGTAACCACCATTCTGGTCAATGGTAATACCATTGAATGTCAAGAGGAGATGGTTGGATTCTCTCTTGTTGGAGATGGTCATTGCCTGGCACTTGCGTAATGTTAATGTTATTTACCACAGCCCAGGCTTGAATCTTGTCCCGGTCTTGTGTATAGACACGGATTGCTACAGTATGAGTGGTAAATGGTGTTGAACATCCACAAATATCTCCGCCTATAACCATATGGTGGAGTTTTATTCCAGCTCTATGAGGCCAGGAATGGACCTTTGCGGGAACCCAAACTGAGCGTCAGAGAGCAGATTAATGTTGAGTTAAGTGCAACTTGACAGCACTGCTGACAACATCTTCTATTACTTTGCTAATGATCAAGGATACATTTTCTTTTAGTGTGAGTTCTCAGGTGAAAGTGCAGTGAAATCACACGCTTGAGTGATTGGAATGCACTCAGTACAATTTCATCTCTTTGATGTGGGCAATGTTTACAAACATTGGGGTTTCACCACTTAGACCACTGGAGTGCGAAGCGATGTGAGTGGATCAAAGCTGCAGATAGCTTTTACAAGCTGTCAATCACAAACCACTACAAAGCCATGAATAGATTGCAGATAGTGGATCAGTGGGAACCAGAGGCAGACACAGCTGCTCTACTTTGAGGAATGGACATGTGGAGCTGCAAGATAAGTATTAAAGTTCTAATGTTTCCCACAGGTCCTATCGGATCTGCTCTCTCGCTTCCAGAGAGGGATCTCTTTTCTGTGGGGAAGGGAAAGAGGGGAGTTCCATTAGTCAGCCCCCCCCCCCCCCCCCCGGGGGGGTGGGGGGGGGGTCTCTTTAGTCAGGGTGGGGGGGGGGGGGGTTGGGTCACCCAAATATTTGGGGGTGGCAGAGCCACCCAGGCAATCCAGGGATTGGGGGCTGCTGGGGCAGGGGGGGTGATTGGGGACAATTTGTGGTACTGGGGGGTGCCGACCACTGGACTCCGCTATCGGGCCGCCCACTCAAGATGGCGGCCCGAGATTGATGAACACTGAATTGTATCCTGCTTCAAGACTGCAAAACCAGTGCAATTCAGCTTTGCCGGGAGAACAGTCTCAAACAGAGAATCCAGCCCTTGTTGTTTGGCATATAATCAATCCTGCCTTGTTGCATGAGCAGGTTGGAACCTCATTTTTAGCTATGCCTGGTCCTGTCCCTTCTTTGCTCTCCTGTACTCTTCAGTGAACGAGTTTTTATACCCGGTAATTGGACAGTGAGTGATATGCCAGGACTTGATATTATAGACTGTGATTGGTGGTCCACAGCACCACATGGATGCACAGTTTGAGTTGCGAGATCTGTTCAAAATCTATCACAATTAGCAGAGTGGTCGGTCCGCACAGCACAATGCAGGGTATCCTCAATGTGAAGCCGGCACTTCATCTCCACAAGGAATGGGCAATGGTCACTCCAGCCCAATACTGTCTTGGACAGATGCATCAATGACAGGTAGATTGGCTAACTAAGGAAATTAAGGATGGTATCAAATGGAAAGAAAACATTGTGAAGATTAGTGATAGACCCGAAGATAGAATATTTCTGAAACCAGCAAAGGGTGACAAAGAATAATAGAGGAAGAAGTTGAGAATACTAGCAAGGAATATAAAAGCTTCAAAGTCAAGAGTAAATCTCATATGGAAACTGGCAGGTACCACCTGTGGCAGCAGAGCCAATACACTACACCACTTCACTCTGCCTGGTCTATCCATCATCACTTTACTGCTACTCAACCAGGCTGCGGTGCCATCGCAATTATTATAGATATCCACCTCTGGGAAATCAGGAGGATTATTACTGGTACATTGAGACTAACACAGCTCAAGTGCTTTCATGCCACATATTGAACCTCTTGATGCATGCAGAGGAAAAATCCTCACAAAAAACTCTACCAACTGACAGACAGTGAAGCAGTCCCATTGAAAAAGTGCTGTGAAGCGTCGAGGAAAATTTCCTTTCGTTAAAGGTGCTATAAAAATAAGTTGTTGTTGAAATAATCTTCCTTCACAACTATTTAGCGGACAGTAGTCATTTTAGGAGCGTGAGAATATATGTTTCTGTTACCTCCTCTTTGCAGAGGTATAATTCAACCTTTCAACACAGCCCCTCTGTTCGTAGAATTCCAACGGTCTCTCTTTTCATTTCAGATTAGTTTTGTCAGCTACCTGAAATTCTTTTGAATATTTGAAAGAACTTCTTTTTATCTTTTATACTGTTCCTGTTTTTTTTTAAAACATCTTTATTCCTCCCAAGTAAAACTTTTCACCTTATTATGCCACACAACTTTGGTGCCTGTGTTTCAGTACAACTAACATTAAAATATATGGGGTAGTTGAAACTTCTTTCAAAAATTCAGAGCAGTTTTCTCTTATTTACTTTCACATAGACACCAAGTTTCAAGTACTCCAGAACACATTCACACTGGAGCAGACAGTAAGCCAGCGTTCGCAGCCATCTCAAAATAAATGTTGGCTAATCCATCTGCTTTTATAAAATTACATGCCACAGATGTTGCTTTTAAGTTCAGCAGGAGCGCTGTCATTTATCTAGTAACAGCACTGAATCCACTCTAGTGTTCATTGTAACTTAATTGGGTATTTGCACAAGTTGGTACCTTTGGAGTCTACTTGCAATCCCTCCTGAATAATCATATGCACGCATTCCTACATTATTTTTTTCCATTTCAAGGACACACTCAAATTTTAGGTGCATAATGGTTTGTTCATTTATTGGAAACCACAAACTACTAATATTTGGCCTTGCAATAGATTGGGTGTATAACATAGTTTCAACTTCTTGCTCGTAAGTTGTCTTCACAGTAATATTAGGAACCTTTGGGTAAATGCTTACAGATACTAGTGTTCAGCACACAGACAACTATTCTCTTTGTTCATTAATCTGCAAAGCAGGATAGTCACTTACCTTTGTAGAATAGTAAAAGTATTGGCACAAGTGGGTTACATGCAATCCCATATCAGTTAAGCTCTGGTGAGAATGGCTTTCAGTTAAAAGTGGAAACCTAGAAGAGAATGAATAATAAAAAGCCGCTTACACTGATCGGAGAATCAGCAACAAAACTGCTGCAAAGATTTTCCCTGGACGATGTATGTTAGAATAAATCTTTTCACACAGAGGGTTATTAGAGGGTCACAGCACTTTATCACAAAGTGACTGCGGAAGAAAGATCATGATGTTTTTAAAAGGAAAATCAGTAAGTATTTGAAAAGGTGAATGGATACCAAGAAAGGGAAGCAAGTATATCCAGTTGAAAAGTTAGCACTGGCAAAACTGGCCAAGTCTTTTACGCTGTCATTTCTGTGACCCTATAAAATCTCTGAATTCAAGGCAGCATCCTTGCTAAATGTAGGTGCAACCAAATGGAATGCTTTAGTAATCAGCTCTTAATATTCACAAGGGTTGTTTCTCACCAAAAAGCTTTGTCTGTTAGGCTTACTCATTGTAAGACATCTGAGACTTTACAGCAGGAACGTGTATCATCCCCCGCCCAGCACAGTCAGTCTCTCAATGTATCAACAATTCAGGTTGTAATATATATATATAACAGAAATATATTTTTAAAATCCCAACCCGTCTGCTGACCTGAGTATGAAATTGCATGCAACCTTCAAGAGGTTGTGCAGATATTCTGTGGTCATCGCAGTGAAGCCATCTGGGAATGGTGTCAGGCAGTCAGTTCTAGATGAAAAAAATTAACTGAGAAGCACCATGGGTAAGTCAAAGTCAGAAGCAAAATAATAAAGTGATAAGTAATTATAACAAGGAACACAAGGTTAAGTAGGCAAGTAGAATTAATCAAGGAGATGACTAAGTAGTTTGAAAAGTTAGCAAGTGAGGTGAAGTACATTTAAGTTTAAGACATGGCAGGTGAGGTCAGCCCACTGTGTGATTTGTTATATGTGGGAAGCGATGGACCACATACACAGGAAGTGGTCCCATCTGTAAGAACTTGAGCTCCCGGTTTCAGAGCTTGAGCAGCGGCTGGAGACACTGAGGCTCACCTGCAAGGCTGAGTTATGTGGATAGCACATTTATAGAGATGGTCACACCACAGCTCAAGGGACTGAGCAAAAAAAGGTGACCACCAGGTGGTCCGAGAGGCAGGAGTCCCACTCTCAAATCAGTTTTCCATTTTGGAATGTCATGTGAGAGTACCTTAAGAAATGGGTGTTCATAAATGGGTGTGTACATAAATATCTGTAGTGAGAATGCCTTTAAGAAATGGGTATTTATTACTGCAGTGATGTCAGAGAGTGGGTGGAGCTAGGCTGTCCATCAGCTTAGTACTTTCATTTTAGGCTGTTTGCTGCAGGGTGTGTTTTTTAGTTTTATTTTCAGAGCTGGATAGCTGCAGTCACAGCCAGAAGGTGTATGAATCTCTCTCTGTAATCTAAAGACTGCAAATCGATCCTGGTGGTTTAAAACTATTAACAATATTGACTTTAACCTGATGTGGTTCTGGTAAAAGGTGTTTTATGTCGTATGGATGTTAAAAGGAAAGCTTAAAGGATTACTTAGTGTTGTATTCTTTGGGGGTTGTATTTGAATTAATGGTTGCTAAGATGTTCACTGTATATTTTTAAAAGGTTAACTTGAGTTCATAGAATAAACACTGTTTTGCTTTAAAAAATACTTTTCCATTTCTGCTGTACCACACCTGTAGAGTGGGCTGTGGGCTCCCCATACCACAATCTATTAAAAGTTGTGGGTCAGGTGAACTCCATGATACACTTTGGGTTCTCTAAACCCTGGCCCATAACAGGAATCTGATGAGGGTATTTGAACCTCAAGGGAGTGCAGTCAGAGCCAGACCTCTGGCGTCACAAGCGACCTGACTCCCGGAAAATGATTTGTCTCCGCCAGGGTTAGGGATGTCACTGAATGGCTGCAGGGCATCCTAAATGGCAGGGTCACAAGTCAGAGGTCATGGTACACATTATTCTACCTATATTGTTGGTACCAAAAAATGAGGTCTTGCATTAAGAACTGCTATGCTGGAGATTAGAAAGACATCCTCAAACGCTGTGGGGTTGGTTTCTCCAATCCCTGACGCCAAAATCGTGTTCAGCGACAGGGCAGAGAATCCCCGATGACGACGAAATTGTGGGCAGTTTCGCGATGCTGCGCCCCCTTGAAAAGCTGCCGTATCCATGTCTTCCGAACGTTGGTTAAGTCCTGCCCCGCGATGCTCCGTCCCTGAACGGCCGAGAGCCCGACGACATGGGTCTCTCATGGTGTCACCCATTGGGAACTCAGTGTGGTGGCTGCGGACTCTGTTCAGCTCCACCACAGTCGGAGGAGGGCAGATACATGGGCGGGGGGCATTATCTGCAGCAGGGGGCACTGTGGTGGGTCACGTGAGCTGGCCGAAGTGGGGGGGGGGGGGGGACTATTTTGCGGGATGGGTCGGTGGGCTGCGTCCGCCATGAAGCACAGCGTTGCAGCTGCAGGCCGCCGCCGAGTGCATCTGCGGCCACGGACCTGGCAATTCTCCGGGCCGTATCGACAGCTAGAACTGGAGCTTTACGCTGCCTGGCTGCTAGCCCCCAGTAAAGCGGGGAATCGGTAGCCGTTGTGCGCCAGTTTTCCTGTCGTAAAACGCCACCGTTTTCACACCAGCGTGGGGAATTAAGTCTCCAGAACAGAGAATCCAGCCTGTAATCTCTGGCTTACTCCCAATGCCAAATGCTTGCGAGTACAGAAATAGGAGAATAGGGCAGAAGAATGCATGGTTCAAGAGTTGGCGCCGGAAAGTGTTTTAGATTCTGGGATCACTGCGACCGTTTCTGGGGAAGGTGGGAGATGTACAAGGACAACAATCTGCGCCTGAACCAGAAGGGGACCAACATTCCTGTGGGTGAATTTGTTGGTGCTATTGGGAGAAGTTTAAACTAGTTCAGCAGCGGGAGGAGACACAGAACATTAGTACAATAGGGACCACTATAGTATACTATAATAAGGGTAGCAAGTTAGAAGGACTTCAGCCATGTTGAGTTCCAAGGGAGTAAGACAAGGCTCAATGTCCTCTACTTTAATGCTATCAGTATTGTCGGTAAAACTGATAAGTTAAGAGTGTGGATTAACACTGGAATTGTCATATTGTTGCCAGTGACGTGATTAAGAGAGGGGCAGCCCTGGCAACTCCACATTCCAGGGTATAGGATCTTCAGGCACGACAGGGAAAGGTGAAAAAGAGGTGATGCTGCATTATTAATTAACAAGTCAGTTACTGCAGCAAGGAGGCACGATATCTTGGAAGGCTCTTCAATTGTGGCTTTGTGGGTAGACCTCAGGCATCAAAAGGCGTAGTCACATTGCCTGGAGTATAAGACCCCAAACAGTCAGCAGACAATAGAGGAGCAGATATGTAGACAATTCACTGAGATGCGCAAAAATATTAACAGGGCAATTATATTCAGGGATTTCAATTTCTCCAACATTATTTGGGATAGTCATAGTGTAAAGGGTTTAAGAGGGGGCAGATTTCTTAAAATGTATTCAGCAGAGCTTTTTATGTCAATGTGCAGAACATCCAACAAGGGACAGGGCAGTGCTGAATCGAATTCTGGGGAATGAAGCCAGACAGGTGTTTGGGGTGGCAATGGAGCATTTTAGTGATAGCGACCACAACAGTACGATTTAAGCTTGTTATAAATGGTGTGGCATTGGGGAAAGGCACATTTTTTCCCCCCAATAACCTTTATTGTCACAAGTAGGCTGACATTAACACTGCAATGAAGTTACTGTGAAAAGCCCCTGGTCGCCACACGCCTGCGTCTGTTCTGGTACACAGAAGGCAACTTCAGAACCTAACAGCACATCTTTCGGGGTTTGTGGGAGGAAACCGGAGCACCTGGATGAAATCCACGCAGACACATGGAGAACGTGCGTAGTCCACACAGAGCAGACAGTGATCCAAACCAGGAATCGAACCTGGGACCCTGGAGCTGTGAAGCAACAGTGCTACCCACTGTGCTATCTTGTTGCAGCATTTTATAAGAAGGCAGGATCTGGCCAAAGTAGACTGGGAACAGCTTCTTGTGGTAAAATCTACAGCAGAGCAGTGGAGAGCATTCAAAAAAGGACACGGGGAGAGTACAGGCCCAACATAATCCCTTTAGGGTGAAATGAAGGAGCAACAATCCTGGAAAACCCTGGATGTCTAGGAATATTCAGGATTGGATCAGAAAGAAAAAGCTTTTAACAGGTACAAAGGCAGCAAAACAGCAAAGGCTTGAGTGGAGTGAAGAAAGTGCAGGGTGGAAATTTAAGAGGGCAATTAGGAAAGCAAAGACAAAACACTGGTGGACTGGATTAGGGAGAATCCTAAAATATTCTGTAAATATATTGAGGGGATGACCAGGGAAAGATTAGGGCATGGAGCCGGAGGACATTAGTAGGGTGTTAAATGAGTACTTCACATTGAACTATAGAATTCCTACAGCGCAGGTGGCCATTTGGCCCATCGAGTCATCACCAACCCTCCAAAAGTGCATCCTTCCTAGGCCCACTCCTCTGCCCTATCCACGTAGTCTCACCCAACCTGCACATCTTTGCACCGTGGGAGGAAACTGGAGCACTCGGAAGAAACCCATGCAGACACAGGGAGAACATGCAAACTTCACACAGACTGTCACCCATGACCCAATGGTGTACCGCAGGGATTAGTGCTCGGTCCCTTATTGTTATTGCGATATATAAACAATATAGAACATAGAACATAGAACAGTACAGCACAGAACAGGCCCTTCGGCCCTCAATGTTGTGCCGAGCCATGATCACCCTACTCAAACCCACGTATCCACCCTATACCCGTAACCCAACAACCCCCCCTTAACTTTACTTTTATTAGGACACTATGGGCAATTTAGCATGGCCAATCCACCTAACCCGCACATCTTTGGACTGTGGGAGGAAACCGGAGCACCCGGAGGAAACCCACGCACACAGGGGGAGGACGTGCAGACTCCACACAGACAGTGACCCAGCCAGGAATTGAACCTGGGACGCTGGAGCTGTGAAGCATTGATGCTAACCACCATGCTACCCTGCTGCCCCAAATATGGATGAGAATGTGCAGGGATGATAAATAAGCTGAGACACCAGGGCTAACCACTGTGCCACCATTTCTTCATGTGGATGTAGAGTTCAGGGAGAGGGGGACTGAGAGGTTCTGGGAACAGTTTGACATCAGAGTGAGATATTGGAGCTTTTGGCGGGCTTAAATGTGGACAAATCCCCAGGTCCGGATGAGTTGTTTTCCAGGATGCTGTGGGAGGCAAGGGATGGAATTACACGAGCTCTTACCTAAATTTTAGTTCCTCTCTAGTCAGAGGGGAGGTGCCAGATGTAGTGTGCAAGTTATCAGACACATCAACCAGTTTATTAGTAAAACATTTTACCCAGGTGCAAGATGAACAAAAGACAAATACAGGTTCACGATTCATCCCGAATACAATAAAACAATTATTTGCCCAAATTATCCCAAATATTATCTGCCCAAGATTCTAATACTACCCGTGCCGATGAACTTATCGAGCTGCGAGTCCAATCCTCTGAGCCTTATACCTCAGGGCCCTCTTCTGTGGAGGTGGGTTTCATATGCTTCTACTTTCCATTCTCTGGTCTTCCGTCAATTCTTCTCTATTGTCTCAGTGCTGAGTCTTCGTTGGGAAGGGTCTCTGTTTCCCCCCTGCTCGTGCCGTTCCAGAAGTTTGTCTGGCCCTCAGGTAACTGGGCAGAGGTTGCAACACCCAATAAAGTTACCACTTGCAACTCCGTAGGACACCAGGAACTGGCTTTGTCCACACGTAACTTTATCTCAAAGAAGATGACAGCAGCAAATCAAGGTGCCAGAAAGTCTATCTGCATCTGGGCAATCCACAACAATCCATCTATCTGAAAGGGGCTGATTATTTCCGATCTCCTGTTTACAGGACATGCCCAGACATGTCCTGGTTTGTGGGTCTTTGTCCAGTAGATTCAAACTTGGTTGTTTGAGTTCCCATCAGGCCTGTCTGCTGATTCTGGTTTAATATAAAATATCCAATTCTGTGCCAGGCCCAAGATTCAGGCCGTTGGTCATTTTACCACGCAAGAGGATTGGAGGACAGCTAACGTGGTTCCACTTTTCAAGAAGGGTGGTAGAGATAAAACAGAGAAATACACACCAGTGAGTATTGTATCAATGGTAGGGAAACTACAGGAGAAAATTCATCTCGACTTGGAGAGGCAAGGTTTGATCAGGGATAGGCAGCGTGCCTCTCTGAGGGAGGTTATGCCTAACAAATTTGATTGAATGTTTTTGAGGTGGTCAGATGTGTAGATGAGGGCAGTGCAGTTGAAGTAATTTATATGGATTTCAGCAAAGCTTTTGACAAGGTCCCACATGGGAGACTGATAAAGTAAAAGCACATGGGACCCAGGGTAACTTGGCAAGTTGGATCCAAAACTGCCTAATTAGTAGGAAAGAGGATGATGGTAGAAGGCTGTTTGTGTGACTGGAAGCCGGCCTCTAATGGTGTACCGCAGGGATCAGTGCTCGGTCCCTTATTGTTATTGCGATATATAAACAATATGGATGAGAATGTGCAGGGATGATAAATAAGTTTGCGGATGACAGAGTGGTTAATAGTGAGAAGGTCATACGTTGCAGGAAGATGTAAAAGAGTTGGGCAGATGAAATTTAACCCTGAAAAGTGTAAGGTGATGCACTTTGAAAGGAGTAACAAAACAAGGGAGTACTCAATGAATGGCAGGACATGTGGAAGCTCAGAGGAACAGAGAGATCTCAAGATGCATGTCCACAGGTCCCTGAAGGCAGGACAGATGAATAGAGTAATTAAGATATACAGGATACTTGCCTTTGTCAGTCATGACAGATTATAAGAGCAGGGCAGTTATGTTGGAGCTGTACAAAACTTTAGTTAGGCCACAGCTGCAGGTTGCCTTACTATAGAAAGGACATGATTGCACTGGAGAGGGTGCAGAGGAAATTCACCACAATGTTGCATGCATTGGAGCATTTGAACTATGTAGAGACTAGATAGGCATAGTGGTTTTCTTTGGAGCAGAGAATGCTGAGAAGGACCCGATTGAGGCGTATAAGATTATGAGGGGTACGGACAAGGTGGATAGGAAGCAGCTCTTCCTCTTAGTTGAAGGGTCAATAACAAGGGGTATAATTTTAAGGTGAGGGGCAGGAGGTTTAGAGGGGATTTGAGGAATATAATTTTCACCCAGAGGGTGGTAGGAGTCCTGAATGCACTGCCAGGGAGGGTGGGAGAGGTAGGAAACCTCAAAACTTTAAAACGTACATGGATGAGTACTTGAAATGTCATAACATTCAAGGTTATGGGCCAAGTGCTAGAAACTGGGATTAGTGTAGCTTTAGTGCACTTTTGTCGGTGCAGACTAGATGGGCTGAAGTGTCTCTTCTGCACTGTACAACTATGATTCCATAAAAAGTTAATTTCTATCACTTCAATGCCACTTGGTTTACTCTCCCATTTGACCATTCCAAACTTTATAGGCTGCACCCAAATCATCTACATGTCCCAAATCATCTATATGCCCCAAATCATCTATGTGCAGTTTCTAATAGCAACAATCATTAGGGAAAACAAAAAAGTTGTAAGAGATTTTATATTGGCGAACATTAAGGTATGGCTTAGGTGGGTTTGATTTCATGTTTCTCTGCCTGGAAGGGACCTATAGTTAGATTCATGCTGGACAACGGTGTCTGTATGTGTGTGTGGGGTTGGTTTCAGTTCCAATTTGCATTTTGTGATGGAGAGCTATGGCGTGAAGAATAAATATAGTTGCTTAGCAACTATAGGCCCTTGTAAGGAATAACTTTCCTTTGTTCTTGAGTTTTAACTGAAATGCTAGTGGAGTTGCAGATAGACAGCTGGAGAGAGAACAGCTCCCACAGCTCTGCTAAAAGCAATGGGTTTAGAAAGCTGAAAAAAGGAAACTGTCAGTTTTGTTCAAGAAATATCATACAATGGTGTAATGGTTGTCTAAAGAACAGTTAGCCAAGAGAAATGAAAATAATACATTTGCAGGTGATCAGAGGTTAAAGGTATGAGAACAGCGGTTGACTGTTCAGTAAAGACAGATAGAGCTCAGAGGAAGGCTGAGATGGCAGAAAGACATCTGAAGTGATTTTCAGGTTTGAGAGATTGTACTACAGCCCATGGAACATGAATATCTGGGGGAATTGGTGGCTAGACTTCAAGTGTATAAAAGCAGTCAAGAAAAATAAATCTCAGAGGTTGGTGTAACATCTGGAATGGATTCGCTGGTAGAAGTGGAGTGAAAGCTCTCTTCAAAAGAATCCTTTAGAAAACATGGAGCAGATTTCAGAATGCAACCTGCTAATGGAAAGCCTTAACATGTCTTTGGGAGTGGAGCTTAAACACCCATGTGACAATCATCTGGGGTGTGGGGGGGGGGGGGGGGGGGGGCGGGGGGAGTAGAGTGTCGAGAAGGCTTGGAGAGAAATCCAGACACAACTTGGGTGTAGAGCATGTGTTTGACCACAGCCAATCTGAATGTTTTTAAAACAGGACTGTGCCAATGAACCATTGTAGCTTCAAGTGCACTTCGTCATCCCCATTAACCTTAAAGTCTGTGTGTAATTGTTAACCAAGGGAGGAGTAAAAGAGAATTGCACTATAATCAATTTTTCCACGTTTAATAATTATTTCATTTTTCAAGCAAATTGGCAGTTCCATGACTGTTCCTGCATGTTTGATAAAAAAAAGTCTTTTGAGACAAGGGTCCATTCTCGCATCTTCTCATCCAGCTATGACATTAGGTGCAATTCAAGTCCGCTGAATGGTGCGTTTAGCGGGATGTTTCTTGGCGCCTGTAGCTCTGATACATTGTGCCATTCAGCAGCACTTTCCCTTGTTTCTGGCCTTAGGAAGATTAAGGCTGCACTTGATTTGCTGGCAGGAAAGGTTCCTAGCAGGTCAAGGTGCCAATTTGGGATTGTCACAGTGGCACTGCCAGCCTGGCACACTGGCAGTGCCAAGGTGCTAGAGGGAATACTGGGGTACCACTCTGCCCTCTCCTCAACCACCCAGGCGTCTCCAATGACATGGGAGACCCCCCCCATGTGCCATTATGACTGGTCCACGTTTGTATAGACCAGTACTAAACAACACCCTGGTGAGGTACTAAACAGAGCACTGGCGAGGTCTCCCAGGTGTGTCTGTCAAGTCCTGGGCTACGGTAGAATCCAGTGAACTTAGTTAATTTAGCCATATGGCTCATTTAAATATGCGGATCTAGATCACCCCAGTGAGGGAAAGATCCAGATCACGACCTCTCGTGAGATTCTGTTGAATCTTACAAGATTCAATGGCCTTGTCCTGACATCAAGCCAGGCACGACAGGGCCACTGAATTGTGCCCATTAACTGGGATCATAACACAATTGCAATCACCAAAGGAAATGTCTCAATAAAAGGGACGAGTTGGACATATGGGGTGAGATTCGCCCAAAAATGACCTGTGCAATTTTGGAGAGATCCAGAATTGTATTGACCCTGTTCATTTTTTTGGAGCCTAGGGTTTTCTCATTTTTAGTTCCAATTTTGGGGAACTAAACTCGCTGGTAAGACCGGCTCTTCAGAGACAGGGCGCCATTTTGAAAGGGTGCCCCGATTTCAAACCGAGGTTGATGGTCCCCCACCCACGGACAATGCAATCCTCCGCTGACATACACAACACCCCAAACCATGGCGGGGAAACCTCCTCCATCACCAAGGCACGAGGGTGAGTCCTTGTGGGCATCGGAGCATTGCCACCCCCCCCCCCCCTCCCAAGTGAGCATGCCCTGCTATAGGGTCACTGAGGTCCTCCCCACCTTTTGGAGCCCCCTCCCTTTACCCCTACCACTTTATACGTCTGCTTCACACACCCCCACTCTTCATACTCTTTCATGGGCATGACTCTCTCCCCTCATGCCCAGTGCCATGGCAGAGCCAACTAGGCATCCTAGCGCAACATTGGAAAATAACACCTATCATCTCAAAGTCGAAAGCCAAAAATACAGTTCTGACAGTAAGAATTAGTTGCCAAAATACTTAATTATCTGTTAAGTTCCATACTTTGGAAATGCATTACGGCAACCCACCATAACCAAAATGTTCTTTGTTTAAGGCAGTTTTAATAGTTATGGCATATGGACAACTGAAGAAAATTAATCTGCTTCAATGTTAAGTTGTTTTTTTTTTAAAAACCAGAAAACAAACTATACAAAAAAAAATTAAAGATGGTTTAAGGAAAAAAACGATACTGTAGTATAGAAAGCAACAGCCAACACCTTCAGTGATCTCCCCTCCTCCAAAGTATATTTCATAATGCATATAAAATTGATACTTCTTGCTGGTGTAAGATCAACTATACTAGTAACGACAATGGCAACTATTGACTTTCTGAAAAACATTATTTTTATTTCAAGGTTTTCACAACTTCAGTACGAAATGTAAAAAGAAACAAAATTTTACATAAATGGAAGCAATGGGTTGCTGTGGACAATCATCACACTTTAATTAAAAATGATCTTAATATATCCAATCCATCCTAGCAATATCATTTTATTATCAAAACCCTGTCTTAAAACACATTGAAGTGAAATGCAACCTGTCGTACCATACAATGCATTAATTAACAAAGACTCTCAGTTAGGATATAATACGTTTTAAAGGAGAATACTTGCAAAGATTATTTATTTTACAGCAATATATGTAACAAAATGAGAGGTTTAATATACATGATGATCCTTTATAATTTAGGTACTTCATATATTGGTCCAGTTGCATCTACCAACAGTGGTCATCTGAATATTTATTAACAGAACTGAAATAAAATACAGATCATGGTTAGGTAGTGCTTCACACAGTCAATAAATTCATGAACTGATTGCATGCAAAACTAGATCAGATTTAGATTATTGAATTTATTTAGTCTTATGTACAGTGGAGATTTCCTGTAACATGCCAGTTGAACTCTTCACACTTCATTGGACTCCCAATTTATTCTTTTTTTATAATAAACATTTTATTGAGGTATTTTTTAGCAATGTAACAGCAATAATATAAACAGTATACGTGAGACTCTAAACATAGTGCAAATAACCCTCCCTCCCCAACAGTCACCCACCATTAATTAACCCCTAAGCTACACCCCCCCCCCCCCCCCCCCACCCTCTGCTGACGATTATTTTCGCAAAGAGTTGATGAA